>NW_027423042.1:0-452500 GCF_048934315.1 Petromyzon marinus | reverse complement strand
CACCCACTCACCCACTCACTCACCCACTCACTCACCCACCCACCGACTCAACCACTCACTCACTCACTCACCCATTCACCCACCCACCCCACCGACTCAACCACTCACTCACTCACTCACCCATTCACCCACCCACTCACTCACCCACTCACTCACTCACCCATTCACCCACCCACCCACCCACTCACCCACCCACTCTCACCGTGCTGGTTGTGCCCCCCCTCGTCGAGACCTCCGCCTGCAGGTGGTACAGCACGTCACGCCGCTCCATCCTCCTCCTCCACCCACTCCTCATGGAGACCCCCACGAAGAGCTCCCACCACTCCGCCTCTCCCCTCTTCGCGGTCCGTCGTGGTGACCGTCAATGTCACGGTAATCGTCATCGTCGCGGTCATCGTCATCGTCGTGGTCATCATCGTCGCGGTCATCGTCATCGTGGTCACCGTCATCGTCGCGGTCATCGTCATCGTCGTGGTCATCGTCACCGCCGCGGTCACCGTCATCGTCGTGGTCATCGTCACCGCCGCGGCCTTCACTGTCACCGTCATCGTCATCCTCAACACGGCACTCTCCTCGCCGCCAGCCTCGTCCACCGTCACTTTCTTGTGGAGCATCAAGGTGACCGTCGGAGCACTGAGCACAGCTGAGACAAAGACAAAGATCCCCCGTGTAGCCTTCGCAGACTGTAGGGGCAAGTGCTGTCAGCGAGCAGCACCTATGAAGGCCGGAACGGCACACGAGGGGGTGGGTGGCCAGCACCACGCCCGACCGCCTTTGTCGACCCAGTGGCGATGTTGACACACCGCACCGGGTACTCATTTCAGGCTGAGTCGACCTAGGGGAGCCCCAGGACCGGTTCAGACAATGGTCACCGGTGTTGGCCGTGAGCGGGAATCGAACCTGGGTCGCCAGGTTCACAGCGCAGCGTAGTGCTAACCGCTACACTACCGCTCCCCACACACACAGACACACACGCACAGACACACAGACACACACACAGACAGACACACACACACACAGACACACACACAGAGAGAACACACACAGACACACACAGAGACACAAAGACAGTCACACACACAGTCACACACACAGACACACACGCACAGACACAGACACCACACGCACAGACACACAGACACACACAGAGACACAAAGACAGTCACACACACAGACACACACACAGAGACACAAAGACAGTCACACACACAGACACACACACACAGACACACACCCACAGACACACCCACACAGACACACACACAGACAGACACACACACACACAGACACACACACAGAGAGACACACACACACAGACACACACACAGAGACACAAAGACAGTCACACACACAGTCACACACACAGACACACACACACGCACAGACACACACAGACACACATGCACAGACACACAGACACACACAGAGACACAAAGACAGTCACACACACAGTCACACACACAGACACACACAGAGACACACATAGCGACACAAAGACAGTCACACACACAGCCACACACACACACACACAGACACACACCAGACACACACAAAGAGACACAAAGACAGTCACACACACAGTCACACACACAGACACACACGCACAGACACACAGACACACATGCACAGACACACAGACACACACACACACAGAGACACAATGACAGTCACACACACAGTCACACACACAGACACACACACAGAGACACACACAGCGACACAAAGACAGTCACACACACAGTCACACACACAGACACAACAACAACCGCCATTCACCACTAAGTGGCGGTGACGTCACCACGACGCTTGTGCCAGGCTATGTGCACCCTGAGGCCACGTGAAGTGTCGAACGCCCGCTGGCAGGAGGTCACGGGGCAGACCCAGGTGCCACGGGTCGACTGACTGAGACGACTGGCTGATGCACCACCTGTGCCCCCTACTGTGCCAACCTGCTGTGCGTTAGCCACCCGGCGCTCCGCTTGTTGTTGTGAGCGTCGCTCCTCCGCCCTCCGTTGTTGTTGGAGGGCGACTACCTCCAACTGCCCAGTAGCGTCCTTCACGAGCCTCCTCCACAGAGGCCGATCTTGACACCGCTGGTACCAGTCATCGGCAAGTCCACTCAGCTCCACGTCCTCCCGTACCACATCACTCCATCTCTTCTCTAGCCCGTGCCACGCCCGTTTAGCCCCCTCAATCCGGCCGAACAAAAGCTGTTTCGGCATGCGGTGGCTGGGCATGCGGGTTACATGACCCAGCCATCACAGCTTTGCCCGCCGGAGGAGCTCACCGATGGGACCTTGCCCAGATCTTTCAAGGATTTGTGAGCTCCTCACACAATCCAGTCTGGTTAAACCCAGGATGGATCGTAGGCAGGCCAGCCTAAATGTTTCTAACCGGCGAAGATGTTCCATTAGGGGGGTCCACAGACACACACACAGACACAAAGACAGTCACACACACAGTCACACACAAACACACACACACAGACACACACAGACACACAGACACACAGTCACACACAGACACACACACACAGACACACACAGAGACACACACACAGACACAAAGACAGTCACATGCAGAAACACACACAGAGACACAGAGACACACACATAGACAGACACACACACAGACACACACACACAGGCACACACACAGACACAACAACAACAACCGCCATTCGCCACTAAGTGGCGGTGACGTCACCACGACGCTTGTGCCAGGCTATGTGCACCCTGAGGCCACGTGAAGTGTCGAACACCCGCTGGCAGGAGGTCACGGGGCAGACCCAGGTGCCACGGGTCGACTGACTGAGATGACTGGCTGATGCACCACCTGTGCCCCCTACTGTGGCAACCTGCTGTGCTTTAGCCACCCGGCGCTCCGCTCGTTGTTCTGAGCGTCGCTCCTCCGCCCTCCGCTGTTGTTGGAGGGCGACTACCTCCAACTGCCCAGTAGCATCCTTCACGAGCCTCCTCCACAGAGGCCGATCTTGACACCGCTGGTACCAGTCATCGGCAAGTCCACTCAGCTCCACGTCCTCCTGTACCACATCACTCCATCTCTTCTCTAGCCCGTGCCGCGCCCGCCCAGCCCCCTCAATCCGGCCGAACAAAAGCTGTTTCGGCATGCGGTGGCTAGGCATGCGGGCTACATGACCCAGCCATCGCAGCCTTCCCCGCCGGGGGAGCTCAGCGATGGGACCTTGCCCAGATCTTTCAAGGCTTTTTGAGCTCCTCACACAATCCAGTCTGGTTAAACCCAGGATGGATCGTAGGCAGGCCAGCCTAAATGTTTCCAACCGGCGAAGATGTTCCATTAGGGGGGTCCACGTTTCGCAAGCGTAGAGAAGGGAGGGAATGACCGTGGCCGAGAAAACCTGAAGCTTAGTGCGGAGCGACAGACCAGGTAGCTTCCGCACAGCGTTACGCAACTGATGAAAAGATATTGCCGCTCGACTGATTCGGAGTGAGACCTCTGCTGTTAAACTGGAGCCAGTCATAAGCACACTGCCCAGGTATGGGAAACTCTCCACTCTCTCCACAACTGCCCCATCACCGATTGGGAGTTGTGGGGGTGGAGTGTCCGATGGTACAAAATACCCAGGCAGGTGCTTAGTTTTGGTGGGGCTGATGGTAAGGCCCCACCTCTTAGTGGCACGCTCCAGTCTCAGCAGCAGCATCTCCAACTCCTCCTCCGAATGTGCAGCTATTACCAAATCATCAGCATACATAACGGGGTTGAGCAATAGGGAGCCATCCCTTGACCGCACCCGGGCGTCGATCAGCCTCCCATTATATCTGTACCATATGGAGATTCCCCCGGTACAGCTATTGAAGGCTTCACGAACTACGTGGTCAAAATAGATGTTAAATAATGTGGGAGCCAGAGGACATCCCTGTCGCACCCCAAGGTTAACAGGGAATGGCTCTGACTCCCGGCCACGTAGTTTTACCCGGGCCCGCTCACCATCATGAAGGTCCTTAATGATCGTGAGCAGAGGGTCAGGTACTCCAAAAGCACGAAGAACAACCCAGAGCCCAGGCCTACTGATGGTATAATAGGCCTTGACCAGGTCAATAAAGCAGAGATGTAGGTCTTGTTGGAATTCCCTACACCTCTGCTGTAGCTGACGGACAGAAAATATGGCATCTGTGCAGGACCGCCCCCTCCTGAAACCGCATTGGGGCTCCGCAAGCCTCTCCTCAGCGTGCCCGGCAAGGCGACGTTGAACAATCCCCGCCAGGACCTTTTCCGGCACACTGAGGAGTGAGATGCCCCTGCAGCTGCCACAGTCCGCACGGCCCCTCTTCTTAAAAAGGGGGACCACCAGGGCATCCTTCCAATCCTGCGGAACCCGTCCAGTGGTCCAGACTGTTGTTATGATGTCATATAGGGCAGTCTGTGCACAAACGCCGCCCTCCCTCAGCATTTTGCTTGGGAGATCATCTCTGCCCGCTGCCTTTCCTGGTCTCAGACTCCGGATCGCCTTCAGTACTTCCTCAACAGATGGCACCTCAGCCAGCCACTCACAGGGGATGACTTCTTCCAATATTTGAGGCACTGCAGCCTCAGCAGGGTCATCCTCACTTTGTGCCACGATGTTTTCCTGGCTGAGGGATTTTCCCTCCCCCAGGACCTCACAGAAATGCTCAGCAAATCTGTAAACCTGTTCCTGGGGGTCGGAGATAGGGTCACCGTTTTTTCCCCTAATGATGGTAATAGGTGTGGCGCTGCAGATTACTTTTTTGATGGAGTTAAATAGAGATTTGTGATCACGGGCCACTGAGGCAGACTCCATCTCCTCAGCAACCCGCGACCACCACCCAACCTTGCAGCGCCTCACGGCTCTCCGAACCTCCGAGCGAAGGCTGCGGTAAGCCTCCTCACTCTCTGACGTGGGATTCTGTAGCCGATGACAGTGGGCCTATCGCTTTTTCTCAACCATCCTGAACACCTCCTCTGTCAGCCAGGGTCTCTGGGGAGGTCTGGACCGCGTACCCAAAGCAGCCATTGCAGCTGCATGAGTCACAGTCCTAAACCTCGCCCATTTACCCTCGACATCAGGACTAGTCGGGGACGATGCCAATCCTAGCCGCAAGCGATAATGAAATTCTCGCTTGCAACTTTCAACAGATAACTGAGACCAGGCCACTTTAGGTTGGAATGGGGTCCTGGGTGTACACCCACCACCGGAGTGGAAGAATGGCAGGCGCATCTTACAGATGACTAGTCGATGGTCAGAGGGCAGATCAGCTCCACGGTAGGTCCTGGTGTCAAGGACATGGGCTCGCACCCGCTGGTCCGTCACTATGTAGTCTAGCAGATGTTCTTGCTTGGACCCGGCATGCATCCATGATGTTGTGTGGATGCGCCGATGCCGGAACAGCGTGTTGGTAATTACAAGCCCATGGGCTGCACAAAAATCTAGCAGCCTCCTACCGTTGTTATTGAGCTGATATGGCCCATGCCCTCCAATCACTCCAGACTAGGTGCCAGTATCATGACCAACTCGGGCATTGAAGTCACCCAACATGATGACTCTATCCCGAGGGGCCACTTTAGCCAGCACCTGTGACAGGAGGTCATAGAAGGCATCTGACTCATCGGCTTTGCCTGCATCCCTCCACGGATATTCATCTTCGGTGGGGGCATAAGTAACCACGACCACCATTCCTCGCCTCCGGTTGATGGGAAGGCGAGCCCAAAGTAGCCTGGGACTTACAGCTTCCCACACCTCACCGCCACGCTCCCACGCCCCCTTCATTCTTTTGTTCAAAAGAAGAGCCACACCCTGTTGTTTGGCAGTCTGCTGCCCCGAGTAGAGGACTGTCCACCCCTCATGGTGGCAGGAGCCAGAGCCGGTCCACCGGACCTCCTGAATGCCACACAGATCCAGGCGGTACCGGTCCAGCTCCCAACAGAGGAGTGGCAGCCTCTCCTCCGCAGTGAGCGTTCGAACATTCCACGTGGCCACCCGTAGTGGCTTTTCGTTGTTTCTGGAGGAGCCCCGAGGGTAGATATTTAATTAATTGAAGGTGGAGGGGTTACCAGCCCCTCGCACCCGTCCAGAGCCCCCGTTTAGCCCCTGTGGTGGACACATATGCCATGAGGGGAGGAGCCAATCAAAATTGGACCTCCCCCCACAGCACTGTCCACGACAGAGTTGCCCATCCGGCACCGCGAGGAGGTAGGGGGTTGTTTTGCCGGACTCATACACACAGACACACACAGACATACACACAGAGACACACACACACAGACACATACACATAGACACACAGAGAGAGAGACACACACACAGACACACACACACAGACACACACAGACACACACACAGTCACACACAGACACACATAGACACACATACAGACACACATACAAAGAGACATACACACAAAGACACACACAAACAGACATACACACAGACAAACGCACAGACACACATACACAGAGACACACACACAGTCACACACAGACACACAGACATACACAGAGACACACAGACATACACAGAGACACACATACACAGATACACTCATACACACAGAGACACACAGACATACACAGAGACACACACACACAGACACACACAGAGACACAGAGAGAGAGAGACACACACACACACAGACATACACAGAGACACACACACACAGAGACACACAAAGAGAGAGAGAGACAGACAAGGCCACTCACTGGTCTTCAAGGGCAAGAGCTCAAGCACAACCCAGGGTGAGGAGAGCGGTGAGGACTGCGGCGATGGTGAAGATGAGATGGTGGATCTCACGCGGAGGTAATAGCGGTGGCCGGGAAGTCGCAGCGCTGAGGAGACATCGCACCGAGTCTCTGCGGTCACAGCGCAGACACTCCGCCAGCGGGCTTCTCCGTAGCTGTGCAGACGGAGACACGTGAGGGGTGGGTGGGTGGGTGGGTGAGTGCGTGGGTGAGTGGGTGGATGAGTGGATGAGTGGGTGAGTGGGTGAGTGAATGAGTGGGTGAGTGAGTGGGTGGGTGAGTGAGTGGGTGGGTGAGTGAGTGAGTGGGTGAATGAGTGGGTGAGTGAGTGGGTGAGTGAGTGAGTGAGTGGGTGAGTGAGTGGGTGGGTGAGTGAGTGAGTGAGTGGGTGAGTGAGTGGGTGGGTGGGTGGGTGAGTGAGTGAGTGAGTGGGTGGGTGAGTGGGTGGGTGGGTGAGTGGGTGGGTGGGTGGGTGAGTGAGTGGGTGGGTGGGTGAGTGAGTGAGTGGGTGAGTGAGTAAGTGGGCGAATGTGTGAGTGGATGAGTGTGTAAGTGGGTGAGTGAGTGGGTGAGTGAGTGGGTGGGTGAGTGAGTGGGTGGGTGGGTGAGTGAGTGAGTGAGTGGGTGAGTGAGTGGGTGGGTGGGTGGGTGAGTGAATGAGTGAGTGAGTGAGTGGGTGAGTGAGTGAGTGAGTGGGTGAGTGAGTGGGTGAGTGAGTCGGTGGGTGAGTGAGTGGGTGAGTGAATGAGTGAGTGGGTGAGTGAGTGGGTGGATGAGTGAGTGAGTGGGTGAGTGAGTGAGTGAGTGGGTGGGTGGGTGGGTGAGTGAGTGGGTGGATGAGTGAGTGAGTGGGTGAGTGAGTGAGTGGGTGGGTGGGTGAGTGAGTGGGTGAGTGAGTGAGTGGGTGAGTGAGTGGGTGAATGAGTGGGTGGGTGGGTGGGTGAGTGAGTGGGTGGATGAGTGAGTGAGTGAGTGGGTGAGTGAGTGGGTGAGTGAGTGAGTGAGTGGGTGGGTGGGTGGGTGAGTGAGTGGGTGAGTGAGTGAGTGGGTGAGTGAGTGGGTGAATGAGTGGGTGGGTGAGTGAGTGAGTGGGTGGGTGGGTGAGTGAGTGGGTGAGTGAGTGAGTGGATGAGTGAGTGGGTGGGTGAGTGGGTGAGTGAGTGAGTGTGGGGGTGAGTGAGTGAGCGAGCATCTCACAGTTTATACTCCACTCTGTAGGTAACGTTCAGGAGCTTTGAGCTGCTGGTAGTGTTGTAGAAGTCGATGGTTGAAGGCTGAACCAGTGGGGGAATATTCCCTGTGGTATCCCCTCCATCCTCCCAACACAGGGTTGACAGCAGGTCTCGAGACTGCACGCGAACATTCATTGGGGAAGGTGGAGCTGGGGATATGGGCAAACGGCACTCATTGTGACCTTACCACTGGACCACCACTCTCCCCACACCCTCACACAGTGCCAACAAGCCACTTTGCCCAGCTACAATCTGCGATCCCCAGGTCGCTCCTGACAAAGAGCTACAATATATATAAAAACATCTCAGTGGGCGCCTTAACTGGCTTAAATAAAATAAAAATAGTGAATAGTTTTTTTTTAAACAACACAGAGCCTCGTACCGGTTGCGGGAGGCCAACCGCTAGCGCCCGGCAGCAGCTGCAGCAGCAGCAGCAGCTGGGCTTGAAGCAGTCTCCAGCTGCCCATCGTGAACCTCCGTGGGACGTCGTCAGCGGGAGGAGACGGAGCAGTCGGGCAGAGCGCGGAGTGAAGTCCGCGCCCACTGCCCGAAGCGCGCGACCTCTGAACCGCTGACCTCTGACCTCTCCGGCAAGGACTTTCTCCCAAGGACATTGCTGGAGAGGGCGAGGTCGTTTTCTGTCTCAGGTCATGGTCAGGTGAATCCTGTGGTGGTGGTGGTGATGGTGGTGAGAGAAGAGGGAGGTAGAGAGAGAGACGTTAGTGCACGTGGCTGTTGCCATCGTGATCAGCATCATCATCATCATCCATTACCCCGCTCGCGATGGTCCTGTCTCCGATTAGCACCCCTTGGCTACCTGGCACGGTGCAACATCAGTTCGGCATTCACGAGGAGCGCATGCATCCCGACCGCGGGCTGCCGCCACCAGCGGCGACCCGTGATGAAATAATTCCTCGACAAATCAAGTCGTCAGCCACGGCGGTAGAGAAAGGCCCAAGACCTGAGCGGGGTTATCGCCTGCCTCCGGGCGATGTACAGATGGGCAAGAAGCCGGCCTGCCGCACCGCCTGCTCACGACGATCAGCCGGTGCGTCTCTCCCCAGCGAACGCGCGACACGTGGGGGACGACATCTCGTGCTGCTGCTGCTGCTGCTGCTCACTGCAGGCCCCCTGCTGAGTCGCGGCCAATTCGCAGCCTGCGTTGGTCGTACGGTTGCCCGAGGACACGGAGCGGATGACCGGGACGGATGAACAGGAACAGGAACGAATGGGACTAATGAACGAGATGGATGAACGAGACGAACAGGAACAGGAACGAATGGGACTAATGAACGAGACGGATGAACGGGACGAACAGGAACAGGAACGAATGGGACTAATGAACGAGATGGATGAACGAGACGAACAGGAACAGGAACGAATGGGACTAATGAACAAGACGGATGAATGGGACGAACAGGAACAGGAACGAATGGGACTAATGACCGGGAGGGATGAACGAGACGAACAGGAACAGGAACGAATGGGACTAATGACCGGGAGGGATGAACGAGACGAACAAGAACAGGAACGAATGTGACTAATGACCGGGAGGGATGAACGAGACGAACAGGAACAGGAACGAATGGGACTAATGACCGGGAGGGATGAACGAGACGAACAGGAACATGAATGAATGGGACTAATGACCGGGAGGGATGAACGAGACGAACAGGAACAGGAACGAATGGGACTAATGAACGAGACAGATGAACGAGACGAACAGGAACAGGAACGAATGGGACTAATGACCGGGAGGGATGAACGAGACGAACAGGAACAGGAACGAATGGGACTAATGAACGAGATGGATGAACGAGACGAACAGGAACAGGAACAAATGGGACTAATGAACGAGATGGATGAATGAGACGAACGAACAGGAACAGGAACGAATGGGACTAATGAACAAGACAGATGAACGGGACGAACAGGAACAGGAACGAATGGGACTAATGACCGGGAGGGATGAACGAGACGAACAGGAACAGGAACGAATGGGACTAATGACCGGGAGGGATGAACGAGACGAACAGGAACAGGAACGAATGTGACTAATGACCGGGAGGGATGAACGAGACGAACAGGAACAGGAACGAATGGGACTAATGACCGGGAGGGATGAACGAGACGAACAGGAACAGGAATGAATGGGACTAATGACCGGGAGGGATGAACGAGACGAACAGGAACAGGAACGGGAACGAATGTGACTAATGACCGGGACGGATGAACGAGACGAACAGGAACAGGAGCGAATGGGACTAATGACCGGGAGGGATGAACGAGACGAACAGGAACAGGAACGAATGGGACTAATGAACGAGACGGATGAACGAGGCGAACAGGAACAGGAACGAATGGGACTAATGAACAAGACGGATGAACGGGACGAACAGGAACAGGAACGAATGGGACTAATGAACGAGACGGATGAACGAGACGAACAGGAACACGAACGAATGGGACTAATGAACGAGACGGATGAACGGGACGAACAGGAACAGGAACGAATGGGACTAATGACCAAGAGGGATGAACGAGACGAACAGGAACAGGAGCGAATGGGACTAATGACAGGGAGGGATGAACGAGACGAACAGGAACAGGAACGAATGGGACTAATGAACGAGACGGATGAACGAGACGAACAGGAACAGGAACGAATGGGACTAATGAACAAGACGGATGAACGGGACGAACAGGAACAGGAACGAATGGGACTAATGAACGAGACGGATGAACAAGACGAACAGGAACACGAACGAATGGGACTAATGAACGAGACGGATGAACGGGACGAACAGGAACAGGAACGAATGGGACTAATGAACGAGACGGATGAACGAGACGAACAGGAACGAATGGGACTAATGACCGGGAGGGATGAACGAGACGAACAGGAACAGGAACGAATCGGACTAATGAACGAGACGGATGAACGAGACGAACAGGAACAGGAACGAATGGGACTAATGAACGAGACGGATGAACGGGACGAACAGGAACAGGAACGAATGGGACTAATGAACGAGACGGATGAACGCGACGAACAGGAACAGGAACGAATGGGACTAATGAACGAGACGGATGAACGGGACGAACAGGAACAGGAACGAATGTGACTAATGAACGAGACGGATGAACGAGACGAACAGGAACAGGAACGAATGGGACTAATGACCGGGAGGGATGAACGAGACGAACAGGAACAGGAACGAATGGGACTAATGACCGGGAGGGATGAACAGGAACAGGAACGCAGCTTTGGCGACAGGCTCCGCGACATCGCGAACGCGGTGGAGACCGCGAGCGGCGAGGGAGGACGCAGGAGGCGGAACAACGCCGCCATTGACACTCACAAATAAACGCGCGGCGGCGGCGAGATTGGAGATTGTATCGCCGCGGTGCAAACACTACAACCCCGACCGCAACAACATCGTCAATAACGTCGTCAACAACAACATCGTCAACAACAACGTCAACAACATCGTCAACAACAACGTCAACAACAACATCGTCAACAACGTCGTCAACAACATCGTCGTCAACAACAACGTCGTCAACAACAACATCGTCAACAACGTCGTCAACAACATCGTCAACAACATCATCAACATCGTCAACAACATCATCAACAACAACATCGTCAACAACAACATCGTCAACAACGTCAACAACATCATCGTCAACAACAACATCATCGTCAACAACATCGTCAACAACAATGTCGTCAACAACAACATCGTCAACAACAACAACGTCATCAACAACAACATCGTCAACAACATCAACAACAACGATGTCGTGAGCGGCCACAGAGAGTGGCGGCGGGGCGCTCGGAGCGAGCGGAATCCGAGCAGCGACAGCTGAAGGCGCCCCAAGTAGCTCAAGGAGTTGGGGGGTCGGGGGGGAGCCCGGATTGATGGCAAAGGTAGGAGCTGAATCAGACGTCAAAAATATGCAGCAGCAGGCATCGTCAGGGTCTGGCGAGATAGTCAACATCTCATAGCCACCGTGAAGATGATGAGAGACACACACAGACTACAAATAAACAGCAGCAGCAGGCATCGTCAGGGTCTGGATAGAACCCACGACCTCCTGTAGACCATGCGAGGTGGTCAACATCTCATAGCCACCGTGATGATGAGAGAGACACACAGACTACAAATATACAGCAGCAGCAGGCATCGTCAGGGTCTGGATAGAACCCACGACCTCCTGTAGACCATGCGAGGTGGTCAACATCTCATAGCCACCGTGATGATGAGAGAGACACACAGACTACAAATATACAGCAGCAGCAGGCATCGTCAGGGTCTGGATAGAACCCACGACCTCCTGTATACCAGCCGAGGTAGTTAACATCTCATAGCCACCGTGATGATGATGATGAAAGAGAGACACACATACCACAAATATACAGCAGCAGCAGGCATCGTCAGGGTCTGGATCGAGCCCACGACCTCCTGTATACCAGGCGAGGTAGTCAACATCTCATAGCCACCGTGATGATGATGAGAGACACAGACTACAAATATACAGCAGCAGCAGGCATCGTCAGGGTCTGGATCGAACCCACGACCTCCTGTATACCAGGCAAGGTAGTCAACATCTCCTAGCCACCGTGATGATGATGAGAGAGACAGACTACAAATATACAGTAGCAGGCATCGTCAGGGTCTGGATCGAACCCACGACCTCCTGAATACCAGGCGAGGTAGTCAACATCTCCTAGCCACCATGATGATGAGAGACACAGACTACAAATATACAGCAGCAGCAGGCATCGTCAGGGTCTGGATCGAACCCACGACCTCCTGTAGACCAGGCGAGGTAGTTAACATCTCATAGCCACCGTGATGATGATGAGAGACACAGACTACAAATATACAGCAGCAGCAAGCATCGTCAGGGTCTGGATAAAACTCACGACCTCCTGTATACCAGGCGAGGTAGTCAACATCTCATAGCCACCATGATGATGATGAGAGAGACACAGACTACAAATATACAGTAGCAGCAGCAGGCATCGTCAGGGTCTGGATCGAACCCACGACCTCCTGTACACCAGGCGAGGTAGTTAACATCTCATAGCCACCGTGCTGACAACAACCACAACAACCACAAGACAACTTTAGATTAAGGCCATCAGTCTAACTACAACAAACAGTGACGAGGTGGGAGCAAAAAACGCAGACGTTAGCTGAATGTGTGTCGGGGAGGGGGGTTTGGGAGAAAGTTAATGCGTTTATATTTAAACAAACTTTGTTGTAACAACTCCGCCACCACCGCCACCACCACCGCCGTGAACTTCACCGCAATGCTGAACTACATGCGACCTAAGGGACCGCGGTGATTTGCGGCTCAGCGTCAGTTGCTGGACAACACGCGACCCCAGGAAGTGCCCCCCCCCGCTCGAGGCTAAGGGACCGCGGTGATTTGCGGCTCAATGTCAGTTTCTGAGCTCCACGCGACCCCAGGAAGTGGCCGCCCCCCTCGAGGCTTGCCGCGACCTAAGTGACCGCGGTGATTTGCGGCTCAACTCGACTTGAGCGTGGACAATGAGAACCAAGCCAAAAAACGTAACTTGTATATAAATAAATATTGTTACAAATATTAATATATATATTTTTTATTGTCAACGATAGAATCTAGTATTGTCACGAGTGTGACGTACGTATAGCAAGTTTTACAGTAGTCGATACGACATTGGGGAAGTGTGTTAAAATTTTAGTCCTTGCCGGTAGAGGTCAGAGGTCGCTCCGTCTCACGCTGACGACGTCCCGCGGACGTTCACGATGGGCAGCTGGAGACTGCTTCAAGCCCAGCTGCTGCAGCTGCTTCAAGCCCAGCTGCTGCTGCTGAAGCTGCCGGGAGCGAGCGGTTGGCCTCCCGCAACCGGTAACGAGGCTCTTCACTATTTTTATTTTATTTAAACCAGTTAAGGCGCCCACTGAGATGTTTTTTGTTTAATATATATTGTAGCTCTCTGTTTGCACCTGGCACGCCGCATCCACACGCACGCACACGCACACACACAGACAAAGATCCCCCGTGTAGCCTTCACAGACTGTAGGGGCAAGTGCTGTTAGCGAGCAGCACCTATGAAGGCCGGCACGGTACACGAGGGGGTGGGTGGCCAGCACCACGCCCGACCGCCTTTGTCTCCCTAGTGGCGATGTTTACACACCGCACCAGGTACTCATTTGAGGTTGAGTCGACCTAGGAGAGGCCCGGGACCGGTTCAGATAATCGTTACTGGTGTTGGCCGTGAGCGAGAATTGAACCCGGGTCGCCAGGTTCATAGCACAGCGTAGCGCTAACCGGTACACTACCGCTCCCCACTCATACACACGCACACGCGTGTGCACACACGCACGCACACGCACGTACACACACACACGTACACACACACACACGCACGTACACACACACGTACACACACACGCACACAAAGATCACCACCACCACGTGACGCCCTTTGACAGGCTGCCGTGGCGAGCGCCGTCCACGAGCAGCAGCAGCAGCAGCACCACGTGAAGGCCGCTACTGTGGTACACGTGGTGGGTGAGCAGCACCACGTGAAGGCCGCTACTGTGGTACACGTGGTGGGCGTGGGTGAGCGGGCAGCACCACGCCCGGCCGCCTTTGTCTCCCCCAGCGGCCGTGTTCGTACACTGCATCCAGCTACGAACTAAATGCCGAGTCGACCTAGGGGCAGGCACGGGTACCGGTCGAGGTTAATCGTTGCCGATTTTGGCCGCGAGCGAGAGAGATATTCGAGCTCGTCGTCACCGGGGGTTCACGGGGACACCTCGCGATGCCCCCCACAGCCTTCGACAGGCTGTGGGGGGCAAGTGCTCGTAGCGAGCGGCACGACGTGAAGGCCGCTACGGCGTACACGAGGGGGCGTGGGTGGAGCGGGCGGGCGGCACCGCCACGCCCGGCCGCCTTTGTCTTCCCCAGTTGCCAGCGATGTTTTACTACTGCACACCGCACCGGTCAAACCAAAGGGTGGAGGCCCGTGACGGGTTTAAATAATAATCGCCGCTGCTGTTGGGCTCACGTAAGCACGAATTTAGTTTGGGGTTACCGGGTTCAAAGGTCGGCGTGCTAATCGCTTGCAGTCCACCACTGACCCCATACACTTTTTTATTGTGTGCACCTGGCACTCCGCATCCGTTACTCTATCTCGCTGCGGCTATCGGCAACTTAATCCGGGTGCATTTTTTTCTTCGATTTAAAGCTTTCGTGACTGCAAGGATTCATCATCTTCTTTGGTTCTTTCGGTAAAAGTCACCACGTAGAATGAGAATAAAATAATAAAATAACACAATAAAATTCTCACGACGTTTCGGCCACAACGCAAGCGGGCCGTCTTCAGGGTGACAGAGCTTCAATGAACGGTGTTAAGATTCGTAGCGACTTTTAAAGTGAGGCACCTTGACAAAGGGGTTTACATATCAAATAGCTGAGGGATTAGCTTGTGACTGGTCACAGGAATGGCAATGTTAAAGTCAAAACATACACATCCACAGAGGCACCTAGTATAAATCAAACAGGAGAATTTAGCATTGAAATAGCTGAGTGATTAGCTTGTGACTGGTTATAGAAATAGCTATGTTAAAGTCAAAGCCTACACATCCACAGAGGCACCTAGTACAAATCAAACAGGAGAATTTAGCATTGAAAGAGCTGAGTGATTAGCTTGTGACTGGTCACAGGAATGGCTATGTTAAAGTCAAAACCTACACATCCACAGAGGCAAACTAATCCGGGTGCCTTTTCCATTCCGCCTTGCGGACTGGAAGATGTTCGGCGTGATTACGAAACGCACAAGCGCACAAACGCACGCCCGTACCACGCCGAGCTTGAGGTAACGGCTGTCAAAACCAAACAATTCAACTGCGCGTGCGCTCACCAAAAGTTATTATAAAATCGAACCGACGGGTTCCCAACAATTTTCCGGGGTTCATTGACGGCGTGGCGACTATGTGACATCGTCGTTGCCACGGTTCGCGTAATTGCCGACCGCGTTTCTGACGTGGCCGTCTGCGCCGTGCGTTCATAAGCCTCGGAGACTGCATTGATTGCAACCGGAACTAACGCCGTGCTAAGTACGAGCGCCTCAACGAATATTGGGAAATCGTCCCGTTGTGAAATTTGATGGCGTATCGCGAAAAAATATTTTGCGGCAATCCCAGTAACAACACCTTCAGTCGAAATTCGTTTAGGCTAAGCCTCGGCGCGTCCTGGGAAACCCCACAATTCTCTGCATGCCAGCTGTTTCTGTTGCAACAGCTGAATTGCCTGTGTCCACGACGGGTTTTATTTCACCCGAGTATTTACAGTGAGGGAAAAAAAAGTATTTGATCCCCTGCAGATTTTGTACGTTTGCCCACTGACAAAGAAATGATCAATCTATAATTTTAATGGTCGGTTTTTTTGAATAGTGAGAGACAGAATAACAACAATAAAATCCGGAAAAACGCATGTCAAAAATGTTATAAATTGATTTTCATTTTTACTAGGGAAATGAGTATTTGACCCCTCTGCAAAACATGACTTAGTACTTGGTGGCAAAACCCTTGTTGGCAATCACAGAGGTCAGACGTTTCTTGTAGTTGGCCACCAGGTTTGCACACATCTCAGGAGGGATTTTGTCCCACTCCTCTTTGCAGATCTTCTCCAAGTCATTAAGGTTTCGAGGCTGACGTTTGGCAACTCGAACCTTCAGCTCCCTTCACAGATTTTCTATGGAATTAAGGTCTGGAAACTTCTTGAGCCACTCCTTTGTTGCCTTGGCCATGTGTTTTGGGTCATTGTCATGCTGGAATTCCCATCCACGACCCATTTTCAATGCCCTGGCTGAGGGAAGGAGGTTCTCACCCAAGATTTGACGGTACATGGCCCCGTCCATCGTCCCTTTGATGCGGTGAAGTTGTCCTGTCCCCTTAGCAGAAAAACACCCCCAAAGCATAATGTTTCCACATCCATGTTTGACAGTGGGGATGGTGTTCTTGGGGTCATAGGCAGCATTCCTCCTCCTCCAAACACGGCGAGTTGAGTTTATTCCAAAGAGCTCCATTTTGGTCTCATCTGACCACAACACTTTCACACAGTTGTCCTCTGAATCATTCAGATGTTCATTGGCAAACTTTCACACGGGCATGTATATGTGCTTTCTTGAGCAGGGGGACCTTGCGGGCGCTGCAGGATTTTAGTCCTTCACGGCGTAGTGTGTTACCAATTGTTTTCTTGGTGACTATGGTCCCAGCTGCCTTGAGATCATTGATGCCAGTTAAAAAGGGTAAAACCTATTACTATATCCTCCCGTGTAGTTCTGGGCTGAATCCTCACCGTTCTCATGATCATTGCAACTCCACGAGGTGAGATCTTGCACGGAGCCCCAGACCGAGGGAGATTGACAGTTCTTTTGTGTTTCTTCCATTTGCGAATAATCGCACCAACTGTTGTCACCTTCTCACCAAGTTGCTTGGCAATGGTCTTGTAGCCCATTCCAGCCTTGTGTAGGTCTACAATCTTGTCCCTGACATCCTTGGAGAGCTCTTTGGTCTTGGCCATGGTGGAGAGTTTGGAATCTGATTGATTGATTGCTTCTGAGGACAGGTGTCTTTTATACAGGTAACAAGCTGAGATTAGGAGCACTCCCTTTAAGAGTGTGCTCCTAATCTCTGCTCGTTACCTGTATAAAAGACACCTGGGAGCCAGACATCTTTCTGATTGAGAGGGGGTCAAATACTTATTTCCCTCATTAAAATGCAAATCAATTTATAACATTTTTGACATGCGTTTTTCTGGATTTTGTTGTTATTCTGTCTCCCACTGTTCAAATAAACCTACCATTAAAATTATTGACTGATCATTTCTTTGTCAGTGGTCAAACGTACAAAATCAACAGGGGATCAAATGCTTTTTTTCCCTCACTGTAACCGACGTGCGACGATGAATCAGTCGATGTATGCCACACGCTAAGCTCCCGATGCACATGCCACATGTGCATGTTTAAGAAACGCGATCGTTCCCTGTGGACATTCGGCTTCATCAGGCTCTGCTGCGATGCAGACGGCACCCATGTTAACATACGCCCATCAGTACACGCATGCAAACGGTGGCGGGGTGTCAACTTCCTCGCCTGGTATACAGGAGGTCGTGGGTTCGATCCCAACCCTGAGGCTTGTATACTTGGAAGCTTGCACGTTAACCCTGTGGTCATGTGGAGTTCTCGCCGGGTCCTCCAGTTTCTCCCTCCGCGTGTAGAATCAACGTCACGCATTGCGAGTATTTGGACACTGCTGTGCATTTCCACATGATTAGAAACTTTCGTTGATCTGTCAATTGTGTGGCCAAGTTGCTTCGGCGAAAGAGTTTCGTGGCTCAGTGGGCCTTACCTACTCAAATTCGGCTTCATCAGGCTCTGCTGCGATGCAGACGGCACCCATGTTAACATACGCCCATCAGTACACGCATGCAAACGGTGGCGGGGTGTCAACTTCCTCGCCTGGTATACAGGAGGTCGTGGGTTCGATCCCAACCCTGAGGCTTGTATACTTGGAAGCTTGCACGTTAACCCTGTGGTCATGTGGAGTTCTCGCCGGGTCCTCCAGTTTCTCCCTCCGCGTGTAGAATCAACGTCACGCATTGCGAGTATTTGGACACTGCTGTGCATTTCCACATGATAAGAAACTTTCGTTGATCTGTCAATTGTGTGGCCAAGTTGCTTCGGCGAAAGAGTTTCGTGGCTCAGTGGGCCTTACCTGCTCAAATATTAAAAAAAGTTTTAATTTTTTTATTTAAAGCTTTTGTGACTGCAGGGATTAATATTCTTGGTTCTTTCGGTAAAGTCACCACATAGAAGGGAAACAATAAAATAATAAAAATATAAAACAATAAACTTCTCACGACGTTTCGACTGCAACACAAGAAGCAATCATCATCAGGTGTGAAAACCACAGCAAGAAAATTTGAAAAAAGTGGCGGTTATTTTTTTTTCAAATTTTCTTGCTGTGGTTTTCACACCTGATGATGATTGCTTGTGTTGCAGTCGAAACGTCGTGAGAATGTAATTGTTTTATATTTTTTTTATTTAATTGTTTCCTTTCTACGTGGTAGTGACTTTACCGAAAGAACCAAGAATAAAAAAAACGTTTTCAGTTGATAGAATATCAACTTAGGGAGCAGCCGCGAATCCCTGACCCGACCGTTCATTCGTCTGTCCCTCGTTTTCCCTGGGCAGTCTTCCCGTGCCCGGGCAGCGTCCTCCTCGTTGGCGAGGCTTCGCACCTCCTGGAGGCGAAGCAGCAGGCCGGCTCGTGGTGCCGCGACCCGCTGCAGGCCACCGACAAGGTGTACGTCATGCCGTGGACGCCGTTCCGCACCGACAGACTCGTGGAGTACGCCTCCCTCCAGGACATCCTGGCCAGGCGACCGCTCACCAACTACAAGCTGCCGCACCGCGTCGATGGCACGGGCTTCGTGGTGTACGACGGAGCTGTGTTCTTCAACAGGGTCGGTGCCCGGCGCCGGGGGGGGGGGGGGGTTTCCGCGTGAGCACCAGTGGGATGATGGACGGCAGATGGCGGTAGGGGTGGTAGGGGCGGTAGGGGCGGTCGGGGCGCCCCGGTGGAGAGATGTTAACTACCTCGTTTAGAATCCACACGCTTTTAGAGTAATTGGCCGCTATTACTTTGCCACGTGAGAAGCCGCTTGGTTGAGCTGTCATTTTGTGTGGCCAGCTCGCTTCTGCAAAAGAGCTGTATGGCTTGGTGGACCTTGCCTGGTACGACAGAGCCGTGATGATAATGATGATGACGATAGGGGCCATAGGGGCGGCGCGGTGGAGAGATGTTCACTACCTCGCCTGGTATACAAGAGGCCGTGGGTGAAACCACTTGGCAACGTCGCCCCTTCCCCCTACTGGCAGCGTATACCCGTCTGTGAAATGGCGCCTTCATTCGTGATGGCCCCTGCGGTTCTCAGATTGGCGCGAATACCAAATGTGTTGAATTATTAATCGTGTTCATTACCCGAAGTATAGGACGGCGGTGGGGAGAGAGCTTTTGCCAGAGGGCCGGATAGAACTTTGATTTCTCTTTCCAGGTGGGGGCACCCACACATACGCTGACACTAAACTTTTATCAGGCTAGGGACTGTTGCAATGACTGGTGGAGAGATATTTTTATTATTTTATTGTTTCCCTTCTACGTGACTTTACCGAAAGAACCAAGAATATGGTGGAGAGATGTTTACGACCTCGCCTGGTATACATAAGCTCGTGGGTTCAATCCCGACCCTGACGCCTGCTGCTGTATATTTGGAGTTTGCGTGTTCTCCTCGTGGATTTTTCCTCTGGATCTTCCGTTTTTTTCCCTCCACGTTGAGAATCGACGTCACGCGTTCAGAGTATTTGGCTGCTGTACATTTCCACTCCGTTGAGCCATCATTTAGTGGCCAGGTCGCTTCTGAAAAAGAGCTATCCCGGCTCAGTGGTCCTGACCTGTAAGATAAAAATAGTTAATAGTTTTATAGTTTGTAGACTGAGCTCAGAACTCCAGTAAACATTGCAGTTGCTGAATGCATTAACTGGGGAGCGAGCGAGAGCCCTCCAGTTGTGAGCTGTATATACAACAACAACCGCCTTTCGCCACTAAGTGGCGGTGACGTCACCACGACGCTTGTGCCAGGCCATGTGCACCTTGAGGCCACGTGAAGTGTCGAATGCCCGCTGGCAAGAGGTCACGGGGCAGACCCAGGTGCCATGGGTCGACTGACTGAGATGACCGAGATAACCGGCTGATGCACCACCTGTGCCCCCTACTGTGCCAACTTGCTGTGTTTTAGCCACCCGGCGCTCCGCTCGTTGTTGTGAGCGTCGCTCCTCAACCCTCTGTTGTTGTTGGAGGGTGACTGCCTACAACTGCCCAGTAGCGTCCTTCACAAGCCTCCTCCACAGAGGCCGATCTTGACACCGCTGGTACCAGTCATTGGCAAGTCCACTCAGCTCCACATCCTCCTGTACCACGTCACTCCATCTCTTCTCTAGCCCGTGCCGCGCCCGTTTAGCCACCTCGATCCGGCCGAACAAAAGCGATTTGGGCATGCGGTGATTGGGCATGCGGGCTACATGGCCCAGCCAACGCAGCCTTGCCTGCCGGAGGAGCTCACCGATGGGACTTTGTCCAGATCTTTCGAGGAATTGTGAACTCCTCACACAATCCAGTCTGGTTAAACCCAGGATGGATTGTAGGCAGGCCAGCCTAAATGTTTCTAACTGGCGAAGGTGTTCCATTAGGGGTGTCCACGTTTCGCAAGCATAGAGAAGGGAGGGAATGACTGTGGCAGAGAAGACCTGAAGCTTCTTGCGGAGTGACAGACCAGGTAGCTTCCACACAGCTTTATGCAACGATGAAAAGATGATGCCGCTCGACTGATTCGGAGTGAGACCTCTGCTGTTAAACCGGAGCCTGTCATGAGCACACTGCCCAGGTATGGGAGACTCTCCACTCTCTCCACAACTGCCCCATCACCGATTGGGAGTTGTGGGGGTGGAGTGTCCGATGGTATAAAATACCCAGGCAGGTGCTTAGTTTTGGTGGGGCTGATGGTAAGGCCCCACCACTCCGTGGCACACTCAAGTTTCAGCAGCAGCACCTCCAATTTCTCCTCTGAGTGAGCTGCTATTACCAGGTCGTCCGCATACATAACGTGGTTGACCAATAGGGAGCCATCCCTTGACCGCACCCGGGCATCGATCAGCCTCCCATTCTACCTGTACCAGATGGAAATTCCTCGGGTACAGCTACTGAAGGCTTCACGAACTACGTGGTCGAAATAGATGTTAAATAATGTTGGAGCCAGAGGACATCCCTGTTGCACCCCAAGGTGTACAGGGAATGGCTCTGACTCCCGGCCACATAGTTTTACCCGGGCCCGCTCAGTATCATGAAGGTCATTAATGATCATGAGCAGAGGCTCAGGGATTCCGAAAATACGAAGAACAACCCAGAGCCCAGGCCTATTGATGGTATCATAGGCCTTGACCAGGTCAATGGAGCAGAGATGTAGGTCTTGTTGGAATTCCCTACACTTCTGCTGTAGCACATGGGCAGAATATATGGCATCTGTTCAGGACCGCCCTTTCCTGAAACCGTATTGGAGCTCCGCCAGCCTCTCCTCAGTGTGCCTAGCAAGGCGATGTTGAATAATCCTTGAGATTCCCCTGTAGTTGTTACAGTCTGTGCGGTCCCCCTTCTTCCAATCCTGCAGAACCCATCCAGTGGTCCAGACTGTTGTTATGATGTCATGTAGGGCAGTCTGTGCACAAACGCCACAATCCCTCAGCATTTCGCTTGGGAGATCATTTCTGCCCGGTGCCTTTCCTGGTTTCAGGCTCTGGATCGCCTTCAGTACTTCCTCAATGGATGGCACCTCAGCCAGCCACTCACAGGGGGTGACTTCTTCCTCCAATATTTGAGGCACCGCAGCCTCAGCAGGGTCATCCCCACTTTGTCCCATGATGTTTTCCAGGCTGAGGGATTCCCCCTCCCCCAGGACCTCACAGAAATGCTAAGCAAATCTGCAAACCTGTTCCTGGGGGTCGGAGATCGGATCACCGTTCTTTCCCCTAATGATGGTAATAGGTGTGGCGCTGCAGGTTACTTTTTTGATGGAGTTAAATAGAGATTTGTGATCGCGGGCCATTGAGGCAGACTCCATCTCCACAGCAACCCGCGACCACCACCCATCCTTGCAGCGCCTCACGGCTCTCCGAACCTCCGAGCGAAGGCTGAGGTAAGCCTCCTCATTCTCCGACGTGGGATGCTGTAGCCGATGAGCGTGGGCCTGTCGCTTTTTCTCAACCATCCTGAACACCTCCTCTGTCAGCCAGGGTCTCTGGGGAGGTCTGGACCGCGTACCCAAAGCAGCCATACACACACACAAAGATAAAGATCCCCCATATAGCCTTAACAGACTGTAGGGGCAAGTGCTGTTAGCGAGCACCTATGAAGGTCGGAACGGTACACGAGGGGGTGGGTGGCCAGCACCACGCCCGACCGCCTTTGTCTCCCCAGTGGCAATGTTTTTATCCACCGCACCAGGTACTCATTTGAGGCTGAGTCGACCTAGGGGAGGCCCAAGACCGGTTCAGATAATCGTCACTGACGGTGTTGGCCGTGAGCGGGAATCGAACCCGGGTCGCCGGGTTCGTAGCGCAGCGTAGCACTAACCGCTACACTACCGCTCCCACACACACGCACACACACATACATACACACATACACACACACTCAGACACTCGCACTCAAACACCTTTGTACCTTCACCTCCGCTCTCCCTCACACACTGTGAGGAGCGCCCCCACGCACTTCACTTGTGCTCATCAAAGACCAAGATCCCCTGTAAAGCCTTCAACAGACTGTTGGGGCAAGCGCTGTTAGCGAGCAGCACCTCTGATGGGCAGGCGCAGCGTACGAGGGGCTGGCGTGGCCAACACCACCACCACCACGCCCGGATCTTTCATGGTCACACCTTCACCCACTCATACACGCACACACACTCACACTCTCCTCTCACGCTCACCTTTTCTCTCCCCACCCCCTCTCCCTCACACACTCACTCACTCACCTCTCCCCACACACTCACTTACTCACCTGTCACACCCACACTCACCTCTCCACCACACACACACACTCACCCCCCCTCTCACTCTCACCTTCCCTCTCCCCACCCCCTCTCCCTCCCTCCCTCTCCCTCATGCACTCACTCACCTCTTCCCACACACTCACCCACCTCTCCCCACACACATCCACACTCACTCACCTCTCCCCACACACACACACGCACTCACTCACCTCTCACACCCACACTCACTCACCTCTCCACCACACACTCACTCACTCACCCCTCACACCCACACTCACCCACCTCTCCACCACACACGCCCACACTCACCTCTCACACCCACACTCACTCACCTCTCCACCACACACACACTCACTCACCTCTCCCCACACACACACACGCACTCACTCACCTCTCACACCCACACTCACTCACCTCTCCACCACACACTCACTCACTCACCCCTCACACCAACACTCACCCACCTCTCCACCACACACGCCCACACTCACCTCTCACACCCACACTCACTCACCTCTCCACCACACACACACTCACTCACCTCTCACACCCACACTCACTCACCTCTCCACCACACACTCACTCACTCACCCCTCACACCCACACTCACCCACCTCTCCACCACACACACTCACACTCACCTCACCACACACACACACTCACCTCTCACACCCACACTCACCCACCTCTCCACCACACACACACTCACTCACCTCTCACACCCACACTCACTCACCTCTCCACCACACACACACACTCACCTCTCACAACCACACACACTCACCCACCTCTCCACCACACACACACTCACCCACCTCTCCACCACACACACACTCACTCACCTCTCACACCCACACTCACTCACCTCTCCACCACACACTCACTCACTCACCTCTCACACCCACACTCACTCACCTCTCCACCACACACACACACTCACCTCTCACACCCACACTCACCCACCTCTCCACCACACACACTCACCTCTCACACCCACACTCACTCACTCACCTCTCCACCACACACACACCCACCTCTCGACCACACACACACTCACCTCTCACACCCACACTCACTCACCTCTCCACCACACACACATACTCACCTCTCACACTCACCCACCACTACACCACACACACACACTCACTCACCTCTCACACTCACACTCACCCACCTCACCACACACTCACTCACTCAACTCTCACACTCACTCACTCACCTCTCCACCACACACCACACTCACTCACTCACTCACCTCTTACACCCACACTCACCTCTCCACCACACACACACTCACCTCTCACACTCACACTCACCCAACTCACCACACACTCACTCACTCACTCACCTCTCACACTCACTCACTCACTCACCTCTCCACCACACACCACACTCACTCACTCACTCACCTCTTACACCCACACTCACCTCTCCACCACACACACACCACACTCACTCACCTCACCACACACTCACTCACCTCACCACACACTCACTCACTCACTTAACATCTCCCTGCCACCCACGCTGCGCGCCGTCGCAGGAGCGAACGCGCAGCGTCGTCAAGTTCGACCTGCGCACGCGCGTCAAGGGCGGCGAGGCGTTCATCCCCAACGCCAACTACCACGACACTTCGCCCTACCGCTGGGCCGGCAAGTCCGACATCGACCTGGCGGCCGACGAGCGCGGCCTCTGGGTCGTCTACGCCACGGAGCAGAACCACGGGCGCATGGTGGTGAGCCGCTTAAATCCGCGCGCGATGCGCGTCGAGGCCTCCTTCGAGACGGCCTACGTCAAGCGCTCGGCCTCCGACGCCTTCATGGCGTGCGGCGTCCTCCACGTCCTGCGCTCGACTTACGAGGACGACGGCGACGGAGGGGCGGACGCTGTGGGAGGAGGAGGAGGGGGAGGTGGGGGGACGAGCGACCGCATCGACTACGTGTACGACACCGACTCGCGGCGGGACGCTCGCGTCTCCGTCCCGTTCCCCAACCCGTTCCGGTTCATCACGTCGGTGCAGTACAACGCGCGCGACCGCGCCCTCTACGTGTGGAACAACCACCACGCGCTGCGCTACGCGCTGCGCTTCGGCACGCGGGACCCTGCTGCGGGTGAGCGGGAGGGTGTCGGTGGGGTTGGTTGTGGGTTGGGGGGAGCGGGGGGGTGGAAGAGTGGGGCGGTGGGGAGCGGTTGGATTGGAGTTTGAAAGTCCGCTTTGTCTTCTTTGGTTCTTTCGGTAAAGTCACGTAGAATGAGAATAAAATAATAAATTGATAAAATAAAATAACACAATAATATTCTCACGACGTTTCGGCCACAACACAAGCGGCCTTCATCAGGTGAAGGGACGAGACTGTCTGGTAGGACAGCGCTGGAGTGAAAAAAAGCCACGTTCAGATCACGACCTTTAAGCTGTGTCAGAAGAAACAAAGCGCCTTGACAAAGGAATTAGCATATAATTTAGCATTAAAATGGCCGAGTGATTAGCTTGTGACTGGTCACAGAAATGGCTATGTTGAAGTCAAGGTCTACACATCTGAGCTATTCACAGTAACTGGGTATACAATACAATGTATAATGAATACTACATAGTGAACCAATAAAAAACTAAAATATAAATTACCTTAATGTTATCAATAAACTCTATATTCTCCAATCAGCTAAGCTACCAACAATAAGTCGTTATATATCACAATGCTATATGGCGAAAAAATGGGTGGATTCTTACCCTCAACTTTAGTAACACGGATAGCTACGGGCCCCGTTCAGACGGACGAGTTCATCCAAGGTCGGAACAGAGGAGGGGGAGAGAGACAGCTACGAGGCGCTATTATACTCCATGTTGTAAACCATACCATTAACCGTGGTGTGAGAGGTATTAAGAGTCAATGCTGGTGAAAGAGCTGCGGTCTGAAGGTCATCGTAAAATACAATTAATTAAGAACGGAAAAGGTTTAAAACATCTTTCCAATGGTTATTAAGCCAGAATCCATCTTCTCGGTTGAAATTGTCTCTGTGCTTGTATATGTGAATGGCCTCATGAACGAATCTCTCATGGTAGCCGGTTGGTTTGCAAAGAACCTCCGTCTTGGAGAAGTCAATGTCATGTGAGCCCACTGAATTATAACAGTGTTCTGCCACGGCAGAGGAGTTCGTCCTACCGTGTTTCAAGTCTGCTTTATGTTCACGGATGCGGTCCGAGATATGTCGTTTGGTTTCTCCAATGTAGCTACTACCACAGAGGCACTTTAGTTTGTAAACGCCCGGGTCCTGTATGTCTGGAACAGCATCTTTTACAGATGGAACTAGATCACGGATTTTGTGTATTGTGTTGAATCGGACCTGGATCTTGTGTTTATTCAGGATTTTGGAGATCTTTTTAGTGACCCCTGCAATGTAGGGTAAGGTGATGGTTTTGAGTGGCTCCACAAGAGAATCCTTCTTCATGACTGGAGTGATGGCTTTGCGGATTGTGTAGTCAGAGTAACCATTAGCCCTGAGAGCCTGGTGTACGTGCTTGAGTTCACTGGTAATGTGTTCCTGGTCGGAAATGCATTGGGCTCTATGGTATAGAGTCTTGATGAGGGAGTTCTTCTGGGATGGATGGTGGTGGGAATCCGGTTTCAAGTGAGCATCTGTATGGGTGGCTTTCCTGTAGACAGAGTGGCTCATTGAACCATCATATCTCCTTTTAATTAAGACATCCAAAAAGGGTAGTTTGCCATCTTTTTCGACCTCCATGGTAAATCTGATGGCTGGGTGTATGGAATTGATGTGGTCGCGGAATTGGTCTAGAGCAGGCTGGCCATGTGGCCAGATGAAAAAGGTGTCATCTTCGTACCTCTTCCATAAGGTCGGGCGTAGAGTGGCAGTCTGGATGGCGTCAGTTTCAAAATTTTCCATGAATACGTTGGCTACAACCGGAGATAGGGGGGAGCCCATTGGGGTGCCCTCAGTTTGTTTGTAGAAAGTTCCATTCCAGGTGAAGTATGTGTTGGTTAAGCAATGTCTCACCAGATGGGGTACATCAGTGTGCAGTCCTTGATGAACCAGGTCTTCAATGATAGCGATGGTGTCAGGTACCGGGACTTTGGTGAACAAGGACACCACATCAAAACTGACAAGCAGGTCGTCTGGAGACAGGGAAATGCCTTTGATTGTCGATACCAGGTGAGTAGAATTTAGTACCGCAGAGGTGGTTTTTCCAGTGAAAGGTCGCAGTATATCAGCAAGAAAACGTGCCAGTTTATAGGTGGGGGAGTTGATAGTAGAGACAATGGGACGAAGGGGTGTATCTTCTCTGTGTATCTTTGGAAGGCCATATAATCTTGGTGGTCTGGCAGCAGAGGGTTTCAACGAGAACTGTTTGGTCTCATCAATTAATGCTGTTGAATCAGAGATGATTTTGTTCGTTTTGGTAACCAGGCTGTTGGTGGGATCTCTTTTTATTTTTGTATAGCTGCCATCGTTGAGTAGTTCTTGAATTTTGTTGTTATATTCTATTTTGTCCATGATGACAGTGGCATTGCCCTTGTCGGCTGAGAGGACGACAATATCATCCCTCTTTTTAATTGAGATAATTCAAAACGTTCGTCTTTGCTGATGTTGCTGGGTGGCAACTTAGCGTTTTTGAGGGTTGCAGCGATTTCAGATCTTGCTACATCTGCAGCGATGGGACTCAAGCCCTTGAGTGCAACGTCGACATGGGCAATGATATCATTAACCGGTAAGTGTCTCGGTGTGACAGCAAAGTTTAGACCTTTAGCTAAAACGGATTTCAGACCATCAGAAATGGAACTGTTACTGCGATTAATTACGACTTTGTTGACGTTTATCTTTTCGGTGCGTGGGTGTACCCCCCCTTGTGAGACATTGCTTAACCAACACATACTTCACCTGGAATGAAACTTTCTACAAACAAAATGAGGGCACCCCAATGGGCCCCCCCCCCTATCTCCGGTTGTAGCCAACGTATTCATGGAAAAAATTGAAACTGACGCCATCCAGACTGCCACTCTACGCCCGACCTTATGGAAGAGGTACGTGGATGACACCTTTGTCATCTGGCCACATGGCCAGCCTGCTCTAGACCAATTCCGCGACCACATCAATTCCATACACCCAGCCATCAGATTTACCATGGAGGTCGAAAAAGATGGCAAACTACCCTTTTTGGATGTCTTAATTAAAAGGAGACATGATGGTTCAATGAGCCACTCTGTCTACAGGAAAGCCACCCATACAGATGCTTTCTTGAAACCGGATTCCCACCACCATCCATCCCAGAAGAACTCCCTCATCAAGACTCCATACCATAGAGCCCAATGCATTTCCGACCAGGAACACATTACCAATGAACTCAAGCACGTACACCAGGCTCTCAGGGTTAATGGTTACTCCGACTACACAATCCGCAAAGCCATCACTCCATTCATGAAGAAGGATTCTCTTGTGGAGCCACTCAAAACCATCACCTTACCCTACATTGCAGGGGTCACTAAAAAGATCTCCAAAATCCTGAATAAACACAAGATCCAGGTCCGATTCAACACAATACATAAAATCCGTGATCTAGTTCCATCTGTAAAAGATGCTGTTCCAGACATACAGTACCCGGGCGTTTACAAACTAAAGTGCCTCTGTGGTAGTAGCTACATTGGAGAAACCAAACGACATATCTCGGACCGCATCCGTGAACATAAAGCAGACTTGAAACACGGTAGGACGAACTCCTCTGCCGTGGCAGATCACTGTTATAATTCAGTGGGCTCACATGACATTGACTTCTCCAAGACGGAGGTTCTTTGCAAACCAACCGGCTACCATGAGAGATTCGTTCATGAGGCCATTCACATATACAAGCACAGAGACAATTTCAACCGAGAAGATGGATTCTGGCTTAGTAACCATTGGAAAGATGTTTTAAACCATTTCCGTTCTTAATTAATTGTATTTTACGATGACCTTCAGACCGCAGCTCTTTCACCAGCATTGACTCTTAATACCTCTCACACCACGGTTAATGGTATGGTTTACAACATGGAGTATAATAGCGCCTCGCAGCTGTCTCTCTCCCCCTCCTCTGTTCCGACCTTGGATGGACTCGTCCGTCTGAACGGGGCCCGTAGCTATCCGTGTTGCTAAAGTTGAGGGTAAGAATCCACCCATTTTTTCGCCATATAGCATTGTGATATATAACGACTTATTGTTGGTAGCTTAGCTGATTGGAGAATATAGAGTTTATTGATAACATTAAGGTAATTTATATTTTAGTTTTTTATTGGTTCACTATGTAGTATTCATTATACATTGTATTGTATACCCAGTTACTGTGAATAGCTCAGATGTGTAGACCTTGACTTCAACATAGCCATTTCTGTGACCAGTCACTAGCTAATCACTCAGTTATTTCAATGCTAAATTCGCCTAGTTATTTCAATGCTAAATTCTCCTGTTTGATTTGTACTAGGTGCCTCGGTGAATGTGTATGCTCTGACTTTAAACATAGCTATTTCTGTGACCAGTTACAAGCTAATCACTCAGCTATTTCAATGCTAAATTCTACGCCTCATCCTTTGTCAAGGGGTGCCTCTGCAGATGTGTATGCTTTAACTTAGCTATTTCAATGCTAAATTCTATGCTAATTCCTTTGTCAAGGGGTGCCTCTGCGGATGTGTATGCTTTAACTTTAACATAGCCATTTCTGTGACCAGTCACAAGCTAATCACTCGGCCATTTCAATGCTAAATTATATGCTAATTCCTTTGTCAAGGCGCTTTGTTTCTTCTGACACAGCTTAAAGGTCGTGATCTGAACGTGGCTTTTTTTCACTCCAGCGCTGTCCTACCAGACAGTCTCGTCCCTTCACCTGATGAAGGCCGCTTGTGTTGTGGCCGAAACGTCGTGAGAATATTATTGTGTTATTTTATTTTATCAATTTATTATTTTATTCTCATTCTACGTGACTTTACCGAAAAACCAAAGAAGATGAATCCTTGCAGTCATGAAAGCTTTAAATCGAAATGTCCTCTTTGTCTTGCAGTTCGATGGCATTATGACAATAATAATAACAGTGACGATAAAAATTAATTTGCTTGCTTCATGCCGCTGCTGGTGGAAGGGATTCTACTCGAGTGAGCTCTAGAGAGGGTACTTGGCCTACTCTTCCACGCTGGCCAGACTTCTTTGAGAGGCGGGAGTACGGGGACACGCTTTGGCCCACCATAGCGACCTACCCATCGAATACCAGGCGAGGCGGTTAACATCTCACCACGGAGAGAGAGAGAGACACGCAAACTCCAAATATACAGCAGCAGCAGGCGTCAGGTTCGGGATCGAACCCACGACATCCTGTATACCAGGCGAGGTAGTTAACATCTCACAACGGAGAGAGACACGCAAACTCCAAATATACAGCAGCAGGCATCAGGGTCAGGATCGAACCCACGACTTCCTGTACACCAGGCGAGGTAGTCAACATCTATGCCACTGCGGTGCCCAAGTTGAGGAGTTGGTTGTCAACAGACACTCGCCGTCGCATTCGACGACGACTCAAAACTGATTTTCCTGCTAAAGAAGAGCGTCTCGAGGCATTTGGCTCTCATCTCCCGCTTACAACCCTGAGCCAGCGTGGGAATTCCACCTTCCTATGGCGGGGCCAAGTTTGCTCACAGGACAATGTCATTACATTCAGAGCGAGTGATTAAATCCAGCCGCTCGTACCAAACTGACCTTTTAAAACCAGAGGTAGGACCCCATCCATGGCCCTACGGCTTTGCTTCACAGAGGCCCACAGCCGCATGAGGACTGCCACGGGTGATTGTTATCCATCGCCGGGAGGCACTCATCGACTAAACGGCGCAGGGGTCTCAAGTCGCTCTCCCATCACCGCCTCGTCTGTTTGACATTTTTATTGAACTCGCTCCGTCTGTTGTTGACGTGTACTCAACAGATGTCTGCAATAACCGCGCACATACTTGCGGTGAACTTGCAAACGGAAACATCACGCTCCGGTAGTATGTGATGCACTGTCTTTGAAACGTATTGGCCTACACCAGAGACAGCCGTCTTTATGGCCCAGTCCCATCAGTGTCTGGCCAGAGAATGCCGAAAGGTGACCAGGACAAGGACAACGGCACTATCGGAGCGTTGATAGCTCGGAGGTGAACAGCAACACCATCGGGAAATATTGTTTTGCCAGTATCAAAAGTATTGAAAGATAAGAATAGGTTTTAGCCATTTCTGCCAATAACACAGGAGGCTTTATTTAAAGCTTTCGTGACTGCAGGGATTCATATTCTTGGTTCTTTTGGTAAAGTCACCACGTAGAAGGGAAAGAATAAAATTATAAAAATATAAAAAAACAATACAATTCTCACGACGTTTCGACTGCAACACCAAGCAATCGTCATCAGGTGTGAAAACCAGAGCAACAAAATGTTCTTGCTGTGTTTTTTTCTTGCTGTGGTTTTCACACCTCATGATGATTGCTTTGTGTTGCAGTCGAAACGTCGTGAGAATTTTATTGTTTTATATTTTTATTATTTTATTGTTTCCCTTCTACATGGTGGTGACTTTACCAAAAGAACCAAGAATATGAATCCCTGCAGTCACGGAAGCTTTGAATCAAACCTCCTGTGTTATTGGCAGAAAGGGCTAAAACCTATTCTTATCTTTCAATACTTTTGATACTGGCAAAACAATATTTCCCGATGGTGTAGCTGCTCACCCCCGAGCTATCAAGGCTCCGATAGTGCCGTTGTCCTTGTCCTGGTCACCTTTCGGCATTCTCTGGTGAGACACTGATGGGACTGGGCCATTAAGACGGCTGTCTCTGGTGCAGGCCAATACGTTTCAAAGACAGTGCATCACATACTACCAGAGCGTTATGTTTCCGTTTGCAAGTTCACCACAAGTATGTGCGTGGTTATTGCGGACGTGATTGCTTGTGTGAGGTTTCGTCTGTTTTAGTGTTTGAGCATCTTAACACCTCCTGTTTTAGTGCCAGAAAGGGGTCAAGCCTATTCTTGTTTTTCACACGGTGATCGACTTTGTTCGACGGTAGCGATCGGGGCGGTACGTTGGAACTTTCTCTCGCGCCCCGCGTGGCCGACTGCGCTAATCTGAGGTGCGTGAGGAGGCCTCCTCCTTGGCTTTTGTCTCTGACGTTGCGCTCGCCAGCTGCCCCCCCCCCCCCCCCCCCACGGGTCGAGCATGAGGCCAGAAAACTTTGAAGCGGCTCAAGCTTTGAACTCTTTGGGACACCGGGGATGGCCTTCCTGAAACCGGGGAACGTTCGGCCAGTGCAGGACGTTTGGTAGCCCTGCGCCGCTGCGCTTGGGTTGTGAATGTTTGCACGTTGAACTTTTTCCGCGCCGTACGTAGCCGATCGTGCCAATAGGCGGTGTCGAATGGAGCGGCCGGCCGTCGCTGCTCTTGCCGCCGTCGACTGTGTAAATGTTAGCCGGTCGCGCCCGTGTCATCAATGCGGTCGTTTTGTTCTTTGCGTTTCCCACAATGCAGTGCACGAGATTTCGACGTCGGGGCCTTCCAGCGGAGGCGGCACCGCAAGTCCTCCGCGGAGCCGCGTGGCGACGGTGCCGCCCATCCCTGCGCAACTGCCGCAGGTGACGGTGGTGGTGATGGTGGTGGTAGCAGCAAGAGTGTTGGCAGTAGTGGTGGTGGTGGTGATAGTGGTGGGGAGCGGTGGTGCGGCGATTAGCGCTACGCCGCGCTACGAACCCGGCGACCCCGAGTTCGATTCCCGCTCACGGCCAACACCGGTGACGATTATCTGAACCGGTCCTGGGACTCCTCTCCTAGGTCGACTCAGCCTCAAATAATTAGCTGGTGCGGTGCGTAAAAACATCACCGCAGGCGGTCGGGCATGGTGCTGGCCACCCATCCCCTTGCGTGCCGTGCCGGCCTTCATAGCTGCTCGCGAACAGCACTTGCCCCTACAGTCTGTTAAAGGCTATACGGGGGGGTGGGGGATCTTTATATTTGTTGGCAGTGGTAGTGGCGACTGTGGTGGTGGCGTTGTTGTTGCTGATGGTAGTGGTGGTGAGCGGTGGCGGTTGGCGCACCGCACCTCCGATTAGCACGGTTGGCTCTGCACGGTTGGCGAAAGAGGTTCAACACTTGCAACGCTGCGCTCCACTCTTTAACGCCACCGCAGGACACGACCGACGTGAAACCGGGAGACGCGGCGCCCGCTGACGGCGGCGAGGGCGGCACCCGCGAGCCCGCATTCTGTCCCCCCACGCTCGCCCACGCCGTCCAGTGGCCCCAGCTGCCGCCGGGCAAGACGGCGGAGAGGCCCTGTCCTGCAGGTGCCGTCGGTGAGTCCGCCCGCCCTCCGCCTCCGCCCGTCTCCCTCTGTCTCCCTCTGTCTCCGAGTCTCTATCTGCGTCTCTATCTCTCACGTCTCCCTCTGTCTCCCCCTGTCTCCGAGTCTCTATCTGCGTCTCTGTCTCTCACGTCTCCCTCTGTCTCCCCCTGTCTCCAGGTCTCTAGCTGCGTCTCTGTCTCTCACGTCTCCCTCTGTCTCCCCCTGTGTCCGAGTCTCTATCTGCGTCTCTGTCTCTCACGTCTCCCTCTGTCTCCCCCTGTCTCCGGGTCTCTAGCTGCGTCTCTGTCTCTCACGTCTCCCTCTGTCTCCCCCTGTCTCCGAGTCTCTATCTGTGTCTCTATCTCTCACGTCTCCCTCTGTCTCCCCCTGTCTCCCCCTGTCTCCTGGTCTCTAGCTGCGTCTCTGTCTCTCACGTCTCCCTCTGTCTCCCCCTGTGTCCGAGTCTCTATCTGTGTCTCTATCTCTCACGTCTCCCTCTGTCTCCCTCTGTCTCCGGGTCTCTACCTGCGTCTCTATCTCTCACGTCTCCCTCTGTCTCCCCCTGTCTCCGAGTCTCTATCTGCGTCTCTGTCTCTCACGTCTCCCTCTATCTCCGTGTCTCTGTCTCCCAAATCTTCCTCTGTATCAGTGTCTCTATCTGCGTGTCTGTTTCTCTCACATCTCCCTATCTCCATCTTTCTTTCTATTTATCTGTGTGTGTGTGTGTCTGTGTGTGTATCTGTGTATGCTGATGATTTGGTAATAGCTGCTCAGTCAGAGGAGGAGTTGGAGACGCTGCTGCTGAGACTGGAGCGTGCCACTAAGAGGTGGGGCCTTACCATCAGCCCCACCAAAACTAAGCACCTGCCTGGGTATTTTGTACCATCGGAGACTCCACCCCCATAACTCCCAATCGGTGATGGGGCAGTTGTGGAGAGAGTGGAGAGTTTCCCATACCTGGGCAGTGTGCTTATGACTGGCTCCAGTTTAACAGCAGAGGTCTCACTCCTAATCAGTCGAGCGGCAATATCTTTTCTTCGGTTGCGTAACGCTGTGTGGAAGCTACCTGGTCTGTCGCTCCGCACTAAGCTTCAGGTCTTCTCGGCCACGGTCATTCCCTCCCTTCTCTACGCTTGCGAAACGTGGACCCCCCTAATGGAACATCTTCGCCGGTTAGAAACATTTAGGCTGGCCTGCCTACGATCCATCCTGGGTTTAACCAGACTGGATTGTGTGAGGAGCTCACAAATCCTTGAAAGATCTGGGCAGGGTCCCATCGGTGAGCTCCTCCGGCAGGCAAGGCTGCGATGGCTGGGTCATGTAGCCCGCATGCCCAGCTACCGCATGCCGAAACAGCTTTTGTTTGGCCGGATTGAGGGGGCTAAGCGGGCGCGGCACGGGCTAGAGAAGAGATGGAGTGATGTGGTACAGGAGGACGTGGAGCTGAGTGGACTTGCCGATGACTGGTACCAGCGGTGTCAAGATCGGCCTCTGTGGAGGAGGCTCGTGAAGGATGCTACTGGGCAGTTGGAGGCAGTCGCCCTCCAACAACAACGGAGGGCGGAGGAGCGACGCTCACAACAACGAGCGGAGCGCCGGGTGGCTAAAGCACAGCAGGTTGGCACAGTAGGGGGCACAGGTGGTGCATCAGCCAGTCATCTCAGTCAGTCGACCCGTGGCACCTGGGTCTGCCCAGTGACCTCCTGCCAGCGGGCGTTCAACACTTCACGTGGCCTCACGGTGCACATAGCCTGGCACAAGCGTCGTGGTGACGTCACCGCCACTTAGTGGCGAATGGCGGTTGTTGTTGTTGTTGTACTAGGGAGACAATGGTCTATGTAGGCTACAGAGGGATCTGTGTGTGTGTGTACTGGAGAGACAATGGTCTATGTAGGCTACAGATGGATCTGTGTGTGTGTGTACTAGGGAGACAATGGTCTATGTAGGCTACAGAGGGATCTGTGTGTGTGTGTACTAGGGAGACAATGGTCTATGTAGGCTACAGAGGGATCTGTGTGTGTGTACTTAGGGAGACAATGGTCTATGTAGGCTACAGAGGGATCTGTGTGTGTGTACTAGGGAGACAATGGTCTATGTAGGCTACAGAGGGATCTGTGTGTGTGTTCTAGGGAGACAATGGTGTATGTAGGCTACAGAGGGATCTGTGTGTGTGTGTGTGTACTGGGGAGACAATGGTCTATGTAGGTTACAGAGGGATCTGTGTGTGGGTGTGTGTACTAGGGAGACAATGGTCTATGTAGGCTACAGAGGGAGCTGTGTGTGTGTGTACTAGGGAAACAATGGTCTATGTAGGCTACAGAGGGATCTGTATGTGTGTGTACTAGGGAGACAATGGTCTATGTAGGCTACAGAGGGATCTGTGTGTGTGTACTAGGGAAACAATGGTCTATGTAGGCTACAGAGGGATCTTTGTGTGTGTGTACTGGGGAGACAATGGTCTATGTAGGCTACAGAGGGATCTGTGTGTGTGTGTGTACTAGGGAGACAATGGTCTATGTAGGCTACAGAGGGATCTGTGTGTGTGTGTGTACTAGGGAGACAATGGTCTATGTAGGCTACAGAGGGATCTGTGTGTGTGTGTACTAGGGAGACAATGGTCTATGTAGGCTACAGAGGGATCTGTGTGTGTGTGTACTAGGGAGACAATGGTCTATGTAGGCTACAGAGGGATCTGTGTGTGTGTACTTAGGGAGACAATGGTCTATGTAGGCTACAGAGGGATCTGTGTGTGTGTACTAGGGAGACAATGGTCTATGTAGGCTACAGAGGGATCTGTGTGTGTGTTCTAGGGAGACAATGGTGTATGTAGGCTACAGAGGGATCTGTGTGTGTGTGTGTGTACTGGGGAGACAATGGTCTATGTAGGTTACAGAGGGATCTGTGTGTGGGTGTGTGTACTAGGGAGACAATGGTCTATGTAGGCTACAGAGGGAGCTGTGTGTGTGTGTACTAGGGAAACAATGGTCTATGTAGGCTACAGAGGGATCTGTATGTGTGTGTACTAGGGAGACAATGGTCTATGTAGGCTACAGAGGGATCTGTGTGTGTGTACTAGGGAAACAATGGTCTATGTAGGCTACAGAGGGATCTTTGTGTGTGTGTACTGGGGAGACAATGGTCTATGTAGGCTACAGAGGGATCTGTGTGTGTGTGTGTACTAGGGAGACAATGGTCTATGTAGGCTACAGAGGGATCTGTGTGTGTGTGTGTACTAGGGAGACAATGGTCTATGTAGGCTACAGAGGGATCTGTGTGTGTGTGTACTAGGGAGACAATGGTCTATGTAGGCTACAGAGGGATCTGTGTGTGTGTACTTAGGGAGACAATGGTCTATGTAGGCTACAGAGGGATCTGTGTGTGTGTGTGTACTAGGGAGACAATGGTCTATGTAGGCTACAGGGGGATCTTTGTGTGTGTGTACTAGGGAGACAATGGTCTATGTAGGCTACAGAGGGATCTTTGTGTGTGTGTGTACTGGGGAGACAATGGTCTATGTAGGCTACAGAGGGATCTTTGTGTGTGTGTGTACTGGGGAGACAATGGTCTATGTAGGCTACAGTGGGATCTGTGTGTGTGTACTGGGGAGACAATGGTCTATGTAGGCTACAGAGGGATCTGTGTGTGTGTGTGTACTGGGGAGACAATGGTCTATGTAGGCTACAGAGGGATCTTTGTGTGTGTGTGTGAACGCGTGCGTGTGTGGGTGTTTGTGCACACGCCGTGTGTGTGCGTGGATCAATCACGTGAGGTGGGGAGCGGCGACTCCACTGTTGGCGCACTGCGCTTCGAACCCGGCGATCTGAATTGGATTTTCCAGCCGCAGCATCGGTGGCGATTGATATCTGACCAGAGTCTTGGGCATCCCTTAGGTGAACTCAGACTAAATCGATGAATTTCCTATATGTGCAAATGTGTACGATTGCGTATTGTGCGTGTAAATGTGTGTGCCTTCTTTTATATGTAAATGTGCGTGATTGCATATTGATCATGTGTGAGAGTGTGTGTATGTGTGATTGCATATTGATTATGTGTGAGAGTGTGTGTATGTGTGATTGCATATTGATTATGTGTGAGAGTGTGTGTATGTGTGATTGCATATTGATTACGTGTGAGAGTGTGTGTATGTGTGATTGCATATTGATTATGTGTGAGAGTGTGTGTATGTGTGATCGCATATTGATTACGTGTGAGAGTGTGTGTATGTGTGATTGTATATTGATTACGTGTGAGAGTGTGTGTATGTGTGATTGCATATTGATTACGTGTGAGAGTGTGTGTATGTGTGATTGTATGTTGATTATGTGTGAGAGTGTGTGTATGTGTGATTGTATGTTGATTATGTGTGAGAGTGTGTGTATGTGTGATCGCATATTGATTACGTGTGAGAGTGTGTGTATGTGTGATTGTTTATTGATTACGTGTGAGAGTGTGTGTATGTATGATTGTATATTGACTATGTGTGAGAGTGTGTGTATGTGTGATCACATATTGATTATGTGTGAGAGTGTGTGTATGTGTGATCGTATATTGATTATGTGTGAGAGTGTGTGTATGTGTGATTGCATATTGATTATGTGTGAGAGTGTGTGTATGTGTGATCGTATGTTGATTATGTGTGAGAGTGTGTGTATGTGTGATCGTATATTGATTATGTGTGAGAGTGTGTGTATGTGTGATCGCATATTGATTATGTGTGAGAGTGTGTGTATGTGTGATTGTATGTTGATTACGTGTGAGAGTGTGTGTATGTGTGATTGTATGTTGATTATGTGTGAGAGTGTGTGTATGTGTGATCGTATATTGATTATGTGTGAGAGTGTGTGTATGTGTGATCGCATATTGATTATGTGTGAGAATGTGTGTATGTGTGATCGTATGTTGATTACGTGTGAGAGTGTGTGTATGTGTGATTGTATATTGATTATGTGTGAGAGTGTGTGTATGTGTGATTGTATATTGATTATGTGTGAGAGTGTGTGTATGCGTGATCGTATATTCGTATGTGTTGGTGGGCTATGAACCCATTGAACTGAGTTTGATTCCCGCTCGTGGCCAATATTGGTTCCGAACATACGAACCTACCCTGGGCTCTCCCCCGTGGTCTAGACGTTAACCACCTCGCCCGGTGGTCGTGGGTTCGATCCCAACGCTGACGCATTGCGGATTGAAGTTTTGCAAGTTTCGCTCCCCGTGGTCGCGTGGATTTTTCCCCGGGTCCTCCGGTTTTCCCCTCCACATTTGAGAATGGCCACTCGTCGTTTTGGGGGTGTTTGGCCGCCGCTACAAATTCCCGCGCGGTGATACACTTTCGCCAGAGCCGTCAAATTCGTTCGCCAGGTGACTCCTGAAACAAAGGGGCTGTGCAGCTCAGTGGGCCTTGCCCGGCGGACTGCTGCAGACGTTGTTGGCGGTAACGCGGCGCGCTTTGTAAACAGCAGCACCGGAGATGCAAAGGCGACCGGCCGCCCACCCCATCGTGTGCCGTGCCGTCGCTCAGAGGCGTTCGCTAACGGCACTCGGCCCAGCGGCGTCTGTCAAGGGCCGCACGGGGGGAACTTTGTATCTGTGCGCGCGCACGCTTCAGGCACGGCGCTCTACACCTGCGATGCCGTCGCTGGAGCCTGGTCTGCCCGAGGGCCCGATTTGAGCAACTGCACTTCCGCCTGGGTGAACCGAATCGCGAAATGGGTGAGCCGTCAACTCCCCTGCTGCCTCCTTCACTGCCCTGCCTCTCCTCCCTGCCTCACCTCCCTCCCTCCCTGCCTCTCCCTTCCCCTCATGTGAGACACCAATCGAGTTGTCGTCGTCGTCACGGCCGTCGCAATGCCCGCAACGCCCCCCCCCCACCCACCATCTCGTCTCCTCCGCTCCGTCTGCTCGGCGGTCTTCGCCCCCCGCCTCGTCCGTCGCCTTCGGCTGCCGCCGGGCGTCGTTCCGTCACGGGGATGGCGTCCGTCAGCGAGCCCGTTCGTCCACTCCAAATCGAAATCGGACGCCTTCCGTGAATGATGAGAAAGTGAATCAAAAGAGAAGAAAAACTGTCTGAGCCGGCTAAACTATAGGGGATGGTAAACCTGATACAGCCACCGCGTTCAGCTTCACTCTGAGCTGGTGGTCTAGACAAGGCTGAGAACACCGTGACGTGCACCCGGGTGCACGTCACGGTGTTCCGTCAATCACGCTCCATGTTCCGTCAATCACGCTCCGTGCCGTGTTGTGCAGCAATGCACTGCACACCACAGGGCTCCGCTCCATGTTCCGTCAAGCACGCTCCGTGCCGTGTTGTTGAGCAATGCACTGCACAACACAGGGCTCCGCTCCATGTTCCGTCAAGCACGCTCCGTGCCGTGTTGTTGAGCAATGCACTGCACACCCCGTGCCCTCCCCCCTCCGTGCCCCCCCCCCCCCGTTCCGGGGGCACGGGGGGTCGTCGTTGAATGACAAGTTGGGTGCCGTCCTCCTCCCTGTACACCGCCCCCCCCCCCCCCCAGACGTTGGCCCACTTGAGCCCCAGCTGCTCCTTCTGGAGCTACTCGTCCCACACCACGAGGGGCAACTGGTCGAGCCACGGCTGCGAGCCGCTGCCCAGCAACAGCAGCAGCGCGCACGCCGCCTGCTCCTGCGGCCACCTCAACAACTTGGCGGTGCTCGTGGCGAGGCGCCACGTCGAGGTGCCCAGAGATTCGGGAGGGGGGGGGTGGTGGTGGTGCCCCTCGGCCCGCTGGTGGTGGCGGTGGTGATGGTGATGGTGGTGGTAAAGTTTAGATGTGGTGGTGAGGGTGGTGAGGGTGGTGATTGGAGGTGATGGTGGTGATGGTGGTGGTAAAGAGGTGGTGATGAGGGTGGTGATTGGAGGTGATGGTGATGATGGTGGTGGTAAAGAGGTGGTGATGAGGGTGGTGAGGGTGGTGATTGGAGGTGATGAGGGTGATGGTGGTGGTAAAGAGGTGGTGATGAGGGTGGTGATTGGAGGTGATGATGGTGATGATGGTGATGGTGGTGGTAAAGTGGTAGTAAAGAGGTGGTGATGAGGGTGGTGAGGGTGGTGATTGGAGGTGATGGTGGTGGTGATGTTGGTGGTAAAGAGGTGGTGATGAGGGTGTTGAGGGTGGTGATTGGAGGTGATGGTGGTGATGTTGGTGGTAAAGAAGTGGTGATGAGTGTGGTGAGGGTGGTGATTGGAGGTGATGGTGGTGATGGTGGTGGTGAGGGTGATGACGGTGGTGATTGGAGGTGATGATGGTGATGTTGGTGGTGGTCAAGTTTGGATGAGGAGGTGGTGGTAGTTGACTTGATAGTGGTAATGTTTATGTTGTGGGGGAGCGGTGGCCTGGCGGTTAGGGCGCTGCGCTACGAACCCAGCGACCCGAGTTCAATTCCCACTCACGACCACTAACTAATTATCTCAATCGACTCGGCCTGAAATCAGTAACTATTGCGGTGTGTAAACATCGCCACTTGGGAGACAAAGGCGGCCGGGCGTGGTGCTGGCCACCCACCCCCTCGTGTGCCGTTCCGGCCTTCATAGCTGCTAGTCGCTAACAGCACTTGCCCCTGCAGTCTGTTAAGGGCTATATTTGAAATCTCAATTGACAACTAATTTCTTTAAGCACTTTTTTCCGTTTAGTTTCCTTCCCCCGCACCCCCCACGAGCACGGCCGGCTACGGTACTTGGCCAAAGAAGTTCCCGATGAGTGCGTACGGCTGCCCACGGCACCCTCACACCCCTCCGTGTGTCCCGTGCCCGCGTATTGCCCGTGCGTGCCAGTACGGGCACCGCGCCCACGAGCTGCTGCTGCTGGTGATCACGTGGGTGGGCGTGCTGGTGTCCCTCGTGTGCCTCGCCGTGGCCACGTTCACCTTCTGCTTCTTCCGCGGCCTCCAGAGTGACCGCAACACCGTTCACAAAAACTTATGCCTCAACCTGCTACTCGCCCAGCTGCTGTTCCTTGTGGGCATCGACAAGACTCAGTACACGGTGCGCCCGCCCGCCCCCCGCTCACGTTTAGTCACTTGCTTACCACTTTCTCTATTTTGCACTCGCTCCTGAAACAAATTGTTTAACAGCTCGGGGGGGGGGGGGGGCTTTGCCTGGGAAAATAAAAAAATAGTTCATTTTTGTTCATGATTTGTTTACCTTTCCTCTACTTTGCACTCCTACCGCATTGTGTTGCTTTAAGTAAACTCGCTGACACCTGTGACCCCCCCTAACCGGTGGACGTCTGTCAGAAAAGAGCTTCTTGGCTCATCGGATTCCTCCCTCCACGTCCAAATAAAGATTCAGATTCAGTGTAACGCCACCGCCGCCCGCCCGCCCGGCTGCCCCCCGCCACCGCGCCGGCTCCGCAGGTGGCGTGCCCCGTGCTGGCGGCGCTGCTGCACCTGCTCTTCCTGGCGGCGTTTGCGTGGATGTTCCTGGAGGGCGTGCAGCTCTACCTCATGCTGGTGGAGGTGTTCGAGGGGCGCCGCTCTCGCCGCAAGTACTTCTACCTCCTGGGCTACGGCCTGCCGCTCGCCGTCGTCGGGGTCTGCCTCGCCGTCGACCGCACGGGCTACGGCACCGAGCGAGCGTGAGCCCCCTGTCGTCCCTCTTCGCCGCCGGGCCGGCCGGCGCGCCGGGCTTACTAACCGGAGCGCGGTGTCGCCGGTTCACGCCTGGTGTTGCCACCTGGCGCCCGGGCTTACTAACCGGTGCCCGGCCTTGCCGGCTGGCGCCCGGTCTCACCAGGTGTCCTCGCATACAACAAATGACACAAATGTCCCCCAATGTTACCAGATGGGTGCTCAAGTGCAACTGAACGGTGGCAAATGTTACCAGATGCCGGCAAATGAAACCGGATGCATGGACGCGCTATCCCGGCCTGTCAGGCTAACCAGGCGATCGTTTGTCCTCTGTTCCGCCTGCAGCTGTTGGCTCCGGACCGACAATCATTTCATCTGGAGTTTCCTTGCGCCCGTGGCCACCATCATCCTCGTGAGTTCCGTGCGTGCGCGTCGTGCCGGGGGTGGGAGATGGGCGGGCGGGTCGCCGTGTCTGCTGCTCGACATGCGCATAGCGTGACGGGTCCCGCGATGAATCTGATGCGATTTCCACGTTCGTCTTGAGCGTGAATTCCCGAAATCGTCTCGTGCCAAAATCCCGTCTCGTGCCCAAATTGCAGGCGGGCACCTCCGATTGCCACGCTAACGCCAGTACGTACGTACGTGCGTTGAACTTCTTTCCCACCGTACGTAGCCAACCGTGCTAGTCGGAGGCGCTAGCCCGCCTGCAACAGTCCGGCGCACGTGCGCGCGCGCTCTGCTTCGTGCGCGTGTCTGTTTCCCGTCCCATTTGTCCCCATGTTGATGCCTCCCTGCCGGTTCTAAAATTGTGACGTGAGCGTATCGTTGGGGGACGAGTTGCAGACGTGCCAGCAGCTTTCGTGCCTGTGGGGGTGTTTCGAGGATGCAACGTCGCTCCGTGCGGGTAGGGAACCAGAGAACCCGGAGAAAAACCCACCTTGTATACGACGAGGGGATGATGCTGCAACAACAACAAAACTCAACGCCACACGGGTGGATTCAATCCACTTGCACTCTACATCTGCAGAACGTGAAAACCACAGCAAATTTTCCTGCCGTGGTTTCCGCACTTGACGATGATTGCTTGTGTTGCGGTCGAAACGTCGTGAGAATTTTATTGTTTTGTATTTTTATTATTTTATTGTTACCCTTCTACGTGACTGTTCATGATTATTAATGAGGGGGGGCTGGTCAACGTGGAGTGACGTCACGAGCGTTACCGGCAGACATGATTATTGTAGGTAGAGGCATCCACTGATATTTACATCATTAAATTCACCCCCCTCTGATATTCGCACCTGATATGCTCAGTGACGACATCACCTCTACGCCTCCGTTTAAGACCAAAACAGCAGGAGGAATCCTCCGCAATTCTGGCTATCGCCTGACGATGGTGGCTGTTGTTGTTGTAATTACTGGCGAAACGTCACCCTGCTCGAATTGTAAATGTTGCTGTGGGTTTACTCTCGAACACACCGGTGCGCTGAACTAGCGACGAATTGTCAGGTTCTGTTTACGCGACAAAGCTTACTGATTGTCCGTGGTCGGGTGGGGGTGGTGACGGGCTTAACGACACGTAATCTAACCCAACAAAAAACAACGTCTTATGGACTTGTTGACTCGTATGCGCGGTGCGTGTGTGGTGTCACAGGTGAACTTCGTGTTCCTGCTGATGACTCTGTACAAGATGGTGCAGCATTCGGCGCCACTCAAGCCCGAGAGCATTAAGTGAGTGAGGTGGCCGGGTGTGGGGGGGGGGGGTTAGGGGGGAGAGGGGCGAGGGGGGGGTTCATCACTTAAAGCGACCGCATTTTCTGTGAGGTTCAGCCGGGACACACGGTGGGTGAAGCTGGCTGTTCCCGCGCCAGCCCACTTTTCACATTAGGGCCCTCCCTTGCCTTTTCGTTTGACCAACTGGGCCCCAGCCACCCGTGATTGCACCTGGAGTGTTCCGGTGTCGCGAGCGAATGTTGGTGGTTCTCAGCCGCGGTTGCCAATGACCCCTGCGCAAAAATGTAATTGTCGTTTAAAATTCGGGTTTCGCTTTTAACGAGCTCCGTCCAGCTCTCGGGGGACCATCGGTTCGCTTTGACCCACCGTGTAACGATCGCCCTTTGCAAGGGATTTATAAATCACGCGCCTGCTTGCATTAGTTTAAACCTTTCCCGTTCCGGTGATGTACGTAGGTGTAACGTCATCCGGTTTTTCTTCCGATTCCGTTCCCATGACCTACGTGTGTGTCGTCAAAACGAAACCGAAAGAAAAACTAAAATAAAATAACTTTATCGAGACCGTTGCTCCCACCATCCATCCCTTTGTCCATCCAATCCGTCTGACTCATCATCCAACCCGTCCCATGTAGCAAATGAGCTTTCCTGCACAGCAACAGAACTCCACGCAGTGGCGATGTCGGAGTGGGCCCTCGGTGCCCATAGATGATGCCCTCTCAAAAATGCTCGCGTTCGGTGACACCGACTGACAGCGCTGGCATTCCCACTGGCGGTGTGACTCCCGTGTCTGTGGGGCAGATGGTTTAATCGCTCCGTATGCGTTCGTCTCTCCAGCCATGCATCTGTCCGTTTGTCTGCTCGTTCATCCGGCGATCCGTCCATTTAACTGTCAGTCTGATCCACCTCCCAAAACGTCAATCTGTCTGTCCATCCATCGTGGTGGCTAGGAGATGTTAACTCCCTCGGCTGGTATACAGGAGGTCATGGGTTCGAACCCGACCCTGACATTGCCTGTTGCTGCTGCTGTATATTTGGAGCTTGAATGTTCTCCCTCTGTCTCATCATCATCATCATCAGCACGGTGGCTAGGAGATGTTAACTCCCTCGGCTGGTATACAGGAGGTCATGGGTTCGAACCCGACCCTGACATTGCCTGCTGCTGCTGCTGCTGTATATTTGGAGCTTGAATGTTCTCCCCGTGGTTGCGTGAATTTTTTTCTCGGGGTCCTCCGTGTCTTTTCCCTTCACATTAAGAAGCGTGTGCTTAGAGCGTTTGGCCGCTATAAATGTCTACGTTTTGCTCATGTGACAAACCTTACCAATTGGCTTGTCTTACTCATGGACTTTTAAATTTTGATTCTAATCTCACTTCTTCAGAACTGCATTTTTGTGTTTTTAGTTAGTTAGTTAGTCCTTCCCCCGCACCTCCGATGAGCACTGTTGGCTACGTACGGCGGGAACGAAGTTCAACGTTCAGAGCGAAACCTTGGATTGCGAGTAACTTGGTCTGCGAGTGTTTTGCAAGACGAGCAACACATTGTTTAAATATAAATATTAACTTGATGAACGAGCGAGGGTCTTAGCAATACGAGCGGCAGCACGTGTAGACGCTTCGTACTGCCGAGCGTCACGTGATCACAACTGACGTACGAGTGCTTTGGATTACAAACACGTTTCCGGAACGAATTGTGCTCGCAATCCCAAGGTTTTACTGTACGTCGATACGCACGTAACGTGTCGCGTGGGTCGGTAAGTTCACAACGACGACGATAATAACGACGATGACGACAACGCTACGCGATGGCAAATATTTACCACGGCGCTCGCTTTTTTGCCGGCCGTTGTTATCGTTCGTTTTTGTTCTTCCTTGCCCACAGGTCCTGCGCGCTGGGGGGCGTGGCGCTGCTGTGCCTCCTCGGCCTCACCTGGGTGTTCGGGTTCCTCTTCATCGACAAGGCCACTCTGGTCATGGCCTACCTCTTCATCATCTTCAACTCCTTCCAGGGCATGTTCATCTTCATCTTCCACTGCGCTCTGCAGATGAAGGTGCCCAACCCCCTCTTCCCGTCACGCCGTTTTTTTTTTGCTTCGACGTGGAAGTGCGCCCAGAAATCTTGACAACTCGTGAGGCCCACTGAGCTCTGTGGCTCTTTTTCAAAATCTTAAACAATTTTAAACTGGAGGCGGAATCCAAAGAGCCACAAAGCTCTTTCTCGCAGATGTCCAGTCATGGCACGGGGTCAGAGCATGACAACGCAAACTCCAAATATGCAGCAGCAGCAGCAGGCGTCGTCAAGGTCGAGATCGAACTCACGACCTCCTGTAGACCAGGCGAGGTAGTTAACATCTCATAGCCATTGTGATAATGATGAGAGAGACACAAAAAACTCCAAATATACAGCAGCAAGCGTCGTCAAGGTCTGGATAGAACTCACGACCTCCTGTATACCAGGCGAGGTAGTTAACATCTCATAGCCACCGTGATGATGATGAGAGAGACACAAAAAACTCCAAATATACAGCAGCAGCAGGCATCGTCAGGGTCTGGATCGAACCCACGACCTCCTGCGGACCAGGCGAGGTAGTTAACATCTCATAGCCACCGTGATGATGATGAGAGAGAGATGCAGACTCCAAATATACAGCAGCAGCAGCAGAAGCGTTGGCAAGGTCTGGATCGAACCCTGACCGTAACCCCTGACTCTAAAACGCAAGCTTCAACACCGTATAACCCTAACTCTAGGCCTGGCTTGAACTCTGACCCCCAACCCCTCGCCTCTTACCCGTGCAAGGTGTGCAAGGAGTACAGAAAGTGCTTGGGGCACGCCGAGTGCTGCCGAACCTGGGGCGACCACTTCTCTTACGACTCGTGGCTCTCCAGCAGCAAACGCTGCTCTTCCAACGCGCAGGTACGCACGCACGCTGCATGCACTACACACCATACACACACTACGCACACTGCAACAACAACAACAACCGCTGCTCTCCCAACGCGCAGGTACGCACGCACGCTACACGCACTACACACCATACACACACTACGCACACTGCAGCAACAACAACAACCGCCGTTCGCCACTAGGTGGCGGTGACGTCACCACGGCGCTTTGTGCCAGGCTTTGTGCACCTTGAGGCCACGTGAAGTGTCAAACGCCCGCCGGCAGGAGGTCACGGGGTAGACCCAGGTGCCACAGGTCGACTGACTGAGATGAGTGGCTGATGCACCACCAGCTGTACCCCCCTACTGTGCCATTTGCTGTGCTTTAGCCGCCCGGCGCTCCGCTCGTTGTTGTGAGCGTCGCTCCTCCCCCCTTCGTTGTTGTTGGAGGGCGACTGCCTCTAACTGCGAATAGTGGTTGTTGTTGTTTTGGCCCTGTTTGTTTTGGTTCATGTGTTGTATGTACAGTGCGTTGAAGTTTTTTCGCACCGTATGTATCCAACCGTACTAATCGGAGGTGCGGGGGAAGGACAACAAACTAACACAACGTGTCCGTCTGTGTGTCAGTTGGATGTCGGTTCGTGTATCGATCTCCCTAACCCTCAATTCCTCGATCCCTCTATGCACACCGGCCTACGAACCCAGTGACCTGAGTTTGATTCCTGGTCTCGGCCAACATCAGTAGCGAGTGACATCTGGGCCTCCTTTTAGCTCGACTCGGCCTCAGGCGAGTATTTGTCGCGGTGTCGTCTAAACATCGCCACTGGGGAGACGAAGGCACCGGGCGTGATGCGGGCCACCCCACCCCCATGCCGGCCTTCATAGGTGCTCGCTAACATGATAAATAGTTCACAACTTGTGGCAACCCACCGTCGTTGTTGTTGTGAAGCCGATTCACTGTTAGCAACTGCCCGACAGCGCCGGTTGCGCGCAGCTACCCGCGGCACGTCCGCTGCCCGTTTTTATTCGGCGTCTTGCGTGGATCGCTCGCCAACGGCGACGAGATCACCGGCGGTGCTGCCGAGGCAGCGATAAATTGGCGGCGTTTGTTCACTACAAGAGAGAGGTTTTGTTAAATTGCCTGTCGTTCCGAGTGGAGGGAGGGTGCGTGGCGCAACGCGTTACACGTGCGGCGATCCGACCCCCTTGAAAAATCAATCACGGCGGCTTTGCGATGATATTCTGCCCACTGTTTTTTGTCGAAACTTGTTATCAACGGAGGTGTGATTGTTGTTGTTGTTATTATTGTGAGCATTACTATGATGATATACCGTGGACTGAGTGGTTCCGGCTTGACGCATCCCACACCGATCCCGTGCGCCTACTCAAGATTGCGCTCGCACACTTTCCCCCTCCCGCCGTTGTTGATATTACTGTGAAATTGTGATTCTTGTTTAAACCTGTATTTCCTATAAACAAAAAGATAAAATTAAGCGCGCTGTCGTCGTGAATTCCCACGTGCGGTCAAGGGAGCGACGGAGAAAGATCAAGAGCTTTCCTTTGATATTAACTCCGTAATTGTGGATAACGCGTGTACAACGGAGAGTGAGGCACACACATTATAAATGTGGATTACATTCCCAACAGCATATGCGAGCGTATTATACAGTGACGTGGCAGCGATTTTGTTGGTTGTTGCGGATGTCCGGGTGTATTGCTAAGTCTAACAAAAGGGTCAGAGACAGGGTCAGAGTTCAAGTCAGGGCTAGAGTTTAGGGTTGTGGTGTTATGGTTGGCGTTTAGGGTTAGGGTTCGAGTTGTAGTTGGTTATGGTTAAAGTAACGGTTCGTGTTGGGGTTAGAGTTAGTATCCGACTGGAGTTAGGTTTAGGGTTAATGTTAGAAACTAAACTAAATTATTTTAAATTTTGATTTAAAGCTTTCGTGACTGCAGTGATTCATATTCTTGGTTCTTTCGGTAAAGTCACGTTGAAGGGAAACAACAAAATAATAAAATACAAACAGTCATCATCAGGTGACTGATGATGACTGTTTGTGTTACAGTCGAAACGTCATGAGAATTTTATTGTTTTATATATATTTTATTATTTTGTTGTTTCCCTTCAACGTGATTTTACTGAAAGAACCAAGAACGTAATTTATTTTATTTTACCAGGCAAGGCCCACTGAGCCGTTTCAGCTCTTTCGCAGAAGAAGCCTGTCCATCACAAACGATGGTTCAACTAAGCTGCTTATCGCCTATCACGTGGACGTTTATAGCGGCAGCCAAATACCCCGTTACTTTTATTTTTTTTATCTCCCCCCCAGATCGTCTGGCGACGGGCCCGAGAGACGCCGGCGCCCTGGCGATCGCGCCGCACAACGGCGTCGCCCGCGGCGGCGGCGGCGGCCACTTCCGCCTGAGCGGCCGCGACTTCGCGGCCGCTCAGGCGGCGACGCCAAGCCGAGAAGGAGGAGGACGACGAGGAGGAGGCGTCGGAGGAGGAAGGTATGCCAAAGCCGAGGGGGTGAAAGCAAGCGAGCCGACGAGGGTCGACGTCGACATCGGCGGCCGTGGCGGCGGCCGTGTTGGCAGCCCGATCCGGATCCCTCTGCCCCGGCTCGGGCGCTCCGCCGCCGCCGCCGCCGTGACAGACGGACGCGCTCGCTGGCGCGGGCTTCCCCTCCGCCCCCGCCTCCGCCCTCGGCGATCGTCGCCAGGGAGGACGTCCTCCCTCCTCCTCCTCCTACTTTCCCCTGCTCGCACCGCGCCAGGCGGCCGAGCTCTACGCTAGGCGGAGGGCGGCGGCAGGGGACGCGTAAATGTCTCGCGCTGATGATTCACCGGTGACGTTACGCAAACGACGCATTTACTAATGCAGACGTGTGTGCGTCGTTACGGGACACGTTGTACGTGATTGTACGTGAAGAATATTCAGAACGTTGGGAATAATGTCTTCTATTTATATATAATCGTTTATGTATATAATGTGCACTACCTCACTGCATTATGTCGTGTGTCCTGCATTGCGCAGTTAATATTGGTAATTGCGTACAAATGCACATTTTGCATTAACCAAGCAAGGGGTGGTAACTATTGCAAATAATGCGTAATTACGTTAAATAATTCACGTTTACAAATTCAATAAAGTACCAAATGACAGTTTGCAAATATTTGATTGATATTGATTCACTTTCAAATTCTTGAATAGACACTCATTGTATATGGTTTCATCAATATCAGAAATAAGTTTAAACTGATTGCATTGTCCAACATATTGCACGCTGATCAGATGATGCACAACTACTACGCCTTGCAATAAATCACGACCGGGGAACGGTCCGTTTGCGGCACTTCACTACGAACCTCGTGGCCTGAGTTCGAGTCCAGGTCACGGCTAACATCGGTGGCGAGGGATATCTGAACTGGCCCTGGGCTCCCACCTTCACCGACCTGCAATGTCACTCATGGGGAAATATGAATACAGTGTAATTTTAGTCTGGGCAGGCTATCGGCCATTCCGAAACTTTCATCAACCAGCAGTGTGTTTGTTTTTAAGGTCTCGGCCCTTCTGGGGCTGATCAGAAGCGTCACGCTCGCTCAACACGCGCTGCTGGCTTTGTGGTTCGCATTGTCGTGATGCGCTCCCTCAAATAAAATGATGAGGCCCTGTCAGCACAAAACAACCAGACGATGTTTTGTCACGATTTATGACCCAGAGTTCCCCCGCAACAGCACAACAAATGTTTAACCATATCAACCAGAATGGTTGGACGGTGCATGAGGGTAAATTTTATATTTTTACAAAATGTTTTGCTAAAAACGTGAAACAATAATTCACTGTGTAACGAAAAAATATATTTTTTTGGTTCCTGGGTGATGTGTTATTTTACAATTGCTTACGCCTCAAAAGTATATAAAATGGCTATTATTATTATTATTCCCCACAAGCTTTGCTTTTGTGACCAGGACACAAAAGCAAAGTTAATAATCCACTCCCATTAATAACACTGTTTAACAAATTTATTATGTTCTTGTTCCTGGGTAATAAGTGTTATTTCCTAGTTGCTTATACCTCAAAAGTACAGAAAATTGCTATTATTCCACACAAACTTTGCTTTTGTGAACAGGACGGTGATATTTTGAAATGTATCTACTTTCAATGGGAAAACGTGGTGTGCATTTGTGTCATTCCTTTACATCAAGTCCTGGTCACAAAAGCAACGTTCGTTGGGCATAGAGGCCAGCAAAGCACTCAAGTTGGTTGCACAGAGGATGCCATTCTTTATATTGACGCACTGCCTCGGCGACTCATTTAAGACTGAGTCGACCTAGGAGAGGTCCCAGTCAGGTTCAGAAACCGAATACCGCCGGTGCCACGGTGGCTAGGAGATGTTGACTACCTCATCTGGTATACAGGAGGTCGTGAGTTAGACCCTGACGCCTGCTGCTGCTGTATATTTGGAGTGTACATGTCTCTCATCATCATCACGGTGGCTAGGAGATGTTGACCTGACGCCTGCTGCTGCTGCTGTATATTTGGAGTCTGCGTCTCTCTCTCATCATCATCATCACCACGGTGGCTAGGAGATGTGAATTACCTCGCCTGGTATACAGGAGGTTGTGGGTTAGACCCTGACGCCTGCTGCTGCTGTATATTTAGAGTCTGCGTGTCTCTCTCTCATCATCATCATGGTGGCTAGGAGATGCTGACTACCTCACCAGGTATACAGGAGGTCGTGAGTTAGACCCTGACGCCTGCTGCTGTATATTTGGAGTGTACATGTCTCTCTCTCATCATCACGGTGGCTAGGAGATGTGAATTACCTCGCCTGGTATACAGGAGGTTGTGAGTTAGACCCTGACGCCTGCTGCTGCACTATTTTTAGAGTGTACATGTCTCTCTTTCATCATCATCATCATCATCACGGTGGCTAGGAGATGTTGACTACCTCACCTGGTATACAGGAGGTCGTGAGTTAGACCCTGACGCCTGCTGCTGCTGTATATTTGGAGTGTACATGTCTCCCTCCCCGTAGTCGCAGTGGATTTTTCTCCAGGTCTTCCGTTTTTTCCTTCCACATTGGAAATCAACGTGCGTTTAGGGTACTTTATTTGGCTGTGATACATTACCTCATTAAAATGCAAATCAACGTATACAATTTTTGAAATGCGTTTTTCTGGATTTTCTTGTTATTCTGTCTCTCACCGTTCAAATAAACCTACCATTAAAATGATAAACTGATCATTTCTTTGTCAGTGGGCAAACGTACAAAATCAGCAGAGGATCATATACTTTTGGGTGAAAGAATCAAGGAGTGAAGTTCACGATAACAAGTAACCACGGTAAGTAGCGATAGGAGGGCGATGAGGAGGTTGACCATCGGTAAGCGAGTGCCAGGAGCAACAGTGGAGAATCATGAATCACGATGATTGCTTCACACAAATAAAAACACTCAACACGCGTCACTAACCGCTGTGCGCCCTTCAAAGGAAAATATCCCGCATGAAGTCGAGGATGTCCCTTCTTGACAGCACAGAACGACTGTGACCAGTCACAAGCTAATCACTCAGCTATTTCAATGCTAAATTATCCTGTTTGATTTGTACTAGGTGCCTCTGTGGATGTGTAAGCTTTGACTTTAACATAGCTATTTCTATGACCAGTCTCAAGCTAATCACTCAGTTATTTCAATGCTAAATTATCCTGTTTGATTTGTACTAGGTGCCTCTGTGGATGTGTAGGCTTTGACTTTAACATAGCTATTTCTATGACCAGTCACAAGCTAATCACTCAGCTATTTCAATGATAAATTCTCCTGTTTGATATGTAAACCCCTTTGTCAAGGTGCCTCACTTCTCTAAACCAGCTTAAAAAGACGCTACGAATCTTAACAGCGTTCATTGAAGCTCTGTCGTCCCGACAGGTTTGTTCCTTTCACCTGAAGAAGGCCACTTGTGTTGTGGCCGAAACGTCGTGAGATTTTAATTGTGTTATTTCATTAATTTATTATTTTATTCTCATTCTACGTGGTGACTTTACCGAAAGAACCAAAGAAGATGCTTTACAAGTGCCGCGAGGTAGGAACTAGCTGACCCAGCGCCATGGCCGTGGCCACGGAGTCAACATTTGGGGGGGGCACCAAATCTTAAGAGGTCTCCCACCCCCCAGAAAAAATAAATCTAAATTTGAAAACTAATTTCCTGCCTTAAATATAAAAAAAAAATTCACGAACACATGGGACGGACGTTTTTATTTGTTTATTACAATAATGTCTAATAGTGGTGTTGTATTATTACATCGCTCCGTTTTTATTTATTTATTTATGCCCTTTGCTTGTTTCATCGTATGTAATGGCAGAGATTAGGGATTTAAACAGTACAACCATAACCACAATCACGTGAACTGAAATCTATGCATTGTTACATGAAGACAAGTCCAGATATCGTGGCCAAGGTTTAGCAAGTTGTAGTTTTTATTTACACGGCATAGCAATTATATATATTTTAAAAAATATTGTTTATAGCAATATATTATAATTAGTACGGCCTTGCCCTGCACACATCATTCGTGGGTCACCCTCACAGTCCAGGCACGTGGTGTTCTACGGGCGCTGTGGGCACTGATTGGCGCGGCAGGTCACGACGTCATCCTCATTAACATAACGAGCGCCGCGTGCGCTTTTGGCGGGAAACTGCAGCGCGAGCGGGGAGGGGGGGAAGGGGGCGTCACGTGACGGTCGGTGGCCGTTGGCGGGAGACGCCGTTGCCAGGGCAACGCCCCCAGTCGGCAGTCGTCATGGAGTCATCGGCGCCTCAGTGAGACTCGTTATAGATTAACTTAGTAAGAGATTAACTTAGTAAGAGATTAACTTAGTTAGATATTAACTTAGTAAGAGATTAACTTAGTAAGAGATTAACTTAGTAAATATTAACTTAGTTAGAGATTAACTTAGTAAGAGATTAACTTAGTAAATATTAACTTAGTTAGAGATTAACTTAGTAAGAGATTAACTTAGTAAGAGATTAACTTAGTAAGAGATTAACTTAGTTAGATATTAACTTAGTAAGAGATTAACTTAGTAAGAGATTAACTTAGTAAATATTAACTTAGTTAGAGATTAACTTAGTAAGAGATTAACTTAGTAAATATTAACTTAGTAAGAGATTAACTTAGTTACATATTAACTTAGTAAGAGTAAGAGATTAACTTAGTTAGATATTAACTTAGTAAGAGATTAACTTAGTTAGATATTAACTTAGTAAGAGATTAACTTAGTAAGAGATTAACTTAGTAAATATTAACTTAGTTAGAGATTAACTTAGTAAGAGATTAACTTAGTAAATATTAACTTAGTTAGAGATTAACTTAGTAAGAGATTAACTTAGTAAGAGATTAACTTAGTAAGAGATTAACTTAGTTAGATATTAACTTAGTAAGAGATTAAATTAGTAAGAGATTAACTTAGTAAATATTAACTTAGTTAGAGATTAACTTAGTAAGAGATTAACTTAGTAAATATTAACTTAGTTAGAGATTAACTTAGTAAGAGATTAACTTAGTAAATATTAACTTAGTAAGAGATTAACTTAGTTACATATTAACTTAGTAAGAGTAAGAGATTAACTTAGTTAGATATTAACTTAGTAAGAGATTAACTTAGTTAGATATTAACTTAGTAAGAGATTAACTTAGTAAGAGATTAACTTAGTAAATATTAACTTAGTTAGAGATTAACTTAGTAAGAGATTAACTTAGTAAATATTAACTTAGTTAGAGATTAACTTAGTAAGATATTAACTTAGTAAGAGATTAACTTAGTAAGAGATTAACTTAGTAAGATATTAACTTAGTAAGAGATTAACTTAGTTAGATATTAACTTAGTTAGATATTAACTTAGTAAGAGATTAACTTAGTAAGAGATTAACTTAGTAAATATTAACTTAGTTAGAGATTAACTTAGTAAGAGATTAACTTAGTAAATATTAACTTAGTTAGAGATTAACTTAGTAAGAGATTAACTTAGTAAATATTAACTTAGTAAGAGATTAACTTAGTTACATATTAACTTAGTAAGAGTAAGAGATTAACTTAGTTAGATATTAACTTAGTAAGAGATTAACTTAGTTAGATATTAACTTAGTAAGAGATTAACTTAGTAAGAGATTAACTTAGTAAATATTAACTTAGTTAGAGATTAACTTAGTAAGAGATTAACTTAGTAAATATTAACTTAGTTAGAGATTAACTTAGTAAGATATTAACTTAGTAAGAGATTAACTTAGTAAGAGATTAACTTAGTAAGATATTAACTTAGTAAGAGATTAACTTAGTTAGATATTAACTTAGTTAGAGATTAACTTAGTTATATGTTAACTTAGTTAGATATTAACTTAGTTAGAGATTAACTTAGTTAGTTATTAAATTAGTAAGATATTAACTTAGTAAGAGATTAACTTAGTTAGAGATTAACTTAGTTAGAGATTAACTTAGTTAGAGATTAACTTAGTAAGATATTAACTTAGTTAGAGATTAACTTAGTAAGATATTAACTTAGTTAGAGATTAACTTAGAGATTAACTTAGTAAATATTAACTTAGTTAGATATTAACTTAGTAAGATATTAACTTAGTTAGATATTAACTTAGTTAGAGATTAACTTAGTAAGAGATTAACTTAGTAAATATTAACTTAGTTAGAGATTAACTTAGTAAGAGATTAACTTAGTAAATATTAACTTAGTTAGAGATTAACTTAGTAAGATATTAACTTAGTAAGAGATTAACTTAGTAAGAGATTACCTTAGTAAGATATTAACTTAGTAAGAGATTAACTTAGTTAGATATTAACTTAGTTAGAGATTAACTTAGTTATATGTTAACTTAGTTAGATATTAACTTAGTTAGAGATTAACTTAGTTAGTTATTAACTTAGTAAGATATTAACTTAGTAAGAGATTAACTTAGTAAGATATTAACTTAGTTAGATATTCACTTAGTTAGAGATTAACTTAGTAAGATATTAACTTAGTAAGAGATTAACTTAGTAAGATATTAACTTAGTAAGATATTAACTTAGTAAGAGATTAACTTAGTAAATATTAACTTAGTTAGATATTAACTTAGTAAATATTAACTTAGTAAGAAATTAACTTAGAGATTAACTTAGTAAATATTAACTTAGTTAGATATTAACTTAGTAAGATATTAACTTAGTTAGATATTAACTTAGTTAGAGATTAACTGAGTAAGAGATTAACTTAGTTAGAGATTAACTTAGTTAGAGATTAACTTAGTTGCATATTAACTTAGTTAGATATTAACTTAGTAAGAGATTAACTTAGTAAGAGATTAACTTAGTAAGATATTAACTTAGTAAATATTAACTTAGTAAGAAATTAACTTAGTAATATATTAACTTAGTAAGATATTAACTTAGTAAGATATTAACTTAGTAAGATATTCACTTAGTAAGAGATTAACTTAGTTAGATATTAACTTAGTTAGATATTAACTTAGTAATATATTAACTTAGTTAGAGATTAACTTAGTAAGATATTAACTTAGTTAGAGATTAACTTAGTTTTATTTTAACTCAGTTAGAGATTAACCTAGTTAGAGATTAACTTAGTAAGAGATTAACTTAGTAAGATATTAACTTAGTAAGAGATTAACTTAGTAAGAGATTAACTTAGTAAGAGATTAACTTAGTAAGATATTAACTTAGTTAGAGATTAACTTAGTAAGAGATTAACTTAAAGATTAACTTAGTAAGAGATTAACTTAGTGAGAGATTAACTTAGTTATTAACTTAGTAAGATATTAACTTAGTTAGAGATTAACTTAGTAAGAGATTAACTTAGAGATTAACTTAGTAAGAGATTAACTTAGTTAGAGATTAACTTAGTTAGAGATTAACTTAGTAAGATATTAACTTAGTTAGAGATTAACTTAGTAAGATATTAACTTATTAAGAGATTAACTTAGTAAGATATTAACTTAGTAATAGATTACCTTAGAGATTAACTTAGTTAGATATTAACTTAGTAAGAGATTAACTTAGTAAGATATTAACTTAGTAATAGATTAACTTAGAGATTAACTTAGTTAGAGATTAACTTAGTTATAGATTAACTTAGTAAGATATTAACTTAGTAAGATATTAACTTAGTAAGAGATTAACTTAGTTAGAGATTAACTGAGTTAGAGATTAACTTAGTTAGATATTAACTTATTTAGATATTAACTTATTTAGATATTAACTTAGTAAGATATTAACTTAGTAAGATATTAACTTAGTAAGATATTAACTTAGTTAGAGATTAACTTAGTTAGAGATTAACTTAGTAAGATATTAACTTAGTTAGAGATTAACTTAGTAAGATATTAACTTATTAAGATATTAACTTAGTAAGATATTAACTTAGTAAGAGATTAACTTAGTAAGATGTTAACTTAGTAATAGATTAACTTAGTTAGATATTAACTTAGTAAGAGATTAACTTAGTAAGATATTAACTTAGTAAGAGATTAACTTAGTAAGAGATTAACTTAGTAAGATATTAACTTAGTAAGAGATTAACTTAGTAAGATATTAACCTAGTAAGAGATTAACTTAGTAAGAGATTTAACTTAGTTAGATATTAACTTAGTTAGAGATTAACTTAGTTATATATTAACTTAGTAAGATATTAACTTAGTAAGAGATTAACTTAGTTAGAGATTAACTTAGTTAGAGATTAACTTAGTAAGAGATTAACTTTGTAAGATATTTACTTAGTTAGAGATTAACTTAGTAAGAGAGTAACTTAGTTAGAGATTAACTTAGAGATTAACTTAGTAAATATTAACTTAGTTAGATATTAACTTAGTAAGATATTAACTTAGTTAGAGATTAACTTAGTAAGATATTAACTTAGTAAGATATTAACTTAGTAAGATATTAACTTAGTAAGATATTAACTTAGTAAGATATTAACTTAGTTAGAGATTAACTTAGTAAGATATTAACTTAGTTAGAGATTAACTTAGTAAGATATTAACTTATTAAGATATTAACTTAGTAAGATATTAACTTAGTAAGAGATTAACTTAGTAAGATATTAACTTAGTAAGATATTAACTTAGTAAGAGATTAACTTAGTAAGATATTAACTTAGTAAGAGATTAACTTAGTAAGAGATTAACTTAGTAAGATATTAACTTAGTAAGAGATTAACTTAGTAAGATATTAACCTAGTTAGAGATTAACTTAGTAAGAGATTTAACTTAGTTAGATATTAACTTAGTTAGAGATTAACTTAGTTATATATTAACTTAGTAAGATATTAACTTAGTAAGAGATTAACTTAGTTAGAGATTAACTTAGTTAGAGATTAACTTAGTAAGAGATTAACTTAGTAAGATATTAACTTAGTTAGAGATTAACTTAGTAAGAGAGTAACTTAGTTAGAGATTAACTTAGAGATTAACTTAGTAAATATTAACTTAGTTAGATATTAACTTAGTAAGATATTAACTTAGTTAGATATTAACTTAGTTAGAGATTAACTGAGTAAGAGATTAACTTAGTAAGAGATTAACCTAGTTAGAGATTAACTTAGTTGCATATTAACTTAGTTAGATATTAACTTAGTAAGAGATTAACTTAGTAAGATATTAACTTAGTAAGAGATTAACTTAGTAAATATTAACTTAGTAAGATATTAACTTAGTAAGAGATTAACTTAGTAAGATATTAACTTAGTAAGATATTAACTTAGTAAGAGATTAACTTAGTAAATATTAACTTAGTTAGATATTAACTTAGTAAATATTAACCTAGTAAGATATTAACTTAGTAATATATTAACTTAGTAAGATATTCACTTAGTAAGAGATTAACTTAGTTAGATATTAACTTAGTTGGATATTAACTTAGTAATATATTAACTTAGTTAGAGATTAACTTAGAGATTAACTTAGTAAGAGATTAACTTAGTAAGAGATTAACTTAGTAAGATATTAACTTAGTTAGAGATTAACTTAGTAAGAGATTAACTTAAAGATTAACTTAGTAAGAGATTAACTTAGTAAGAGATTAACTTAGTTATTAACTTAGTAAGATATTAACTTAATTAGAGATTAACTTAGTAAGAGATTAACTTAGAGATTAACTTAGTAAGAGATTAACTTAGTTAGAGATTAACTTAGTTAGAGATTAACTTAGTAAGATATTAACTAAGTTAGAGATTAACTTAGTAAGATATTAACTTATTAAGAGATTAACTTAGTAAGATATTAACTTAGTAATAGATTAACTTAGAGATTAACTTAGTTAGATATTAACTTAGTAAGAGATTAACTTAGTAAGATATTAACTTAGTAAGATATTAACTTAGTAAGAGATTAACTTAGTAAGATATTAACTTAGTAAGATATTAACTTAGTAAGATATTAACTTAGTTAGAGATTAACTTAGTTAGAGATTAACTTAGTAAGATATTAACTTAGTTAGAGATTAACTTAGTAAGATATTAACTTATTAAGAGATTAACTTAGTAAGATATTAACTTAGTAAGAGATTAACTTAGTAAGATATTAACTTAGTAAGATATTAACTTAGTAAGATATTAACTTAGTTAGAGATTAACTTAGTTAGAGATTAACTTAGTAAGATATTAACTTAGTTAGAGATTAACTTAGTAAGATATTAACTTATTAAGAGATTAACTTAGTAAGATATTAACTTAGTAAGAGATTAACTTAGTAAGATATTAACTTAGTAATAGATTAACTTAGAGATTAACTTAGTTAGATATTAACTTAGTAAGAGATTAACTTAGTAAGATATTAACTTAGTAATAGATTAACTTAGAGATTAACTTAGTTAGATATTAACTTAGTAAGAGATTATCTTAGTAAGAGATTAACTTAGTTATAGATTAACTTAGTAAGATATTAACTTAGTAAGATATTAACTTAATAAGAGATTAACTTAGTAAGATATTAACTTAGTTAGAGATTAACTTAGTTAGAGATTAACTTAGTTATAGATATTAACTTATTTAGATATCAACTTAGTAAGAGATTAACTTAGTAAGATATTAACTTAGTTAGAGATTAACTTAGTAAGATATTAGCTTAGTTAGAGATTAACTTAGTTAGAGATTAACTTAGTAAGAGATTAACTTAGTAAGAGATTAACTTAGTTAGATATTAACTTAGTTAGATATTAACTTAGTAAGAGATTAACTTAGTAAGAGATTAACTTAGTGAGATATTAACTTAGTAATATATTAACTTAGAGATTAACTTAGTAAGATATTAACTTAGTAAGAGATTAACTTAGTAAGAGATTATCTTAGTAAGATATTAACTTAGTAATAGATTAACTTAGAGATTAACTTAGTAAGATATTAACTTAGTAAGAGATTAACTTAGTAAGATGTTAACTTAGTAATATATTAACTTAGTTAGATATTAACTTAGTAAGAGATTAACTTAGTAAGATATTAACTTAGTAAGAGATTAACTTAGTAAGAGATTAACTTAGTAAGATATTAACTTAGTAAGAGATTAACTTAGTAAGATATTAACCTAGTTAGAGATTAACTTAGTAAGAGATTTAACTTAGTTAGATATTAACTTAGTTAGAGATTAACTTAGTTATATATTAACTTAGTAAGATATTAACTTAGTAAGAGATTAACTTAGTTAGAGATTAACTTAGTTAGAGATTAACTTAGTAAGAGATTAACTTAGTAAGATATTAACTTAGTTAGAGATTAACTTAGTAAGAGAGTAACTTAGTTAGAGATTAACTTAGAGATTAACTTAGTAAATATTAACTTAGTTAGATATTAACTTAGTAAGATATTAACTTAGTTAGATATTAACTTAGTTAGAGATTAACTGAGTAAGAGATTAACTTAGTAAGAGATTAACCTAGTTAGAGATTAACTTAGTTGCATATTAACTTAGTTAGATATTAACTTAGTAAGAGATTAACTTAGTAAGATATTAACTTAGTAAGAGATTAACTTAGTAAATATTAACTTAGTAAGATATTAACTTAGTAAGAGTTTAACTTAGTAAGATATTAACTTAGTAAGATATTAACTTAGTAAGAGATTAACTTAGTAAATATTAACTTAGTTAGATATTAACTTAGTAAATATTAACCTAGTAAGATATTAACTTAGTAATATATTAACTTAGTAAGATATTCACTTAGTAAGAGATTAACTTAGTTAGATATTAACTTAGTTGGATATTAACTTAGTAATATATTAACTTAGTTAGAGATTAACTTAGAGATTAACTTAGTAAGAGATTAACTTAGTAAGAGATTAACTTAGTAAGATATTAACTTAGTTAGAGATTAACTTAGTAAGAGATTAACTTAAAGATTAACTTAGTAAGAGATTAACTTAGTAAGAGATTAACTTAGTTATTAACTTAGTAAGATATTAACTTAATTAGAGATTAACTTAGTAAGAGATTAACTTAGAGATTAACTTAGTAAGAGATTAACTTAGTTAGAGATTAACTTAGTTAGAGATTAACTTAGTAAGATATTAACTTAGTAATAGATTAACTTAGAGATTAACTTAGTTAGATATTAACTTAGTAAGAGATTAACTTAGTAAGATATTAACTTAGTAAGATATTAACTTAGTAAGAGATTAACTTAGTAAGATATTAACTTAGTAAGATATTAACTTAGTAAGATATTAACTTAGTTAGAGATTAACTTAGTTAGAGATTAACTTAGTAAGATATTAACTTAGTTAGAGATTAACTTAGTAAGATATTAACTTATTAAGAGATTAACTTAGTAAGATATTAACTTAGTAAGAGATTAACTTAGTAAGATATTAACTTAGTAAGATATTAACTTAGTAAGATATTAACTTAGTTAGAGATTAACTTAGTTAGAGATTAACTTAGTAAGATATTAACTTAGTTAGAGATTAACTTAGTAAGATATTAACTTATTAAGAGATTAACTTAGTAAGATATTAACTTAGTAAGAGATTAACTTAGTAAGATATTAACTTAGTAATAGATTAACTTAGAGATTAACTTAGTTAGATATTAACTTAGTAAGAGATTAACTTAGTAAGATATTAACTTAGTAATAGATTAACTTAGAGATTAACTTAGTTAGATATTAACTTAGTAAGAGATTATCTTAGTAAGAGATTAACTTAGTTATAGATTAACTTAGTAAGATATTAACTTAATAAGAGATTAACTTAGTAAGATATTAACTTAGTTAGAGATTAACTTAGTTAGAGATTAACTTAGTTATAGATATTAACTTATTTAGATATCAACTTAGTAAGAGATTAACTTAGTAAGATATTAACTTAGTTAGAGATTAACTTAGTAAGATATTAGCTTAGTTAGAGATTAACTTAGTTAGAGATTAACTTAGTAAGAGATTAACTTAGTAAGAGATTAACTTAGTTAGATATTAACTTAGTTAGATATTAACTTAGTAAGAGATTAACTTAGTAAGAGATTAACTTAGTGAGATATTAACTTAGTAATATATTAACTTAGAGATTAACTTAGTAAGATATTAACTTAGTAAGAGATTAACTTAGTAAGAGATTATCTTAGTAAGATATTAACTTAGTAATAGATTAACTTAGAGATTAACTTAGTAAGATATTAACTTAGTAAGAGATTAACTTAGTAAGATATTAACTTAGTTAGAGATTAACTTAGTAAGATATTAACTTAGCAAGATATTAACTTAGTTAGATATTAACTTAGTAAGATATTAACTTAGTAAGATATTAACTTAGTAAGAGATTAACTTAGTAAGAGATTAACTTAGTAAGATATTAACTTAGTTAGAGATTAACTTAGTAAGATATTAACTTAGTAAGATATTAACTTAGATATTAACTTAGTAAGAGATTAACTTAGTAAGAGATTAACTTAGTTAGATATTAACTTAGTAAGAGATTAACTTAGTAAATATTAACTTAGTAAATATTAACTTAGTAAGAGATTAACTTAGTAAGAGATCTACTTAGTAAGAGATTAACTTAGTTAGAGATTAACTTAGTTATAGATATTAACTTATTTAGATATCAACTTAGTAAGAGATTAACTTAGTAAGATATTAACTTAGTTAGAGATTAACTTAGTAAGATATTAGCTTAGTTAGAGATTAACTTAGTTAGAGATTAACTTAGTAAGAGATTAACTTAGTAAGAGATTAACTTAGTTAGATATTAACTTAGTTAGATATTAACTTAGTAAGAGATTAACTTAGTAAGAGATTAACTTAGTGAGATATTAACTTAGTAATATATTAACTTAGAGATTAACTTAGTAAGATATTAACTTAGTAAGAGATTAACTTAGTAAGAGATTATCTTAGTAAGATATTAACTTAGTAATAGATTAACTTAGAGATTAACTTAGTAAGATATTAACTTAGTAAGAGATTAACTTAGTAAGATATTAACTTAGTTAGAGATTAACTTAGTAAGATATTAACTTAGCAAGAGATTAACTTAGTTAGATATTAACTTAGTAAGATATTAACTTAGTAAGATATTAACTTAGTAAGAGATTAACTTAGTAAGAGATTAACTTAGTAAGATATTAACTTAGTTAGAGATTAACTTAGTAAGATATTAACTTAGTTGGATATTAACTTAGTAATATATTAACTTAGTTAGAGATTAACTTAGAGATTAACTTAGTAAGAGATTAACTTAGTAAGAGATTAACTTAGTAAGATATTAACTTAGTTAGAGATTAACTTAGTAAGAGATTAACTTAAAGATTAACTTAGTAAGAGATTAACTTAGTAAGAGATTAACTTAGTTATTAACTTAGTAAGATATTAACTTAATTAGAGATTAACTTAGTAAGAGATTAACTTAGAGATTAACTTAGTAAGAGATTAACTTAGTTAGAGATTAACTTAGTTAGAGATTAACTTTGTAAGATATTAACTTAGTAATAGATTAACTTAGAGATTAACTTAGTTAGATATTAACTTAGTAAGAGATTAACTTAGTAAGATATTAACTTAGTAAGATATTAACTTAGTAAGAGATTAACTTAGTAAGATATTAACTTAGTAAGATATTAACTTAGTTAGAGATTAACTTAGTAAGAGATTAACTTAGTAAATATTAACTTAGTTAGAGATTAACTTAGTAAGAGATTAACTTAGTAAGAGATTAACTTAGTAAGAGATTAACTTAGTTAGATATTAACTTAGTAAGAGATTAACTTAGTAAGAGATTAACTTAGTAAATATTAACTTAGTTAGAGATTAACTTAGTTAGAGATTAACTTAGTTAGAGATTAACTTAGTAAGAGATTAACTTAGTTACATATTAACTTAGTAAGAGTAAGAGATTAACTTAGTTAGATATTAACTTAGTAAGAGATTAACTTAGTTAGATATTAACTTAGTAAGAGATTAACTTAGTAAGAGATTAACTTAGTAAATATTAACTTAGTTAGAGATTAACTTAGTAAGAGATTAACTTAGTAAATATTAACTTAGTTAGAGATTAACTTAGTAAGAGATTAACTTAGTAAGAGATTAACTTAGTAAGAGATTAACTTAGTTAGATATTAACTTAGTAAGAGATTAACTTAGTAAGAGATTAACTTAGTAAATATTAACTTAGTTAGAGATTAACTTAGTAAGAGATTAACTTAGTAAATATTAACTTAGTTAGAGATTAACTTAGTAAGAGATTAACTTAGTAAATATTAACTTAGTAAGAGATTAACTTAGATACATATTAACTTAGTAAGAGTAAGAGATTAACTTAGTTAGATATTAACTTAGTAAGAGATTAACTTAGTTAGATATTAACTTAGTAAGAGATTAACTTAGTAAGAGATTAACTTAGTAAATATTAACTTAGTTAGAGATTAACTTAGTAAGAGATTAACTTAGTAAATATTAACTTAGTTAGAGATTAACTTAGTAAGATATTAACTTAGTAAGAGATTAACTTAGTAAGAGATTAACTTAGTAAGATATTAACTTAGTAAGAGATTAACTTAGTTAGATATTAACTTAGTTAGATATTAACTTAGTAAGAGATTAACTTAGTAAGAGATTAACTTAGTAAATATTAACTTAGTTAGAGATTAACTTAGTAAGAGATTAACTTAGTAAATATTAACTTAGTTAGAGATTAACTTAGTAAGAGATTAACTTAGTAAATATTAACTTAGTAAGAGATTAACTTAGTTACATATTAACTTAGTAAGAGTAAGAGATTAACTTAGTTAGATATTAACTTAGTAAGAGATTAACTTAGTTAGATATTAACTTAGTAAGAGATTAACTTAGTAAGAGATTAACTTAGTAAATATTAACTTAGTTAGAGATTAACTTAGTAAGAGATTAACTTAGTAAATATTAACTTAGTTAGAGATTAACTTAGTAAGATATTAACTTAGTAAGAGATTAACTTAGTAAGAGATTAACTTAGTAAGATATTAACTTAGTAAGAGATTAACTTAGTTAGATATTAACTTAGTTAGAGATTAACTTAGTTATATGTTAACTTAGTTAGATATTAACTTAGTTAGAGATTAACTTAGTTAGTTATTAACTTAGTAAGATATTAACTTAGTAAGAGATTAACTTAGTTAGAGATTAACTTAGTTAGAGATTAACTTAGTTAGAGATTAACTTAGTAAGATATTAACTTAGTTAGAGATTAACTTAGTAAGATATTAACTTAGTTAGAGATTAACTTAGAGATTAACTTAGTAAATATTAACTTAGTTAGATATTAACTTAGTAAGATATTAACTTAGTTAGATATTAACTTAGTTAGAGATTAACTTAGTAAGAGATTAACTTAGTAAATATTAACTTAGTTAGAGATTAACTTAGTAAGAGATTAACTTAGTAAATATTAACTTAGTTAGAGATTAACTTAGTAAGATATTAACTTAGTAAGAGATTAACTTAGTAAGAGATTAACTTAGTAAGATATTAACTTAGTAAGAGATTAACTTAGTTAGATATTAACTTAGTTAGAGATTAACTTAGTTATATGTTAACTTAGTTAGATATTAACTTAGTTAGAGATTAACTTAGTTAGTTATTAACTTAGTAAGATATTAACTTAGTAAGAGATTAACTTAGTAAGATATTAACTTAGTTAGATATTAACTTAGTTAGAGATTAACTTAGTAAGATATTAACTTAGTAAGAGATTAACTTAGTAAGATATTAACTTAGTAAGATATTAACTTAGTAAGAGATTAACTTAGTAAATATTAACTTAGTTAGATATTAACTTAGTAAATATTAACTTAGTAAGAAATTAACTTAGAGATTAACTTAGTAAATATTAACTTAGTTAGATATTAACTTAGTAAGATATTAACTTTGTTAGATATTAACTTAGTTAGAGATTAACTGAGTAAGAGATTAACTTAGTTAGAGATTAACTTAGTTAGAGATTAACTTAGTTGCATATTAACTTAGTTAGATATTAACTTAGTAAGAGATTAACTTAGTAAGAGATTAACTTAGTAAGATATTAACTTAGTAAATATTAACTTAGTAAGAAATTAACTTAGTAATATATTAACTTAGTAAGATATTAACTTAGTAAGATATTAACTTAGTAAGATATTCACTTAGTAAGAGATTAACTTAGTTAGATATTAACTTAGTTAGATATTAACTTAGTAATATATTAACTTAGTTAGAGATTAACTTAGTAAGATATTAACTTAGTTAGAGATTAACTTAGTTTTATTTTAACTCAGTTAGAGATTAACCTAGTTAGAGATTAACTTAGTAAGAGATTAACTTAGTAAGATATTAACTTAGTAAGAGATTAACTTAGTAAGAGATTAACTTAGTAAGAGATTAACTTAGTAAGATATTAACTTAGTTAGAGATTAACTTAGTAAGAGATTAACTTAAAGATTAACTTAGTAAGAGATTAACTTAGTGAGAGATTAACTTAGTTATTAACTTAGTAAGATATTAACTTAGTTAGAGATTAACTTAGTAAGAGATTAACTTAGAGATTAACTTAGTAAGAGATTAACTTAGTTAGAGATTAACTTAGTTAGAGATTAACTTAGTAAGATATTAACTTAGTTAGAGATTAACTTAGTAAGATATTAACTTATTAAGAGATTAACTTAGTAAGATATTAACTTAGTAATAGATTACCTTAGAGATTAACTTAGTTAGATATTAACTTAGTAAGAGATTAACTTAGTAAGATATTAACTTAGTAATAGATTAACTTAGAGATTAACTTAGTTAGAGATTAACTTAGTTATAGATTAACTTAGTAAGATATTAACTTAGTAAGATATTAACTTAGTAAGAGATTAACTTAGTTAGAGATTAACTGAGTTAGAGATTAACTTAGTTAGATATTAACTTATTTAGATATTAACTTATTTAGATATTAACTTAGTAAGATATTAACTTAGTAAGATATTAACTTAGTTAGAGATTAACTTAGTTAGAGATTAACTTAGTAAGATATTAACTTAGTTAGAGATTAACTTAGTAAGATATTAACTTATTAAGATATTAACTTAGTAAGATATTAACTTAGTAAGAGATTAACTTAGTAAGATGTTAACTTAGTAATAGATTAACTTAGTTAGATATTAACTTAGTAAGAGATTAACTTAGTAAGATATTAACTTAGTAAGAGATTAACTTAGTAAGAGATTAACTTAGTAAGATATTAACTTAGTAAGAGATTAACTTAGTAAGATATTAACCTAGTAAGAGATTAACTTAGTAAGAGATTTAACTTAGTTAGATATTAACTTAGTTAGAGATTAACTTAGTTATATATTAACTTAGTAAGATATTAACTTAGTAAGAGATTAACTTAGTTAGAGATTAACTTAGTTAGAGATTAACTTAGTAAGAGATTAACTTTGTAAGATATTTACTTAGTTAGAGATTAACTTAGTAAGAGAGTAACTTAGTTAGAGATTAACTTAGAGATTAACTTAGTAAATATTAACTTAGTTAGATATTAACTTAGTAAGATATTAACTTAGTTAGAGATTAACTTAGTAAGATATTAACTTAGTAAGATATTAACTTAGTAAGATATTAACTTAGTAAGATATTAACTTAGTAAGATATTAACTTAGTTAGAGATTAACTTAGTAAGATATTAACTTAGTTAGAGATTAACTTAGTAAGATATTAACTTATTAAGATATTAACTTAGTAAGATATTAACTTAGTAAGAGATTAACTTAGTAAGATATTAACTTAGTAAGATATTAACTTAGTAAGAGATTAACTTAGTAAGATATTAACTTAGTAAGAGATTAACTTAGTAAGAGATTAACTTAGTAAGATATTAACTTAGTAAGAGATTAACTTAGTAAGATATTAACCTAGTTAGAGATTAACTTAGTAAGAGATTTAACTTAGTTAGATATTAACTTAGTTAGAGATTAACTTAGTTATATATTAACTTAGTAAGATATTAACTTAGTAAGAGATTAACTTAGTTAGAGATTAACTTAGTTAGAGATTAACTTAGTAAGAGATTAACTTAGTAAGATATTAACTTAGTAAGAGAGTAACTTAGTTAGAGATTAACTTAGAGATTAACTTAGTAAATATTAACTTAGTTAGATATTAACTTAGTAAGATATTAACTTAGTTAGATATTAACTTAGTTAGAGATTAACTGAGTAAGAGATTAACTTAGTAAGAGATTAACCTAGTTAGAGATTAACTTAGTTGCATATTAACTTAGTTAGATATTAACTTAGTAAGAGATTAACTTAGTAAGATATTAACTTAGTAAGAGATTAACTTAGTAAATATTAACTTAGTAAGATATTAACTTAGTAAGAGATTAACTTAGTAAGATATTAACTTAGTAAGATATTAACTTAGTAAGAGATTAACTTAGTAAATATTAACTTAGTTAGATATTAACTTAGTAAATATTAACCTAGTAAGATATTAACTTAGTAATATATTAACTTAGTAAGATATTCACTTAGTAAGAGATTAACTTAGTTAGATATTAACTTAGTTGGATATTAACTTAGTAATATATTAACTTAGTTAGAGATTAACTTAGAGATTAACTTAGTAAGAGATTAACTTAGTAAGAGATTAACTTAGTAAGATATTAACTTAGTTAGAGATTAACTTAGTAAGAGATTAACTTAAAGATTAACTTAGTAAGAGATTAACTTAGTAAGAGATTAACTTAGTTATTAACTTAGTAAGATATTAACTTAATTAGAGATTAACTTAGTAAGAGATTAACTTAGAGATTAACTTAGTAAGAGATTAACTTAGTTAGAGATTAACTTAGTTAGAGATTAACTTAGTAAGAGATTAACTTAGTTAGAGATTAACTTAGTTAGAGATTAACTTAGTAAGATATTAACTAAGTTAGAGATTAACTTAGTAAGATATTAACTTATTAAGAGATTAACTTAGTAAGATATTAACTTAGTAATAGATTAACTTAGAGATTAACTTAGTTAGATATTAACTTAGTAAGAGATTAACTTAGTAAGATATTAACTTAGTAAGATATTAACTTAGTAAGAGATTAACTTAGTAAGATATTAACTTAGTAAGATATTAACTTAGTAAGATATTAACTTAGTTAGAGATTAACTTAGTTAGAGATTAACTTAGTAAGATATTAACTTAGTTAGAGATTAACTTAGTAAGATATTAACTTATTAAGAGATTAACTTAGTAAGATATTAACTTAGTAAGAGATTAACTTAGTAAGATATTAACTTAGTAAGATATTAACTTAGTAAGATATTAACTTAGTTAGAGATTAACTTAGTTAAAGATTAACTTAGTAAGATATTAACTTAGTTAGAGATTAACTTAGTAAGATATTAACTTATTAAGAGATTAACTTAGTAAGATATTAACTTAGTAAGAGATTAACTTAGTAAGATATTAACTTAGTAATAGATTAACTTAGAGATTAACTTAGTTAGATATTAACTTAGTAAGAGATTAACTTAGTAAGATATTAACTTAGTAATAGATTAACTTAGAGATTAACTTAGTTAGATATTAACTTAGTAAGAGATTATCTTAGTAAGAGATTAACTTAGTAAGATATTAACTTAGTAAGAGATTAACTTAGTAAGAGATTATCTTAGTAAGATATTAACTTAGTAATAGATTAACTTAGAGATTAACTTAGTAAGATATTAACTTAGTAAGAGATTAACTTAGTAAGATATTAACTTAGTTAGAGATTAACTTAGTAAGATATTAACTTAGCAAGAGATTAACTTAGTTAGATATTAACTTAGTAAGATATTAACTTAGTAAGATATTAACTTAGTAAGATATTAACTTAGTAAGAGATTAACTTAGTAAGATGTTAACTTAGTAATATATTAACTTAGTTAGATATTAACTTAGTAAGAGATTAACTTAGTAAGATATTAACTTAGTAAGAGATTAACTTAGTAAGAGATTAACTTAGTAAGATATTAACTTAGTAAGAGATTAACTTAGTAAGATATTAACCTAGTTAGAGATTAACTTAGTAAGAGATTTAACTTAGTTAGATATTAACTTAGTTAGAGATTAACTTAGTTATATATTAACTTAGTAAGATATTAACTTAGTAAGAGATTAACTTAGTTAGAGATTAACTTAGTTAGAGATTAACTTAGTAAGAGATTAACTTAGTAAGATATTAACTTAGTTAGAGATTAACTTAGTAAGAGAGTAACTTAGTTAGAGATTAACTTAGAGATTAACTTAGTAAATATTAACTTAGTTAGATATTAACTTAGTAAGATATTAACTTAGTTAGATATTAACTTAGTTAGAGATTAACTGAGTAAGAGATTAACTTAGTAAGAGATTAACCTAGTTAGAGATTAACTTAGTTGCATATTAACTTAGTTAGATATTAACTTAGTAAGAGATTAACTTAGTAAGATATTAACTTAGTAAGAGATTAACTTAGTAAATATTAACTTAGTAAGATATTAACTTAGTAAGAGATTAACTTAGTAAGATATTAACTTAGTAAGATATTAACTTAGTAAGAGATTAACTTAGTAAATATTAACTTAGTTAGATATTAACATAGTAAATATTAACCTAGTAAGATATTAACTTAGTAATATATTAACTTAGTAAGATATTCACTTAGTAAGAGAGTAACTTAGTTAGATATTAACTTAGTTGGATATTAACTTAGTAATATATTAACTTAGTTAGAGATTAACTTAGAGATTAACTTAGTAAGAGATTAACTTAGTAAGAGATTAACTTAGTAAGATATTAACTTAGTTAGAGATTAACTTAGTAAGAGATTAACTTAAAGATTAACTTAGTAAGAGATTAACTTAGTAAGAGATTAACTTAGTTATTAACTTAGTAAGATATTAACTTAATTAGAGATTAACTTAGTAAGAGATTAACTTAGAGATTAACTTAGTAAGAGATTAACTTAGTTAGAGATTAACTTAGTTAGAGATTAACTTAGTAAGATATTAACTTAGTAATAGATTAACTTAGAGATTAACTTAGTTAGATATTAACTTAGTAAGAGATTAACTTAGTAAGATATTAACTTAGTAAGATATTAACTTAGTAAGAGATTAACTTAGTAAGATATTAACTTAGTAAGATATTAACTTAGTAAGATATTAACTTAGTTAGAGATTAACTTAGTTAGAGATTAACTTAGTAAGATATTAACTTAGTTAGAGATTAACTTAGTAAGATATTAACTTATTAAGAGATTAACTTAGTAAGATATTAACTTAGTAAGAGATTAACTTAGTAAGATATTAACTTAGTAAGATATTAACTTAGTAAGATATTAACTTAGTTAGAGATTAACTTAGTTAGAGATTAACTTAGTAAGATATTAACTTAGTTAGAGATTAACTTAGTAAGATATTAACTTATTAAGAGATTAACTTAGTAAGATATTAACTTAGTAAGAGATTAACTTAGTAAGATATTAACTTAGTAATAGATTAACTTAGAGATTAACTTAGTTAGATATTAACTTAGTAAGAGATTAACTTAGTAAGATATTAACTTAGTAATAGATTAACTTAGAGATTAACTTAGTTAGATATTAACTTAGTAAGAGATTATCTTAGTAAGAGATTAACTTAGTTATAGATTAACTTAGTAAGATATTAACTTAGTAAGATATTAACTTAATAAGAGATTAACTTAGTAAGATATTAACTTAGTTAGAGATTAACTTAGTTAGAGATTAACTTAGTTATAGATATTAACTTATTTAGATATCAACTTAGTAAGAGATTAACTTAGTAAGATATTAACTTAGTTAGAGATTAACTTAGTAAGATATTAGCTTAGTTAGAGATTAACTTAGTTAGAGATTAACTTAGTAAGAGATTAACTTAGTAAGAGATTAACTTAGTTAGATATTAACTTAGTTAGATATTAACTTAGTAAGAGATTAACTTAGTAAGAGATTAACTTAGTGAGATATTAACTTAGTAATATATTAACTTAGAGATTAACTTAGTAAGATATTAACTTAGTAAGAGATTAACTTAGTAAGAGATTATCTTAGTAAGATATTAACTTAGTAATAGATTAACTTAGAGATTAACTTAGTAAGATATTAACTTAGTAAGAGATTAACTTAGTAAGATATTAACTTAGTTAGAGATTAACTTAGTAAGATATTAACTTAGCAAGAGATTAACTTAGTTAGATATTAACTTAGTAAGATATTAACTTAGTAAGATATTAACTTAGTAAGAGATTAACTTAGTAAGAGATTAACTTAGTAAGATATTAACTTAGTTAGAGATTAACTTAGTAAGATATTAACTTAGTAAGATATTCACTTAGATATTAACTTAGTAAGAGATTAACTTAGTAAGAGATTAACTTAGTTAGATATTAACTTAGTAAGATATTAACTTAGTAAGAGATTAACTTAGTAAGATATTAACTTAGTTAGATATTAACTTAGTTAGATATTAACTTAGTTAGATATTAACTTAGATAGATATTAACATAGTAAGATATTAACTTAGTTAGAGATTAATTCAGTAAGATATTAACTTAGTAAGATATTAACTTAATAATAGATTAACTTAGTAAGAGATTAACTTAGTAAGAGATTAACTTAGTTAGATATTAACTTAGTAATATATTAACTTAGTAAGAGATTAACTTAGAGATTAACTTAGTTATAGATTAACTTAGTAAGATATTAACTTAGTTATATATTAACTTAGTTAGATATTAACTTAGTAAGAGATTAACTTAGTAAGATATTAACTTAGTAAGATATTAACTTAGTAAGAGATTAACTTAGTAAGAGATTAACTTAGTAAGATATTAACTTAGAGATTAACTTAGTAAGATATTAACTTAGTAAGATATTAACTTAGTTAGAGATTAACTTAGTAAGAGATTTACTTAGTAAGAGATTAACTTAGTAAGAGATTAACTTAGTAAATATTAACTTAGTAAGATATTAACTTAATAATAGATTAACTTAGTAAGAGATTAACTTAGTACGATATTGACTTAGTAAGAGATTAACTTAGTAAGATATTAACTTAGTTAGAGATTAACTTAGTAATAGATTAACTTAGTTAGAGATTAACTTAGTTAGAGATTAACTTAGTAAGATATTAACTTAGTAAGATATTAACTTAGTTAGATATTAACTTAGTTAGAGATTAACTTAGTTATATATTAACTTAGTTAGAGATTAACTTAGTTTTATTTTAACTCAGTTAGAGATTAACCTAGTTAGAGATTAACTTAGTAAGATATTAACTTAGTAAGATATTAACTTAGTAAGATATTAACTTAGATATTAACTTAGTAAGATATTGACTTAGATATTAACTTATTAAGATATTAACTTAGTAAGAGATTAACTTAATAAGAGATTAACTTAGAGATTAACCTCGTTAGAGATTCACCTCGTTAGAGATTCACCTAGTCAGGGATAACTTACTAACAGTTATTTCAAAGTAAATAAACAGCAATGGTTTAACACAAAGCAACATTCCGCACACGTTCAACATTCACCAGTCTGGCTCGCTTCAACCAATGCTGGTGAACTGCAAGATGGATCATTACAGGTGAAGGACATTTTTATTTAAACTTTCGTGACTGCAGCGGTCCGTATTCTAACGGTTCTTTCGGTAAAACAAAGTTAACGTACATAGAAAAAAATAATAATCCAAATAAAGCGATTAAAAATATCACGACCTTTCGGTTGCAACACAAGCGTATGACGGACCGCTTTGTGTTTGCGTATCGAAACGTCGTGATGTTTTTAATAACTTTTTTTTCGATCTACGTAGCTTAATTAAAAGATACTCTTTGGTTCTTTCGGTAAAGTCACGTAGGTATACATTTTATATAGAGTATGGATTCCTGCAGTCACGAAAGCTTCAAATCTAGATTTTACTGAAAGAACCATAGAACACAGGCAAGGACCCTATCAGATATGGGTCCTATAACCAAAGGCAACATCACCCCCTGCCGGCAAATACCTGTTTAGGTTGTTCTATGGATGTCATAGGCACGTGGAATTTCCATTTGGCTCAGGGTTGTGTTTGCCTTGTGCTCCACAAGGACAAGCTGTCATGAGGGGGTCCCTTAGGCTAAAATGAAGCTGACGCTCAGATCATTTGTTACAGTGTGTGTGCAATATGAATACATTTATAATCTTTCACAACTATCGACATATGCCTTCAACTAATGTTTGTATCATGTATTTCACTGTCTAAAAACATCTAAATACGACAAAAAAACAAAGTGAAATCACGCGTCGCTATGTGCAAATGACTGCGTACAGTGTTAGCATTTTTATATTTGCATGGCACGCCTTAAGTGTACTACATTTCGAGGACAACATTTGCCCTTTGATGGGTCAAAACATGTTTTTTACATTTTAGCACCCGATTTGAAGATGGATTGTAGCCCTTGAACGTCATTGTCCCATAGTTGTGGAGTTGGGTGCTCTATGCAATGCATTTGGATTAATGTGGCTTATTTATAGCACCTCATCTCAAACAACGCGGTGGGCATGTTTACTCTATATTATTAATCTACGTTTTACATTTAATTATTAATGAAAAACACAGTTGCGTAATATGAATATGTACAAAATACATAGCAGTAGTAATGATGGCTACTACAATAATGTACTTCATGAAGGTTGACTAGAGTACATTTTTTATCGTATTTCCCATTGCCATGACAACAAACATTTGTTGCAACATACGTATTGTGGTAGCAATGATGGTCTGCTAGCTTGCAGGGCCGTGAGAGAAAGCGGCGGCTTATTGCGGAGGCCTTTATCCAGCAGTGGATCGACCATGGCTGATGACGATCCACTGTAGTGCCCTCATCTATACGCAGAAAACGAATCGCTGGTGTGTTGCATGATGAGGTGGCCCAGACCCTTTCACACGATGCTCTATTTGAAGTTAAACATCATATTCACGTGGAGCCACATCTCCACATTCGATATAAAATGTTGCCAGTATCAAACACACCGTAATACCCGCACCTCCGATTAGCACGGTTGGCTACGTACGGGGCAGAACACGCGTACGTGTGTGTCCACACTTCTACACGAGGATAAGTGGACGGAGATAAGCATTGATATTTGGATCCACCAACAATACCCCGCATATCGGTGTGGATAAGAAGAGTTTCCAACATGCGCGTTGCTATATGTATGAGTTCCCTAACACAGAAACGGAATTCTTGTTTTGCAAGAATAATGCGAGAATAATGTGATGTTTGTTGTTGTCGTTACAGTGTTCACAAAGGCGTGGAGTCGATGGATGGCTTTGGCCAGTATTCTGGTGCGTATACCAATGACTTTCAAGGAAATCTCAAATGCGGCGATTCCTCAGAAAGTAGAGAAGCCAAAGAGAACGTTGGAGGTGAGATAATGAGACTTGGTGTATGAGTACATGTGATGGGTAGTCTCAAATGGTTTCGTTTTATTGTTGCGTAAAGCATCAGTCGCTTCACCAGCATTGGTGCAAGCAAGCTTGAAGATACTCAATGTCGAAACCAATACAGAGCTTTCCTGTGTTGTACCAATGCTGCTGATGGGATGTGCAAATCATACTTTTATATTTTTTTACGTGGAGGCGCATATATGGGAAGGGGTCATAGCTGCTTATTTATGTAGTTACCTATAGTATTCTCCACAATCGTGCTCATTATACGTTTGTGTTAACTGTACATTGCAACCTTCTTCCTAATATTCCGAAGGGACTTTTCAGATTTCTCTTTAATTGTATAATTATGTAATAATAGGGGTTTTCCCCTTTTTTCTGGCAACAAAACTGAAACCTTTTTAACAAGGATTCACGTTACTGCATAAACCACAATAATTGCAGTCAAAATGCAAACAAAAAACATACTATGATAATATATGCATTGTCCTTGAAACTGAAAACATATCTCTTTTTTTCCCCAGAAAACTCGGAAGACTTTAGTATCAGTGAAATGCGATCAGTTTCTGAAATTCGTATCCTTTTTGAGATAGCCTCTTTAAAACAAAAAAATAATCGATCATATCAAGTGAGGGCCCTTGCCTGTAAGATTGGTATTTCACTCACCAGAATTGAGCTTCAACCGGACTAGACTTTGCTTTTTTGTTGTTGCATCAACGCTGCTGAAATTATTCACTCCGAGAAAGACGTGTGGCCGCTCGGATGTGTAATACATCGCCTTATTTTTTTATATTATGTGCAGGGACAGGTATGTGACAGAGGAGTATTGCATGCTTGATGTTTTTGTGCTATTTTTACTATGTTCATTTGTGAACATTCAACAAAATGTATATGAAATTAATGAGTGGACTTCCTTCAGCTGTGTTGCTTTTGAAACGAAGTAAGAACCAACCAGGTAGGCTTCAGCGGTAGAGGGATCAGCTCACAATCTCAAGGTTGTGAAATTCAAATCCTGATTGGAGGTTGACTCAGCCCATTTTCCCTCTGGGGTTAATATAAAATTATTACCACTTTGTTGGGGAAGTCAACTGGTTGTCCTATAAGAATGTGGAATTTCCACCACTGGTTCAGGGCTGTAAACAGGAGTTTAGCACCGCCTCAGTGCTCATTTGAGCAGGAAATCACCGACTTTTTTGTTTACCTTGTTTACCTTAGAAGTGTCTTAGTCTGTCTTCTGGGTTCTTTCGGTAAAGTCACCCACGTTAAAGGGAAATAATAAAATAATAAAATAAAACAATAATATAAAATTCTCACGACGTTTCGGCCACAACACAAGTAACCTTCTTCTGTCTTAGTCTGGTGCTCTATCATTGTGTCATCTATATATTCAGAGTGGTCCAGATGTTTTGTGACCCCCCCCCCCCATTTAATTCACAAAACCTTCATATTTTTAAAATAAAGTTTCTTCAAAACAGAAATGAATACACAAAGGGGGAAAATGTTACGAGTCAATTAATTGGAGGTCACAAAACATCTGGAGCACCCTTCAGAATATAAATAACAAACAATAACGTCAATGAAACCACAATAATTAAAATACTTGCTGGATTGTGTGACATTGTGTGTTTTTATGAGCAAAAATGTAGTTATGCTTTCTGAAAAAGGTGTTGAGACTCAGTGAGACTCTCATTGATAAATAAGCGTAACAACGACAATAACCCCAAACAATGCGAATGTACAATTTCCTCATAATAAATGTTAGCACATGTTTGTCTTTGAATAAAGTAACAAAAGTCTCCTTTTTCAGTTATTCTCCATGGGAATTCATAATCCTAAACATATGTTATCCTAAACTTACCTTCAGCGTTGCCTTACAGACATATTTTCAAGGAGTTTCCTTTTTTTAACTCGGTTCAGTCTCGCGTCATGGATGACGTAAGTATATGGCATTTTACACTTAAACAAACGTGTAACTTACGGTTTGATTTCTATGTAGTGATACCAGTTTTGTTTTGCTCGGTACTATACATCTTCATTACTGATGGTAACTATGTCTGTGGAATGTACCAAGAGGGTTGATATTAATGGTCATTTCTAAGTGAAACAATCATAAGGTTACAACGTTTAAGATTTCTAGAGGTAATCATACAGGCATATTTAACACGTAGGCTTTCGCGACCAATATTATTCACCATTCTGGCGAATTGCCCGATGATGCTGGATGTAATTACCAGCGAAACGTCGTACTCAAACTGTAAATGTTGTGGATTCACTCTTCAATACACTGGTGGGCTATAGTAGTGAACTATTTGTCTTTTGTCAACGTGACACTTTTTTGCTGATTGGCCGTGTCGGGTGGTGGAGGGTTACGACACATTTATAAATAACGCGATCTAACCCAAAAACCTTTATTATGAATACATGCATATCATGCAAGCATATGCATGCTATGATGAGGTGACTGAACAGCAGAGTGAGCGGCTCACATTCTGAAATTTGTGATTTCAAATCTAGGTTGGGGGTTAACTCACCCCATCATCCTACCAGTTTTGATATAATTGGTACCACTTTGTGGATGAGTCTGCAGTGATTACCCAATGGAGAGACAGACTCATCCCCAACTTAACACCGCCTCAATGCTTAATTGTGACTAACTCTGCCGAATTGATAACACTTGCACAACTTCCAAGAGGCAATGACAGTACCTCATATGAATGCTGGAGATGACTTTACACGATGTTTAACAAACTTTGTCTTACATTTTTTTTTAAATTAAGATTCTGTACACAAACAGACCTGTAGTGGTTTGTGCTCCAACTGGTTCTGGGAAGACTGTTATTTTTGAGCTGGCCATAATTCGACTCTTAATGGAATGCCAAGGGCCCTCCTACAATGCAAAAGTTATTTATAGTAAGTACGTCTCTTAATTGTTGCATTATACATTGTTGCAATTGCCCACACGGTATTGTATTCGTACAACAGAAATCACGCTTGATGTAGACCTGTGTGAGCATGAATGTGACACGCACCCCCTAGTGGCCCCCATCAAGGCACTGTGTCGGGAGAAATTCGAAGACTGGCAGAACAAGTTTGGAGCACTCGGCATTCAGTGCAAAGAGCTTACCGGAGACACGGACGTCGATGACTATTTTGAGACACAAGATGCCCAAATAATATTGACAACACCGGTAAGTGTTGAAAAAATAAATATGCTGACAATACTCCTTCACGTAGCTGTCCTTCCACATTAAAATTAAGGGTATATTTTTTAGACATCCCATCAGCCACCACACGACCTTCTGGGATCATAATAATTTCAGCAGTATTGGTTCAACACAAGCAATACTCTGGACCGGTTTTGCTTATCACTGTCTCATCAGCAGAGTCAGGCTTTCTTAAGCCTATTTGTCTGAATTGCTCGATGTGTATAGGTGAGGACCCACTCTGTTAGACATGGGTCCTAGTTTGATGCTGACCTACATAATACGGAACACAACGTAATATCTCACCTGTGCTCAGGTTTCTCATTGGCTCCCAGTTCACACCCGCGTTGAGTTTAACATTCTCCTACTCGTGTTCAAGGCCTTCAATGGGCTTGCTGCACCTCACATCCAGGAAACGATTCAACCGTACACTCCGCAAAGTTGATTCAGCCGTACACTCCACCGGGATCTCTCATATCCACCGATAATTCCATACTCGGGTGTGGCACGCTCCCAGAGTGTGAACCTGGGGTCACGGGGCTTTTGTTTGTACATTGTAATGTTATATCTCTACTGGGCTCACTGACTTCATTTGTTTGCAGGAAAAATGGGATAGCACAACAAGACAGTGGCACGACAGGTCTCTCGTGCAGGTCGTGAGGCTGTTTCTGATTGATGAGGTAGAGTACATGACTGTATTGTTCTTGGTTTTCCTCGGCATACTTTTGTAAATACAGCGATACCCCCATTTACTCCCCCCCCCCCCCCCGCCACCTCACATATCACAAATACGTCGTCACTTCATGGATACCGCGACCTGTTTTGCGTCGCCTCCACCCACACATACGTCGATGACAGCATCCGTCCTTTCTCGGGTCCGTCACCTCAGCCTTCGCCTCCACCTACCCTGTAAATTGCTTCGATTGATGTTGTTTGGATATTCGTTGTCGCACCTTTCAGGAACGCATCCCCGACGTAAACCGGGTTATTCCTGTGCACAGTATTGAATTTATAGGAAGCGGCCACAGTGGTGTGATGGTTAGCGCGCTGGATTTGCAATCCAATAAAGTGACATAGTTATACAGGGACTCCTTGACTTATGAGATAGACATGTGCCTGGAAAGGTGCGCGTATCTCAAAATCGCGTATGTTCAATAGCAATTTTCCCAGAAGAAATAATGGTACAGGAGGTGGTTCGGGGATTTCACTCGCACTCGCTGACGTAATCGCTTTTATTATCCCAGCCTATATCAATACAATACATGTACCCACAATATAATACTTTACATTAAAAAGAAAATCACGTAAACTCTAATTTACTTCCTATAAAATAAAGAAATCCGGTATTGCTTGTTAAGACGCCGGAGTTGCGTTGCGGAGGGGATGGATGGAGGCGAGGAGGGAGACAGACTTAGAGTTAGTGAATGCCGTACAAGTATAGCGCACGAGTTATCGTACCGCACTGGTTGCTGGCAACGCCGTTGGGTCGCGGTGCCAGGCTAGGGTGGCGCATCTCGTGTTGCGAATGACGATATTCCGAAAATTGCCTAGCGTATGTCAATATAAAGTCTAAATACAACGCGCGCGTTATTCCAAAATGACGTACCACAAAAGCAGGTAAACCGAGGATTGCATGCATACGGTTACAGTACCTAATTTGAATATATGGTCATCGAATTGAAGTGGGAGTACCATGTGTTAATTTTTCGATCATAAAGTTGGACCCATTCAAACAACTTATAAAGAAGTTGCTGGCATTTGTGCCCAGGTGTCTGAGATGTTGGGAATTTCGTGGCAAGACAGAATACTCTAAGCAATGCAGAAGTCTGGAAGAGTACACGACAGCTCAGTACTTCAGGGTGGTTCATGCTTGCAGGATGGGGAAGGGCCAATTGCCGATACAGGCATTGTAATGGTCTCCACGAGTTTGGACAACTCAAGGAAAAGAACCTGAGACAAGATCGTGGGATACTTCGATAAAAAAAAATCATGGAAGTTGCGTCGTGTTATGCTGTGGGTCATGGTGCAGGTACACACAGTAGGGGATGAGTCACGTGGTGCCACCTTGGAGGCTGTGGTCAGCAGAATGAAGACACTTTATAACCTTGTCCCTCCAACCTCCACAAAGGATGCGCTTCAACCGCTGCATACCTGTGCGGGAGTACGGATCATCGCCCTGTCAGCCACCATTCCCAATATAGAAGATGTGAGTTGGCATACTTATTATACATTGTTGAAACATATACTGTATCGCTACAATCTTGATTTGAAGCTTTCGTGACTGCAGAAATCCATACACTTGGGTTATTTCGGTGAAGTCACGTATATATAATTTGTATTTATTTTATACCTATGTGACTTGAGCGAAAGAACCAAAGAGTATATATTGCTATAACATTGATTAATAGCCAGGTGGCTCAGTGGTAGAGCGAGTGGCTCGCAATCAGAAGGCTGCGAGTTAAAGTCCTCGTTGGGGGTGCTAACTCGTTCCATGGTCCTTCGGGGGTCATTAAAATCAGTATCACTTTGTGGGGGAGTCAATATTGGTTCTACGGATAGACTCTCCCCCGTTATAAGAATGTAGAATGTCCACCGCTGGCTCAGGGCTGTAAACAGGATATGAGCACCGCCTCAATGCTCATTTGAGTAAAAAAAATAACCTTCACGTCTACTATAAACTAGTTGCATTTAATTTGTAACATCCACTGTTAAAAGGAATTTGTGTCATCTTAATCAAGTTGCACGTGGGCAAATGCCCAGACATTCTTTTTGACTTATATATATAAAATATGGAGAGGTATGAATACCTCTCAATGCATTTAAATTAATATTTGTATATCCTCTACAAATATTGCTGAGGCATCCACCTTTCTCTTTCTAGGTTGCCGAGTGGTTGTCTGATAGGGATGGAACGGCAATCTTTGTAAAATTGGATGAAAAGCATCGGCCTGTGAAACTCCGCAAAATCGTGTTGGGATTTCCTTTCTATCGTCTACAGACTGCCTTTAAATTTGACTTGATACTCAACTACAAGCTCGCAAAAATTATACAAACATATTCTGAGCAAAAGCCAACGCTCATTGTGAGTACATGTCTTATTTGTTGTTCCAAGTCAAAATGGCATGATTAGTTTAATTGCATATTTTTTTAAATTTAAATATTTTGCATGCATAGCCCTTAAATATGGAATATGTTAAGGTGTATATGGCCTCCATTGACACATACATAGCAAACAGGAAATGCCATGTGGACAAAAATCTCATGTGTAGCCTTAACAGACTTTTGGGGGAAGTGCTGGTGGAAGTGCTGGTAAGCGAGCACTTATGAAGACCACCATGAGCACACGAGGGGGTAGGTGGGCAGCACCACGCCGGACCGCCTTTGTTTCCCCAATGCTGATGTTTCAGTATCACAGCAGGTACTCATTTGAGGCTGAGTAGACCTAAGGAAGCCCCAGAATTGGTTGAAATATTCACCGTCGCTTTTGATCATGAGCGGGAATCAAACTCGGGTAACAGGGTTTGTAGCACGGTTCACTAACCACCACTCCCCACTTGAATATCTATAACCATGCATATACAATCACACAACGGCAATATCCCCTGTTTAGTCTTTACAAGACTCACTTTCAGTTTTCTCAGTTTCATTTATTTGGTGTAGAGCCCTGTGAGCCATCCGGCTCTTGAATCGGGTGCAACTGCAACAAACAAAAACATGAACAAGAAAAACATGATTATTCTTAGCTCTTTCGGTAAAGTCACGTTGAAGGGAAACAATAAAATAATAAAATATATATAACAATAAAAATTCTCACGACCATAACACAAACGGTCGTCATCAGGTGTGAAAAGCAACGGCAAGAAACATTTGAAAGAAGTGTCGGTTTGCATTAATTAATTTATTTTTGAACGGTGTTTTTATTTATAAAAAAAACGTCAGCGCCACGTGCAGCGATTTGGCAGTTTATTTAGAAGGACGAGTCCATCTATGTTCTGAAAAGAGGAGGGGGGAGACGAAAAATTAATGTATGCTGTCTGAAAGCCACCGTAAGCGTGAACAATCAATTAAGACCTGAAATGGTTTATCAAATCCTTCCAATGATTGCTAAGCCAGAATTGTGTGCTCCATTTAGAAAGTGTTTCTTTCGTGGACGGTTTGGTAACGCTGGCGCGCAAGCCGTTTAGAAGAGGTGGGTGGCTCTGAAGAGAGCCTTTGGGTTGGTTGAGTGCGCGAGAGATGAAGCCGTAGAGAGTGCGGCCCTGGCGCTTGAGGGCGTAGACCACGTCCGTGGCGGTGACGGCCTCGCGCTGTCTGGGCAAGAAACATTTAGCGAGCACCTGTAGAGGCCATACACATATACGTTTGCGCACACAAAACGTTATAAAAGTATGCATTTATACAATGAATATCACACCTAGTCAAGCGCACATATATAAATATTAAAATGGTTTAGGCCTTAGATATTTCACGTGTATTCCTTTGGAAGCAGGCATACTTTTTAATAGCGTGCATTGAAGGCACCTTGTGGTTATTCTTTTACAGTTCTGTGCGACGAGAAGAAGTGTTCAGCTGGCTGCAGCCACACTGGCTAAAGATGCTAAATTCATGATTGATTTCCAGCACAGGCAGAGGTAGGCGTGGGAATTGGGCTCTAGACATATTCGTGTTTCGCAAATGTTCTGTGATTAAGATATTGGTGTAAAAGTAACGGTCAAGGTGCCGTCCTCAAGTTCCTTGTTCGAGCCACTGCTGGTGTTAACCTCCGCTTGAGAGAAAAAATATGTTGAATGACTCCAATATCCACGATGATGTTGGTCGCGAAAGCCTACGTGTTAAACTGACTTCATAATTTATTTTGCAATATGAAATACGTACCGAGGCCCTTCGCTCTTATTTGCCTTAGGCCCCTCATAAGTTTAATCTGGGCCTGATCATAATGCATCTAAGGCCCAGGGAACAAGGTGATCAAGGGGAGATTGACACATGTGATTGTGAAAATTCCATACTTACACTATGGCACCAAGTCCGTCCGTAGTAATATATCACTTGAGAGAGAGATGAGCGTGCAGATACATCATCATCAGCCATGATCAATCCACTGCTGGATGAAAAGCCAACTGATATTTTTTGTTCAGTGTGCTGTGAAGATGGAGTAAGCTCAAAAGTTTGTGCCGTGGAATAAAAATGCTGAGAAGCACTACTCTAGAGGGATATTGGTCTACTCTTTCACATTGACCAGACGTGTTGGAAGAGGCAGGCGTACCCACACTTTACCCCACTACGTGCGACCTACCAATTTATGTATTTATACACTGCTCGGTGGACAGGGGCAGTGTGGGGGGGGGGGGGGGTTTAAAAGATCGCGCTCGAAGGTGGAATTGATTACAAGTCTAGCGTGCTCACCACTATACCATATATACTGGTCATTTATTGTAATTTCAGACTGCAGAAGCATGCTTCTTGCCTAAAGGATATCAAGTTGAGAGGTAAGCTTGTAAAGCCCTCACTGTTTTTAACGATGATTTAAAATAATTGCATCAAAATATCAAATTCACATTCGCGTAATTTGTTTTATTATTGTTGTAGATTTGCTGATGAAAGGAATTGCATACCATCATGCAGGGATGGAAACGTCTGATAGAAGAAACATTGAAGATGCTTTCTTGCAAGGAGAACTGCCAGTACTGTGTACGTAAAATATGAGCATATTATTTGTTCATGGAGAGATTGTAAATTGATATATGTGTCCATGCATCAGGTTTGCATGTGGCTTTGTGAAATTAGTAGGGGCTGTTATGTGTGCATATTTCAAGATTACAAACCCATACTGATATCTAACAGAGTATCCTTGCCTGTAAGCATCTGGCAGTTCACCATCAATGGTTCAAGCAAACCTGACTGGTGCTGAGACACTGAACGTTGAAACTGATCCAAAGTTCTGCTTGTGTGTTGCACCAATGCCGCTGAAATTGTGGTTACTAACAGCTGCCTTGTGACCAACCGCATGTGATACATTTGCTGCCAGATACATGATGACAGTAATTTGTAGAGTTCAATATTTTTATGATGACTTATTAACTTCACCGAGTTACTTACGCTATGTTTTGCGCATTGGGGCGGCAGCGCGCTTGACGATCGTTACAGAGGTTACACAGGTTCGCATTTGGAATGTGGCAATCCGTTATGGTTAATACTGCAAGCGTATGAATCATAGCATACTTTGTGCCATCTGCTTAAGAGTGGACATTAATTATCCCGTGGCATGATTTGAAGAGAGTAGGCTGTTGTGTGCTGGTGTCGAGGTCCAGATTTGAAAATGTTCCCACAAAATATCCAATCAGGAAGCATATAGCAATATGGCTGTCGCCTGATGAAGCTAGTTGTAATTACTGGTGAAACGTCGTACTCAGTTTGTAAATGCTGTGGCTTGGCTCTCCAACACACAACCGGTGTGCTGTACTAGTACACTACACTATACACTACATTATACACTACACTACTATACACTACACTATACACTACATTATACACTACACTACTATACACTACACTACATTATACACTACTATACACTACACTACACACTACACTACACGTTACACTAGTGCTGTACTAGTGACGAATTGGTCACGTTCTGTTTACGTGACAACCCTTACGAGTTGGCTGTGGTGGGTGGTGGTGGGTTTTAACGACACATTTATATATATCTAACCCAAAAACGTATATTATGGAGCATATAGCAACATTGCCCCTACTGCGAAACTTCTGCAGAATATGTGCACACACAGCGCTTTTTTTCGTGATTGCCTTGTGATAAAAGAATGGTGCAAATACCGAATGTTTTTATTTGATTTGTCTGCAGTCTCTACAAGTACACTGGCTATGGGTGTAAACCTTCCTGCACACCTGGTCATTGTCAAATCTACCATGCACTACACTGGGGGAGGCATGGTGCAGGAATATGGGGAAACAGATATTCTACAGATGATTGGCAGGGCAGGAAGACCACAGGTAGATGCACATATTCTGACTATATTGGTTCATACATCCTTACTTTTCGGAACTAAATATCCGTTTTCAAAACTTAAATGCATTGTGCACAAATGTATTCTAGTTTATTGGATCCCATCTCTTGAAACCCATCATGTGGACAATATAGCATCTATTTTGAAGAGGTAAAGATTTCTTGCTTATTTGTGCATTGATGTTGGTGCCCATCTACTATATACAGCCCTAAGCCAGGGGTGGACCTCCTTAATTCCAATGGAATGGGAGAGTCTTTCCAAAGGACAACCAATGTTGACTTTTTCACAAAGTGATATTTATTTTATCGACCAAAAGAGGGATGATGGGCCAAGTCGACCTCTAACCGTGAGTTGAACTCACAACCTTCCCATTGCAAGATGGCCGCTCTACCTCTGAGCCACCTGGCTGCTGCTGTTGCTGCAGAGGTAGAGCGGCCTTCCGATTGCAAGATGGCCGCTCACAACCTTCCCATTGCAAGATGGCCGCTCTACCTCTGAGCCACCTGGCTGCTGCTGCTGCAGGATGAAGTGAACTGTTGCACTATTCTTGCTCAATTATGAATGTGTCATAGCATGTTCACCATTTGTTAAAACATATACATGTGCTTTTATTTAGCAAAATAGCAAAGCGTCAATTCCAATAGGCTAACAAGCACAAGTAATAGATCATAGACGCGTGTCGCCATGCTGGAAGTGGGGAGCGGTAGTGTAGCGGTGAGCGCGCTGCGTTATAAAGCCCGAGTGACGATTATCTTAACCGGACCTGGTGCTGGCCACCCACCCCCTCGTGTGCCGTGCTTGCCTTCATAGGTGTTCGCTAACGGCACTCGCCCCAACAGCCAGTTAAGGCTCTACGGGGGATCTTTGTATTTTGTAGTAGTATATACCTGTGGTAGCAAGGGTTTGTGGATTTTTTTTTAATTTAAAGCTTTCGTGACTGCAGTAATTCATATTCTTAGCTCTTTTGGTAAAGTCACGTTGAAGGGAAACAATATATATTGTTTGTTTGACTTTACCGAAAGGTTTGTGGATTGTGCATATTTGTGTGTCATACCCACTAGAGATGGCAGTACAGAAAGTTGGTTATGAACCCATATGTGTGAACCTGTGTTTCCCCCAGGAAGTTTCGTTTCCTCCCAAACACAAAACATATCCAAATAAATCAGGCAAATATTTCAATGAAGGATCCATCTGCATTTCCTGAGACTCATTAAAGATTTTCCTGCATTTAGCTCATTATTAGTATGGCTATTTATCTATTTTTATGTGAAGTAACATACGTGATATCTTGATTTAAAGCTTTCGTGACTGCAGTAATTCATATTCTTAGTTTTTTCGGTAAAGTCACGTTGAAGAGAAACAACAGAATAACAAAATATATATAAAACAATAAAAAGTCTCACGACGTTTCGACCATAACTCAAACGGTCATCATCACACACCTGATGATGACCGTTTGAGTTATGGTCGAAACGTCGTGAGAATTTTTATTGTTTTATATATATTTTGTTATTCTGTTGTTTCTCTTCAACGTGACTTTACCGAAAAAACTAAGAATATACGTGATATCGTTTACAGTTTGATGTTTCAGCCACTGCGGTGATATTGACAAGAAATGAATTGAAAGAAAAATATGAACAAATGCTAAGTGGGACCCAGAAACTAGAAAGCAGGTAGGACACTAACGGCAGTTTTGTTATTATATGTATATATTGGGCATGAACATGTACATATTTGTGAACGTTATGTATAAAGTCAGCATCGGCATACACTGCCCGCTGAAGGCCTTCTTAGCCGTAAACATCCTTCACAGTCCAGTGATACAACAATCCACGTGTTCCATTACCTTGGCTACCACTCCATCGTTAGTTTTGAGCACTGGTCATCATTCCTACTCGTGACATGTCCTGCCCAAGCTTACTTATTTTTCTTCATAGCTTTGATGCCTCTAACGTCATCAAAAACAGACGCTGCTTCTTCTTGTTCATGCTTTCTCCCTCTCTTCCCTCCCCTCTCATTACCCCGATATCTTGGCCCCAGTGACTCCTCCGCCTTAAGTCTTTGATGCATAAAAATGCTGTGACAACACAGAGGTTATGCTTCTCGGCTCCGTGCACTCAACTTCAGCTCATCACCCACAGTAACAGACACAACGTTGGTGGCTTCTGTGACCCTGCTCCGAAGTTTGAGGCCTATTTGAAAAGTGAAAAGTGAAATGTGAAATTCAGAAGTGATTTTTTTCACCTTCAAAGTATTGTCAGCACGACATCATGCTTGTCAAACTATTATGCAGATAATTTGGATAATGCGTCTCTTCTCTCTTGTCGATTATTGCCATGCCATCTTGTTCGGCATGCCTCCTGCAAGAGTTCTCAATAGGCTGAAATTCTAGATTTGAAGCTTTCGTGACTGCAAGGATCCATACTCTTCGGTTCTATTCGGTAAAGTCACGTAGGTAAAAAATAAAACAACAAAAATCACGACGTTTCGGCCACAACACAAGCAGCCTTCATCAGGTGAAGGGATCAGGCTGTCTCGAGGACAGCGCTGAAGTGGAACACAGCCACGCTTAAAGGTCGCGGTCTGAGCGTGGCTGTGTTTCACTTCAGCGCTGTCCTCGAGACAGCCTGATCCCTTCACCTGATGAAGGATGCTTGTGTTGTGGCCGAAACGTCGTGATTTTTTGTTGTTTGATTTTTTACCTACGTGACTTTACCGAATAGAACCAAAGAGTATAATAGGCTGAAATGTTTTCACAACGCAGCTTGCCTGACTTCTGCCTATAACCGCTCCATCCGAATATATCACACATGTTCTGGAATCTCTACTTTGGCTCTTGGTGAATCTCAGAGTCGACTCTGAGATTGTGTTACTGGCCTATAAAGCACCCACCTACCTTTGGGACTTTTTGAATCCCAGTATTCTATCTCACAATCTACATTTCATGGATTCCAGTCCTCTCTGCATCCCAAAGATGAGACAGCACTCCAAGGGCGATTGGGCCTTCTGCTGTGTGGTTCCCCATCTGTGGAATGCCCTCCCCAGCCATATTCGTGATTTTGGGCATTGTCGATGTTATTAAGTCACGATTGAAAACTGACGCCCATACTATTTCTTTGGAACACTAGACCAATTACTTAGTGCAAAGTATTAAATGTTGACATTGTCACATGTAACAGCACGTTGGTTCTTTTGAGGAGAAGTACCACATCAAAATAAACATTTATTTTGTATTATACTATCTTGTTCATGATCTTCACAATTTCACGCTGTAATGAAAACTTTCTCAATTTATTTAAAGATACGTTCAGAATGATGTGTTTTTTTTCCTACATTTTGTGAATTTCCATCAATCAGCTTCCCCTCTGCAACTTTCATGTTCCCATTGCTATAAAGTAGCTACCGTGAATTTGTGAACACCTTCGGTCTCCTGCAGTTTGCACATGAATTTAACAGAGCACCTCAATGCGGAGATTGTACTGCACACGATCACAGATGTCAACGTGGCATTGGATTGGATCCGATCCACATTCCTGTACATTTGGGCACTCAAAAACCCAAAGTATTACAGTAAGAAATGCATTTACAATTCAAAATTAAAACGTACAATATTCGCGTGATTATACTATCGCAATGTGTGCGATAGTATAATCACTAGGTTACAATGATGCATATAAAAGGAATAACAATAAACATGAGTAGGTGTATTGGAAAAGGTTGAGTTACCTATTCGAGCATTTATTTCAGAAAATTATCAAGAACATACATGTGTTCTTGAGTCGTGTAGGTATTTTGGAAGGATGTATATACATGCGTGTCCTATTAATTTTCGAATGAAACACAAAATAACGTGATGTACATTATGTAGGTTTGTGTTGAGCGAAGACCCATATCAGACAGAGAGGGCCCTTGCCTGTAAACACCTGGCAGTTCGTTTAACACGTAGGCTTTCGGGACCAATATCATCCATAATAGTTGTTTTAATATTGTATATAAATGTGTTGATAAACCCACCACCACCCTGATGAAGCTAGTTGTAATTACTGGCGAAAAGTCGTACTCAGTTTGTAAATGTTGTGGCTCTGCAACACATCGGTGTGCTGTACTAGTATACTACACTATACACTACATTATATACTACACTATGCACTACACTATACACTACTATACACTACACTATACACTACTATACACTACACTACTATACACTACACTATACACTACACTATACACTACACTATATACTACATTATACACTACACTATACACTACACTATACACTGCACTACTATACACTACTATACACTACACTACTATACACTACACTATACACTACAGTATATACTACTATACACTACACTATACACTACACTATACACTACACTACACACTACACACTACACTATACACTACACTATACACTACACTATATACTACTATACACTACACTATACACTACACTATACACTACTATACACTACACTATACACTACACACTAGTGCTGTACTAGTGATGAATTGGCACGTTCTGTTTACGTGGCAACCCTTACTAGTTGACTGTGTCGGGTGGTGGCGGGTTTTAACGACACAACATTTCTATATTTACGCGATCTCACCCAAAAAAACTATATTATGGATCTGGCAGTTCACCTGCATTGGCTCACACAATCCTGACTTGACACTGAATTGCAAAACCGGTCCACAGTTTTGCTTGTGTTGAACCAATGCACTAAAACATTGTGTGAAACCATCTTTGGGTATTTTGAGCCATTATGCCTTTGCATAGATCAGCTATTGTAATATAAAACAGTAATTTTAGCTGTAATTACATTTCACGTTTGGGGCTTTCAAAAATATTATGAGCTGACTGGAGGAAATAACACGTTTGAATGTTCTTAAGTACAAAGGACACAATTACGGTATATTTGTAAGGAGTGAATATTAAACATTCTGACAATTTAGAGTTTGTTCATTGACATCAAGTGTTTACGTAGTTTTGACTTTGACTATGACAAGATATTCAACTGTTAAAGCCATTTTAAGTACATCTCAAGCGATGCATAAAAAGGCAGCATACTGAAAAATAAATGTACTCTGTACGAATCACTGATACAGAATTTGCCGCTGGTCTGAACAAAGAGGACATTGAGAAGCAACTTCTGCAAGGTATAGTGATATTAACATAATCTAACATCAAACTGTAATTTTACTGGAATAATAGTAGACAATTTGAAACTGAGAGAAATACAACTGTTTGCTTGTGTTTTTCGTACGTTACTGTCTTCAGCCACCACGCGACAGGTCAACACACTTCTGTCTTTGATTCTTCCCCCTGGTACTGATGCTTTCCAGTCCTTGTGAATTCCCTCCCACGGTCTCACTTCTCAAGCTCTTACAACCTTGCTCAATTCAAGAAACCTGTCTACTTGTTAGAAGATGAAACACTGAGAATAAAACCCATATACGCAGCCTCTGAAAGAGCCAGTTGGTCAATTCAAGTTGTTCCTTGTGTTTCCACTACAAGCAGCATGATTTTCAATGATTTAAAATTGAGACAAATTAAACGTTGATTTGAAGCTTTCGTGACTGCAGGAATCCAGACTCAGTAGACAAAATAAAATAAAACAAAACATCATAAATATCACGACGTTTCGATCGCAACACAACAAGCGGTCGTCCTCGGGCGTAAAAAATAATAATTCAGCAGTGTGAACAGCTGAACCAGCGAGAGAGCTTTCGTGACTCAGGAAGGCTACTTGTGTTGTGGCCGAAACGTCGCAAGAATTTTATTGTATTATGTTTTATTTTTGTTATTGTATTTCCATTCTACGTGGTGACTTTGCCGAAAGAACCAATCAGATGAGCTCTCTCGCAGCTCTCTCGCTGGTTCAGCTGTTTCACTGATGGAGGATTTTTTTCCACCTGAGGGCGACCGCTTGTTGTGTTGCGATCGAAACTTCGTGATTTATTATTTGTCAGTTTAATTAAATTTTTCTGCCTACGTGACTTCACCGAAAGAACCAATGAGTATGAGACGCATTGATTTTTCTTTAATTGTATTGATTTAACGATCGTTATGTCAAAATAATTAAGCTGACAATATGCCTTCTTCCCATAGCTGTCTCTCCGCATAAAAAGTAGAATCATTGTTTTTTAACATATCCAATCAGCCACACGGCCTTCTGGGAGTGAATATTTTCAGCAGCAACAAACAATCTGGACCGGTTTCGACATTCAATGTATAAGCAGTCAGGCTTGTTTGAAGCAATACTCGTGACCTGCCAGACATGAATAGGCAATGATCTACTCTGTTAGCTATGAATGTTTCAAGCAGATTTTAGATTTTAGTGGAGAGACAAATATGGGAAGGCATAATACCTGCTTAGTTAATTTGTTGTCTTGTCCACAACGACGTTCATGTTTCTTTTGCATTATTTATTTCAGAACTATGCTTAGAGAGTTTGAACTCGCTGGCAGCTTACAAGCTAATTTGTATGCAGAATGGGGATATTAAGCCAACAGGTAAATAATCCTTCTGCTGAAACAGCATATCATGACGTGTTTGTTCGCTGTATTTGTGACGAAAAAACATAATGTCATTTCGCATTTTCATGTTGTGTATAGCGTCCAGTCGTCAATGCAAATCGGCATTTCAGAACGTGCTGTAGAATTTGTCACGTGCGCAGGTTCCTAACGGAGGCACGGTGGGGGGGGGACCCCCAGACAAGAATGGGGGGCAGTGAGAACCTTCGCCAACTATTGCCCGAGCCTTGGAGCTGCTTATTTTGGGATGTGTCGCCAACTCCATTAATTGATGAGTGTCTGTGCATGGAAAAACCCCCACCTGTGCAAGGGGTGGTAACTCAATATCCGTGCGTACGGATATAATGAATTTGCTCTCCCGCCATACCCCTGGCAAGCCGAGAATATGGCGATCTTGGCAACCTTGGGAAGGGAGTTTTACCAATTTGTGTTTGATCCAACAACCCTGCATTACAGGCACGATGTATAGCCGCCACCAGCACCCTGGCATTTAATTACAGTTTATTTTAACATATCATGGGACCTCCTTTGCCTTTGCTTTCATGTGTTTTGCTATTTTAACAAAAAATGGTTTGATATTGTCCAGATGTTGGTAGATTGATGGCTTACTACTACGTGGCATTTGATACCATCAAGCTGTTTGGCACAATACAGGGCTCGGAAGCCGTGCAAGACCTGGTAAGTGAGGTCACAGGGTTGGTTTCTCATTGTTCCACATCACCATCAACTTACGTTAACAAGGCTTGCTGCGGCAATGTCCCCTTACTTAGCAGACGGTCGAGACCCCTGAAAGGGTTCGTGACAACGCATTACAGGTGGTGACTGTAATGATGTTAACAGACAAGGATATGTGTGTTTATGTGACACATAGCAAACAACCACAACGACTCACAGCAGCGGATTTGACAAGCGGCTGTAAATTATCATTTTGGATGTTTGACAATAGGCCGTGAATTATTTTGTAAGAAACAAATTAATAAGCGGACTTACAATTGTGCAGATAATTGAGCAGTTTTTAGCCATGTTTGGCGATCATCATCGTTTGTATCTATACAGTGCACCTTATTGGAGTAAGGATACCGTCTCATTTTAGTTTTACTTACAAAGACAGACTTTTAGTTTATTACTGCATACATCGTTGCTGACAATTCTATCAATCGGTGTGCATCTGGCACAAGGTTCAACTAACACCTACGTTTTAAGACATAATCAATGCATTGTACAGCGGCATTCAGAACCAAGTCAAAGTGATTTCCTGCCCAAATAAGCACTGAGGTTATCCATCTACCGTTGACAGCCCTGAGACTATCGTGGAGAATCCACAATCCTATGACAGGGGTCTCTCTGCAGCGCAACCACCGTTGACTTACTAACAGAGTGCTGCTCATGTTATCAAACTCGGAGGGAAGGTGGGTTGAGTCAACTCACCAGCAGTATTTGAACTTGGAGCCTGCCGTCTGTGAGCCACTCACTTACACTAGTTGAGCCACCAGGTTATAACTCCCGCGTGTATTTTACAAGAGAGTATTTTTGCGATTAGCAATTAGCTGAATTGATACATTTTGCTCCTGATCTCTTTGAACACATTTTCGGTTTAGGACACCTTGTATTGTAAACGTTTTGGAGGTTTGTAATTGCCGTTAAATACCGATTTGTTTCCGTAATGGATGTGGGTTTAGTGTCAGGGCAGATTTGGGAGCTCACCGTGTGTCTATTGTGCAGCAGCTGCGGGATTCTGACGGAGGGTGGAATTCTTTTTAATTCTGTGTAGTAGTAGCATCAATGATTTTGGCCATGATGATGACATCTTGATCTTTGACCTTTTTTACAGGTGACTCTTATCTCAAGCTGTCGAGAGTATAAAGACATCACGCTCCGCGTTAATGAGAAGAAAACCCTGAACACATTGAACTTGGCCAAAAAGCACACGATACGGTAACAATCAGTGACACGTCACCAAATAACCATTAGCATCGTCGTAAAGAATGGAAGAAAAAAAAAATAAGCGTACAATATGCCTCCTTCACATATCTGTCCATCCACATAAAATAATCTATATATTTTACACATCCTATCAACCACGTGGAATTATGGGAGTGCATCATTTCAGCAGACTTGGTATCACACAACCAAACTCTGGACTGGTTTTGACATTCCGTGTCTCATCAGCAGTCACTTTTGTTTAAACCAATGTAGGTGAATTGCCATATGTAAATATACAATTATGCATACTGTGTATTGGTAAAGTTACATTACAATTAATTGCAATTTTACATGGTATATTTGGCCAGTTTGAAGAATGTTAGGTATTTTTTTTAAGATCCTGTGTTAATGTCATTACATTTTTTGGAATAAAAATCCAGAACCTACACTGGAATAATCTTGAAAGTTTCATATCAAATTTTTTATCGGTCTAAAATTTTGATTCTAATTATCTAATTTAAAAGGTTTCTCGGATAGTGAAACATCAAGTGTGAAAACATTTACATATTTGAGACAATAGTAGTTGTGAATGTATTACGTATTTAAAAATATTGTATGGATAAACGAATGGGGTTTAAGTCTGTATTAGCACATTTTAAGTGTATATTGTATATTCAGTGTGTATTAGTTATTTGGACAAACCATTATGAGTGAATCTGAATGCTTCTGTCATTTCAGATTTCCAATATCCGGTAAAATAAAAACCAGTGAAATGAAAATAAACTGGTAAGTACAGCTATGATTTCAATGCTCCTGTTAAGATGACACATATGTACATTTGGAGTTGGTTATGAACTTTCTTTATAGTTAGCAACGCAACTTCGTGTTTAGGGTTTTAATATTCTACACATTTGCAGATTATTATCCATTTGATATCACCATACAGATGACACTCATTTTAACACTCGAAACTGCATCTATATTGCAAAAACAGTTTGTTCAAGTGGATAATTAAGCTTTTGCTACACAATTGAAATGATTTTGATTTAAAGCTTTCGTGACTGCAGTAATTCATATTTTTAGCTCTTTCGGTAAAGTCACGTTGAAGGGAAACAATAAAATATAAAATATATATAAACAATACAAATTCTCACGACGTTTCGACCATAACACAAACGGTCGTCATCAGGTGTGTAGGTTTGTATTGACACTCATTTACAAACCGACACACCTAATGACGACCGTTTGTGTTATGGTCGAAACGTCGTGAGAATGTTTATTGTTTTATATGTATTTTATTGTTTTATTGTTTCCCTTCAACGTGACTTTACCGAAAGAGCTAAGAATATAAAACATTGTTTTATATATATTATTTTATTGTTCCCCTTCAACGTGACTTTACCGAAAGAGCTAAGAATATAAAACAATGCTTTATATATTATTATTATTATTATTATTTAATTGTTCCCCTTCAACGTGACTTTACCGAAAGAGCTAAGATTATAAAACATTGTTTTATATATATTATTATTTTATTGTTCCCCTTCAACGTGACTTTACCGAAAGAGCTAAGAATATAAAACATTGTTTTATATATATTATTATTTTATTGTTCCCCTTCAACGTGACTTTACCGAAAGAGCTAAGAATATAAAACATTGATTTATATATATTATTATTATTTTATTGTTTCCCTTCAACGTGACTTTACCAAAAGAGCTAAGAATATAATTGAAATGACGCGTTGTTTGTAGTCTCATTCAAGCTCAGCTGGGATGTGTACTGGTGCAAGATTTTGCATTGATGCAGGACACTGCCAAAATCTTCAGGACTGGAATCCGTCTTACAAAATGTAAGTTTAAACTGCACTATTTAAACGAATGTACATTGTTTCTGAAGTTAACGTTTAAATGCATGACAGTATTTACATCCGTTATATCTCCGTTTTGTGGTTGTAGGTCTTGCCGAATTTTTGCAGCAAAAGGATAAGCAGAATAATTTCCAGGCCGTGCTGAATGCTGTCCACCTCGCTAAATGTTTTCATGCAAAGCTTTGGGAAAATTCACCTTCCGTTTTGAAACAACTTGAAAAAATCGGTAATTATAATCTCTTTCAGGTATAAGAGCAACACATACAAATTATTTACAACCACGCATTCTTTTCAGAAGACCCTTCAATTAAACATTACTTAACCTCAGTGTTTCTGCTGTAGGCTTCTCAATGTCCAGCGCACTGGTCAACGCTGGATTGACATCTTTTGAGAAAATTGCAAACACTCATGGACGGGAAATTGAGTTGGTGAGATAATGGGTGTAGTGTTAATCTCCACAACATGTACCTATGTTTGTGCCGGTGTTTAGCGCACTTCCCAGTACAATTATACGGTAGCTACACCGTAAATGACATTGGCCCAGTGGCAGCGCTTGTTCCAGAAGCTCGCAGTTCGAATCTGGCAGACCGCTCTGGTTAATTATACTGCGGATTTATTCACCGTAAAATGCTCGACGCCATCTTCTTCAAAATGGACGTCACAGACCCCCATGATGGCATGCCAAGAAGACCGTTGTGTACCGGCGTGATTGTCCAAATTAGCAAAATGTAAAAAGTAACTTGCAAATTGCTCAATTGGGAAACACATTACAATCGTCACCCTTCCTTAATAATAGGAACACCCGCCAATGATGAGCGTATTTCTTGTTTGTAAACAACATTGCAACAAAACCGAATGACGTTTTGCTGGCGGTGCATTCCTCCGTTGTGCAGATAGTGAACAGACACCCTCCGTTTGGGAACCAGATCAAAGAAGCCGTGCAGCATCTGCCCAAGTACCAAGTCAGAGTGGAGCAGGTGCATGAGACGGAACCCCGACTCCAATCAAAGATTTCACATTGCTAAAAACAACTAATGCACATACTTTTTGGTTCTATTCGGTAAAGTCACGAAGGTAAAAAATAAAACAACAAAAATCACGACGTTTCGGCAACAATACAAGCGGCCTTTTTTTTCTTCACCTGATGAAGGCCGCTTGTGTTGTGGTTGAAACGTTGTGATTTTTGCTGTTTTATTTTTTTACCTACGTGACTTCACCGAATAGAACCAAAAAGTATGGATCCTTGCAGTCACGAAAGCTTCAAATCTAGAAACTAATGCACAGTCACATGGCTCGGGTGAAAATCAATTTCCCTTTAAGTGCGTTGCTACTTTCAACGTACTCAAAGCAGCAGGCTTTCAAAGGCAAACGTCAATCAGGACTTTGCCAAATACCTGTGAAACCATCCATCTATGTGGCTCAATTTCCCCGCCTATAGCCCGCATACGCATATAACCCGCAGACGCATGTACCCCGGTTAAACAAAGTGCGCCCACTTGAAACATTGTCGTTTCATTGTGCAAGCAATTCGAATCATTTCAAACATGTTAACGCGTGCAATTTTAGTGCGAGTGGTTTATTCAGCAGTGCTTTAGTCAAAGGTACTGGAAGTGTTGCGCAGTGAAAAAATTAAACGAGTTATGACATGTCACACGTGTAAAATATTTTAGGGACAGCCCGCATCTGCATATACCCCACGGGGTCTTGTTTTGTTTTGTAAAAAGTGGTATAACCCGCGGGTTATATGCGGGAAAATACGGAACTCGAAACAGCATGAGTCTGAAGACAAACATTAATTAGTGTTTTGATAATACTGCACCTGTGAAACTATCCATGTGGCTCAGCAGTGGAGTGAGCGACCCGCCATCGGAATGTTTGCGAGTTCAAGTCGTAGCTGGGAGTTGACTCACTCCATCATCCCTCCGTGGTAGATAAAATAGGCACCGATTTGTGGGGAAGTCAACAGCGATTGTTTGATGGGTTATATAGAGACGCATTGTTTCCACCACTGTCTCAGGGGTTGTAAATGAGAGATGGTCACCACCTCAATGCTCATTTGAGAAAGAAAGAGTACTTGTAATGCCACCCAGTATCTTGGTATAGACGTGATGACAACAGTGGGGCAAGTGGCCGTTGCTGTCATTTGTTAAATGTTTTTTCACTAGGTTTTAAATGAAGGAATCGACTATTTAACGTTTATCTTCACCTTAGTAATATTCAATTTAAATTAATGGCTTGGTAAGCTTTGCATATCATCAATTCAGAATGACACTGGTTGCTTTTTTTCCAGGGTAACCGGTACTACAAAGGTGTGGCTGAGGTGATAATTACAGTGATACTAAAGAACTGTGCGGACCTACAGTCTCACCGCACAGCTCCAAACAACCACTGCTGCACGCTACTACTGGGCAACGCCGACAACAACCTCGTCCATCGGCAAATCATCACGTGCGCTTAAATTACACATCGCAGCAATTGTGACAAGGCCACGTGTTTTTTTTCTATGTTGAATCGAACAAAATAATCGTTTTGCCTGATAATTAGAGACCCAGACATCGCACCTCCTTGCTTTGACATACCTCAAAGACACCGGTGAACCATCGACCACATCACAACATCAAACAGGCCAACGCGCACGTCTCCTGCAGTGCGATCAGTGGCCATGCAACCCAAACTATGGACCAGACAGTAAACCACTGTGGTCTCTGCTCTCCTTCAACCGAGCAGTATAAAAACGACACAAACTCGCTCCTGAAGCTCTCGTGGTTTATCAGATCTCGACATTGGCATTCAGCCCCTGAACATACAGCAATATAAAGGAATAGAGCATGATAATTAGCATCATATAGAAGTAAATGTAACAAAATAAATAGGCAGGCATTACGCCTCCTTCCTATATGTAAACAACATTGTTCCTAAAAACAAATGTAACAACATTTTAAATGCACTTGTTACTGGAATTTTTTTTTATAATAATCACCTGTTTTTGATAGGGCCTTTTACTCTGGGGTGTCTATGAGCGCTTGACGCGCAATAAGCGACTTACACCACGTCTCAGAAACATTTAAATGGGCACCCCCAGTGACAACTGTCCCTGTGGACACAAGGAGATTTAGCACCTGGCCTGCAATTGGGCATAAGGTTGCCAGTAGGGGGCGATGGTTGCTGTGTGTAATTCCAATTTAGTAATTTTTTACGTATTTCTGTATTCGTATTTGTCAACGAGTCGAACTGGTCTACTCGTTTTGAATGTCAAAAATCTTTAACGTCAGTGCAACATAGCGCACATATTTAATTATTAAGACACCTGCAGTAATAGTAAGTTGCGGAAACTACATATACAACCGATATGACCTTCACAGAGATTACATGCTGCTGAAAACAGGGAGTTTCATGAAGAAGATTGAAGTTGTTCGGCCGGAAAAGAGTGACGAGCTCAACGTTTACCTCCTCAGCTCTACATATGGTAAGTCTCAGGGTTGCCACCTTGTCCACAGACTACATCAGGACATATTTCTCAGTCAGCCTTGGTCAGGAGTCAGCTTCGGAGCCGCGTTCAGCTTCATACAGACTGCTTCATGACGTAATGTATGTACGTACAGTATTCACAAGTATGGCAGCTGTTGAAATATCAAGTTTTGTACCGAATTCGAAAAAAAGGCTCTTATTGTTATTTTGGTTGCCAACCCCTGGGCAAGGTCTAACGAAACTGTGCAGTGTCCTGGAATAAATTTCAACTCAATACTGGTACCAGGTCTAGGTAAAAAATAAATTACTGGTACCCGAGCACAGATGTCAATTCCCGAACAAGTGCCAATCTTGCACACGTTACACACAAACTTTATTTCATTCATGTAGCCTCTCGTCCAATTTTACTTGTTATTTATCAAAGGTTGCAATACAATGTGGATTCGTATGACATCTAAATGCGACAGCATCTCAAGACACCGTACACAAACAGAAGGCATATTATATTCTTGGTTCTTTCGGTAAAGTCACGTAGAAGGGAAACAATAAAATAATAAAAATATAAAACTATAAAATTATCACGACGTTTCGACTGCAACACAAGCAATCATCATCAGGTGTGAAAACCACAGCAAGATGATGATTGCTTGTGTTGCAGTCGAAACGTCGTGAGAATTTTATTGTTTTATATTTTTATTAATTTATTGTTTCCCTTCTACGTGACTTTACCGAATAGAACCAAGAATATGAATCCCTGCAGTCACGAAAGCTTTAAATCAGAAGGCATATTTTCAAAAAATTATTTTTAGAGAGGCAGTCGGCCATAGGCAGAGGAAAAAGGAAGCTCTTGATGCTGCATTTATACAAGGAGAAAGGCGTCGACAGAACTTATGACTGGGAGGAGGGAGGTCCAGATTATGGGGGCAGCAAATGAGAGTTAGCAACTTCCCAGTGAACCGAGGTTTACAGGGGGAATTTGACAGAAAACCTTGGTTGCTGGAGTGAAGAATATGTGGAGGGGAGTAGAGTGAGATGAGAGGAGAGATTTAGGCATGGGCGAGTCAATGGAGTATCTTTAGGACGGTGAGTGCTATTTTTAAATTGATCTGGGATTACATTGAGAGCCAGTGGAGGGATCTCAGTATTATGGTGATGTTTTGTTTACGGATGTGGACGAGAAGCATGTCAGGGGCATCTTGCATCATCTGGAGTTTGAGGATGTGAGGAGATGTGAAAGTGTGGATGGCAGCTGGGGTAAGGAAATGGTGGACGTGGAAAATGTGCAGGTGGAGGTATGAGGTTCTCCAGAGTTGACAGTAGAGAGATAACTCGTGCTCAGGATCAATTACAACTGAAAGGTTTCTCACACTCTCTGTGTATGTGGCAGAACAAAAAATGTGGTGAAGATGATTAAAGCTATCGTGGTAAAAATGTGGTTCTAATGCATTTCCCAGTTGGTATGGACATCCATAAGAACTTCATACCATTCTACTCTAGCCCTCGCACCTCTGGGCTCTACGGGAATGGGAGACATCAGCAGGCCCAATCCCTGCATGCTACTACCTGTGAGAAACCAAAGGCGTTTGCCTCAGCAGCGGCACAAGCAGCCGGCAATGGTTTGTGTCGCCTCATTTCTACATGCATTTTATATCAATTGGTTTATTTAGACTCTATGCATTTGATCCCATGGAAGCAATTTAGAATGCAGCATCTTCATATCTACAACACTCATATAATCCTTAAATTGTGCAATTGTTCCCACCAACTCATGCTGTGACAAGTATGTGGCAATATACATAGGGGACGTTAGGTGTGGTGCATTATATTTTGTTGTGAAGTTGACCTGTACATATACAACTTTACTGCAAAGATCATCTCTCTTGTGCTCAAGAGTTCCAAACTGACACAGCGGTGATGGACCCCTCCCTCCCCTCTTCCTTGAGACCCCGAAAATTAATATTTTATTCTCAGAGAAAATACATGAACTGTATATATTTTATACGACTTTAGGGATATATATTCTTGGTTCTTTCGGTAAAGTCACGTTGAAGGGAAACAATAAAATAAAAAATATATATAAAACAATAAAATTCTCACGACGTTTCGACTGCAACACAAAGCAGTCATCACACCTGATGATGGCTGCTTGTGTTGCAGTCGAAACGTCATAAGAATTGTATTGTTTTATATATTTTTTATTATTTTATTGTTTCCCTTCAACGTGACTTTACCGAAAGAACCAAGAATACGAATCACTGCAGTCACGAAATCTTTAAATCACGACTTTAGGGATCTAATTAAATCTTCAGGACTGTCTCCCCCACCCTCCTTGGAACGTTTTAAGACATGCTTCTGCACACTAGAGTGGCTTACACATCTCGACTCTTCGCTCGACCTACAATATGCTGAAAGTAATGTTCATAAACATTCAGCGTTTGATTGTATTTGTCACGTGATGTGTAATGTGTCATTATAAAACACGTTTACAGTGAAAAAGACTTCTCCACAGAGCTCTCGTTTGTTTCTGAAGGTTACTCTGCTGGCTTGGAAGATTCCAAGAGAAGCTGTCTTCACAACTGTAAAAATAAACAAATGTGTGGACACGAGTGCTGTGAGTACCTTCATCGTGATTCAACGTATTTACAAAGTTATTACTACGAGCAATTGTGATTATTTTGGGTTGGGTATCATATTGTATTTCATCAAACGAAGACCGATACACTTCTGGCCATTCACCAGCGTTGATCCAAGCAAATCTGACATTGCTGATGAGACACTGAATTCCAAAACTGGTGCAGCGTTTTATTGTATTAAACACATTTTGCTGCAATTATGCACTCCCAGAATGGAGGTTTGACAGATGGGATGTATACAATTACTTTAATGTTCATGTGGAGGGACAGACGTGGAATGCGTGCTGTGCGCGTATTTATTTTGTTTGCAGGCTGGTAATGGAATGTGTAAAATAATGTGATTTGACACGATTCCATTCAAGACTGCATTATTTTTTGTTATCAAGCTTCTTCTGTCTCATTCGTATGGTCTGCCTCGTAGATTCTGTCTTGTGCGGTCTCATTTTGAACGTTAGCCAAAATGATACATTTGCATATAATTTTCATCAGTCATCGATCATTCTCATGCACAATTGGTTGCACGCATCATAGGCCTGCTAAATAAATAACTCGTATAGTCTTTGTTTTGCCGCTCAAATGAGCATTTGGCGATACTCATTTCCTGATGACAGCCATAGTCCAGTGGTGCTAATTCTGCATTCCTGTGGTGGGGTGAGTGAATCACAGGAGTTTGATTCTGTTGTCTTCCCCACAATAAGATACAAATTTTACTGACCCTGGAGAATGTAGGCTGAGCCAACCCCCCCACTAGGATCTGAACCCGCAAGGCGAAAGCACCTGATGAATGCAGGTCTAAGCGCCTGCGTTGTTGTTTTAACTTGTAGGCAAAGGGAATATGGCCAGGTCAATGCCGCTAACACCCAGCACCCCGAGCGCTGACGTGCGTAGCTTCCTGAGTGAACTAAAAAGCAAGACCGTAAGTGTAACAGGCTTTCCGAGTCACAAAAGGCTCAAGGTATGAGTGAAAATGTCACGGTTAAACATCGCACATTTTGACAGCCCTCATATCTGTCACCGCACCTGTGTTCATACTGTACCTCGTTTTGTTTTGTGTAAATTGGCACGCGCGTAGCAAACACGCATGCAAACATTTAGAACGGACAGAGTGTTGTACAATGAGTACCGCACCCTGTCAACGTACAAATGAATACACAATGCAGTGGTGCACACCGCTCCACTATGTGGACTGCACTCGAGATGCTGTAAGAGTTGTGCATTGTCTCATGTTGAAGTGGCTCTGGGAGCGAGAGTGCTCTAGGGGAGTCGCACAACCAAAGCTGCCACTGCTCCCCTGTGGCCTGAATTTAAAAATTTAGCTTTAGATGACCGACGTATGAACTTATTTTGTATGTTGATTATAGTGCGCTGCTACTGCTATTGTTCATCCGGCTGTTATGACTTATGCAGCTAGCGAAGGACGCTAGGTTTAGTGATGCGTGTTGTGTGTGTGTGTGTCGCTATTGTAACCTTTTAATCACATTTGTTGGGAGAACTGTTACGTTGTTTAGGTAGCATTGTTTCAGTAAGTTTTAGAGGGGCTTGGTTTGGCCCGATTTTTTTTATTTAGTATCGATTTATACTTAAATTTGTTTTATCTGTATTGTATTATGATTGTTATTGGGATCAAACATCGAAACGGATTTTTTTTGCACTTTTTGTACGCAGCATGAACGGGGCGGTGCTTTTTCTGTAGGATTTTATTGATTATGTACGTGGTGATGTTTAGATATGTGTACAATAAATTTTAGGTGTAGCTTGTAATTTTATTGTTTGTTGCGGCGGTTGCACCCAAACCAATAGCCGATTGGCTCACAGGGTCAATCCTAATAAATGAAACTGAAACTGAAGTGTGCCCATTGCGGTTTTCTCTCTAGGGATGGTGACGGATTACCACAGCCCTTGTCTGAATGCGTTTCTTTGTAGCCTTTGCTACATTTTAAAAATATAAGCACCCATGTATCAATAAGCACCCATGCTTTGTGAAATATTCTGAGATGCATTTGTATGTATGTATGTTGAGGTTCTTTCACACCGTACAGCGAGGGAAAAAAAAGTATTTGATCCCCTGCTGATTTTGTACGTTTGCCCACTGACAAAGAAATGATCAGTCTATAATTTTAATGGTAGGTTTATTTGAACAGTGAGAGATAGAATAACAACAACAAAATCCAGAAAAACGCATGTCAAAATTTTTATAAATTGATTTGCATTTTAATGAGGGAAATAAGTATTTGACCCCTCTGCAAAACACGACTTAGTACTTGGTGGCAAAACCCTTGTTGGCAATCACAGAGGTCAGACGTTTCTTGTAGTTGGCCACCAGGTTTGCCACATCTCAGGAGGGATTTTGTCCCACTCCTCTTGGCAGATCTTCTCCAAGTCATTAAGGTTTCGAGGCTGACGTTTGTCAACTCGAACCTTCAGCTCCCTCCACAGATTTTCTATGGGATTAAGGTCTGGAGACTGGCTAGGCCACTCCAGGACCTTAATGTGCTTCTTCTTGAGCCACTCCTTTGTTGCCTTGGCCGTGTGTTTTGGGTCATTGTCATGCTGGAATACCCATCAACGACCCATTTTCAATGCCCTGGCTGAGGGAAGGAGGTTCTCACCCAAGATTTGACGGTACATGGCCCCGTCCATCGTCCCTTTGATGCGGTGAAGTTGTCCGGTCCCCTTATCAGAAAAACACCCCCAAAGAATAATGTTTCCACCTCCATGTTTGACGGTGGGGATGGTGTTCTTGGGGTCATAGGCAGCATTCCACCTCCAAACACGGCGAGTTGAGTTGATGCCAAAGAGCTCCATTTTGGTCTCATCTGACCACAACACTTTCACCCAGTTGTCCTCTGAATCATTCAGATGTTCATTGGCAAACTTCAGACGGGCATGTATATGTGCTTTCTTGAGCAGGGGGACCTTGCGGGCGCTGCAGGATTTCAGTCCTTCACGGCGTAGTGTGTTACCAAGTGTTTTTTTGGTGACTATGGTCCCAGCTGCCTTGAGATCATTGACAAGATCCTCCCGTGTAGTTCTGGGCTGACCCCTCCCGTTCTCATGATCATTGCAACTCCACGAGGTGAGATCTTGCATGGAGCCCCAGGCCGAGGGAGATTGACAGTTCTTTTGTGTTTCTTCCATTTGCGAATAATCGCACCAACTGTTGTCACCTTCTCACCAAACTGCTTGGCAATGGTCTTGTAGCCCATTCCAGCCTTGTGTAGGTCTACAATCTTGTCCCTGACATCCTTGGAGAGCTCTTTGGTCTTGGCCATGGTGGAGAGTTTGGAATCTGATTGATTGATTGCTTCTGTGGACAGGTGTCTTTTATACAGGTAACAAGCTGAGATTAGGAGCACTCCCTTTAAGAGTGTGCTCCTAATCTCAGCTCGTTACCTGTATTAAAGACACCTGGGAGCCAGAAATCTTTCTGACTGAGAGGGGGTCAAATACTTATTTCCCTCATTAAAATGCAAATCAATTTATAACATTTTTGACATGCGTTTTTCTGGATTTTCTTGTTATTCTTTCTCTCACTGTTCAAGCAAACCTACCATTAAAATTATCGACTGATCATTTCTTTGTTAGTGGGCAAACGTACAAAATCAGCAGGGGATCAAATACTTTTTCCCCTCACTGTACGTAGCCAACCGTGCCATATCGGAGGTGCGGGGGAAGGACAACAATCTAAACACGAAAATCAGTAAAAAAAATAATTAGTTTTCAATTTAGATTTAAAAGTGCATCAGGATTAAATGTGGCATTATTGACTTGATTTCATTAGTAACAGGCCATTGTTATAATAATTGTCATGTTATACGAAACAAAACATTTCAGATTGTATTTGCGTTCAGCACGATAATTGTCAACCCTTGATATACCTTAAGCATGTTGTGAGCATCCTGTCGTGTCTTGTGTTGAGTACATTCATCATAGGTTTGCTCTGTAAAGGGGGGAATCGCAGTGAATTTATCCAAGTTTGCTCACGTCCCTAAGCCTCAGTGTGGACTGCATGATGATAGGTACGTTTGACGGTAAATTAAGTGTGCTGAAAATTAAAAATGCAACAGTGATGAATACTTTTGATTTAAAGCTTTCGTGACTGCAGGGATTCATATTTTTGGTTATTTAGGTAAAGTCATTTGATTGTTTAATATTTTTATTATTTTATTGCTCTCCTATTGTTTCACGACGTTTCGACTGCAACACAAGCAATCATCATCAGGTGTGAAAACCACAGCAATCATCATCAGGTGTGAAAACCACAGATTTGTGGTTTTCACACCTGATGATGATTGCTTGTGTTGCAGTCAAAACGTCGTGAGAATGTTATTGTTTTATATTTTTATTTTTTAATTGTTCCCCTTCTACGTGGTGACTTTACCGAAAGAACCAAGAATATGGTGATTAATACATTAATTATGCTGAGTCATACCGTGTTAAGGTGTGTTGTACTTGTATAGCCATGGCAAAGCTTGATATTTTAAACGTGTTTGTCTTATTGCAGATGCAGTGGCCCTTCTGAGCTCCTGTCCCCACAAGGCCAGTTGGGTAATGTGGTTATGTCTGTAGATAATAGCTATATGCTCAACTTAAAATGCTACACTTGTCATTTTGATAACTCTGTGTCGTCTGAGCTCTTAACCTCCTAATGCAATGACTACAATTAACTGCAACGTTTGATTTTAAAATAAGCGATGCAGGAGAGACTATGTGTCTCTTTGCCTATCTCTCTCTGGGCCCTTTGGTCGAGTGTCTGTCCCACGAGACATGCTTCATCATGCCCTTCATGTCTTATCTATCTCTCTGTCCCTTCCGCTTCCAAAGTGTAAAATCTTGGAGTATCAAAGGCCACCCTGATTTTCTTGTAATCATGCATCTTTTTTCACCTTGCGATACAGAACAATAATAAGGCACTGTTGTATTTATATGTTTATAACCCTACATTTTAATTGTGCAAACCTGGAAGCAAATTAAAGGAGATAAGAAAAGATGGAGGCTTAAAATACCGTCGTCAAAAAAGTCAGAATAATTGTCTTGCTCAAATGAGCATTGTTGCACACTGCTGTTTATAGCCCTGATCCAGCGGTGGGATTTCACCTTTCCGACGGCAGGGGCAGACCCTATGCATAGGACAACCACAGATTAATTGTTCTCACACACACTGGTACTTACAGACCACGCAGGGTTGATGGGCAGAGTCAATCCCAAATGAGGATTTAAATTTGTAATCTTCCAATTTGCAAGCATTCGATCTCGTGCTGAGCCACAACGTCGGATAGCTTTAAAATGCGGCCATAGACTCTAAAAAGAGCTCAACATAATTCGCTTGGGAATGTATTATAATAGATGATAAAATCAATTAAAATGTAATTCCTTGATTTCTTTTCCAGATTAAAAAATGTCAAAAGTACAAGGCCAAGCATATAAAGCTGTTTCCGACATACAGGGTATCCCAAAAGTTAGAGTAATTTCATTTAATGTAACACTGGCATTAAAAAAATGTGTTTATTCTTTAAGGTAATATTTTATCTATTATTATTAATACCTATTTTCTTCTGCCCCTGGGGTCACCTCGACAAAGAACCCGAATTGAATTGAGACAAAATAATTGATGAATGTTCAAAGATTACACCTGCAGTCAAAAGAGTCCTTAATGAATTTCAAAAGAGAATTCAAGCATCCATTAATGTCAATGGGAGTCAGTTTGAACGTTTGTTAAAATAAATCAAATAACCCGATGTGGTTTGTAAAAAATAAGTATAATAACTCTTTGTGCCCTTACTTTTGGGCTGCTACTGTATATTTATGCACTCTGGATAGGGACAAACATTTAACATGCAACAATATACATCAAGAAGCTTTGTAATACCGCTCTCTATGAAACGTGGTGTGTGCAGCTGTGTTTGCTGGTGACAAGATTGTGGATCATCGCACGTCGGGGTCAACAGAGTTACCAAGTGGAGTGGCCAAACTCCGATCTCCCGTGAGCGTCACTGATGTTCCAGCTCCAGCATTTCGAAATCAAGACGACAGTGGGTCTGTCTCCCAGATCACCTTTCACACAACACACATTCAACATGCAAACGTTATTCAGCGAAATCATCCAAAATGCACCACCAGGTCTTACCAGTCCAAAGCTAATCAGGTTTAAGTCTGATTAAGCATTCAATGGGTGGTCATCGGGACATGCCAGATGTTGATAGCTTGGACTATGATCTGGGTTGTCTCCGAGTTTTCCAGTTTTCTACAACATGCTAACTTTCTCATGAATGGAAATGGCCAAACATCCCAAACCAAGATCTTCTGGAAGCACAGTCTTAGTAGTCAGTGAGGTTTTCCTGGAAAATTAAATAGCTTGATCTTTAAGAGAGTAATGCAAGTTATGGGTCGAAATAAGCAACAGCCAATCAGAATATTCTGGTTGATACTGGTTTACTAGTATCAAGTCGATACCAGATGACAGGTATGGACTAGAATACCTATTTAAACAGTTCACATAATTAGCCTGACTTCATCCTGATTACAGTGTGGCATTCAGGCAAGATGGGAGGGCCCATTGGGTGTGGCCGGCCTGGTGGAATCGCAAATGAAATGTTGAATTTTAGCCTCCTTGACGATCACAGCGATGCCGATGCCTATGGAGTACATTTCAATGGCATTACTGGCCAGCTGGTTTCATGGTCTACGGCAGGGGTGGGGAACCTTTTTATCTGCCAAGGGCCATTTGGATATTTATATAACATCATTCGTGTTATATAAACAAATTAATTGGTGATAGTTAATAGTACAAAGGTAGATTGCCAATACTGCTAAATAGGCCACATTCTGGTTGTGCAGAGTCGACAAGAGGCATGGCAACCATAGGAAGAGACCTTATGACAGATGCTCAGGACTGGATGGGCAGTGGAGTCACCAGGAGCAGCGTGATCCAGCTGTTCCCCCGTGTGTCACACAAGCCAACCAACCCTTGCCAGCACATCCTGAGCAGGTAAAATTGCATCACAGACTTAACGTGAAAATGTAAATACTACATTTAATATGCACGTTTGGTAAGAATATGATAAACCACGATCGCACGCGCGGTTTAAGGTTTAGTTCCAAAGAAAGCAATGCAATTATGATTATTCATAGAATTTAACAACAGTTACCTCCTTATCACTGTTCTGTATCTGCTGTGACTACTCTTCGCTTGAACCTCACCCATTGAACTCTACACATATAATAATAATAGGGTTTTCCCCCTTTTTTCTGGCAACAAAACTGAAACCTTTTTACAAGGATTCATGTCTACTGCATTAACCACAATACTTGCAGTCAAAATGCAAACAAAACACATACTATGATAATATGATGCATTGTCCTTGAAACTGATTGGTCCACACCAGGGGACGGCTTTCTTTTGAGCCTCTACCCAATTGGTGCTCGACCAGATGACATCAAAAGGCTCAAAAGAAAGCCGTCCCTTGGTGTGGACCAATCAGTTTCAAGGACAATGCATATATTATCATAGTATGTGTTTTGTTTGCATTTTGACTGCAGGTATTGTGGTTAATGCAGACATGAATCCTCGTAAAAAGGTTTCAGTTTTGTTGCCAGAAAAAAGAGGAAAAACCCTATTATTATATTTTGGTACTGGCAAAGGAGGTCTAAGGATGTAGATGCTCTACACACATGTTGAGCGCTCGGTTTACCGGACTGTTTCATCTCATCCACGCTCTGCATGCGCTAACCACAACAACTCCCTCTTTGCTTCTTTCTTCTTCCCTCGCTTGTAGAAGTCTCGTGGTATCAACGGCTGTCGCCACGATGACATCTTGTGTTTTGACACGATTGTGATTGGAGGGCGATGTTTAAGTGCTTACTCTTTTTTGACATCTCAGGTGGCATGCGGTGTGAAATCCTACGGTGATTCCAAAAGTCGCATGTTTTTTTCTCCAAGTTCCACTAGGTGAGACAAACCAGTGCTTTAAACAACGGGCCCAAACACCGGTGCAGTATTATCGTATTTAACGTTCTTATACAGTGCCTGCCCCAGCGGTAGTGGGTTTTTTCCCCCGCTTGTTGTAAAGGTCCCGGGGTTAGAATCTAGCAGACTGTCCTGGATATTACTGCCAGGCAATGAACTGCTAAGTACGACACGCCGTCTGCTTCGAAGAGGATGCTAGAAGAGCCCGTGGCATTGTTTTAAGATGAGTTGGCCATTGCGTGCCGGAGTCAAATTTGCAAATGACAGTCCTGCACTATTGTACGCCGTATATTGAAAGGTTGAATTTCCCGTGGGGGTAAGAAGTGAAACGCTTAGTGACGGTGCTGTTGTTACGAGTGTGTAACAGGGAGTTCATTGAATCTTCAGACAGTGATTGTACTCGGTTGTCAAGAAATTGCCATCCGCCACAGTCGGTTCGTGACCTTGTGCAATGTGTCAATAGTGAGGAAGGGAATCAAGGCATAGTTTATACATTCCAAATGTTAGGATTTATTGTATTCTAGATCGGGTTACCGTCCTTCTGTCTGTCGTCGTGAAGCATGTTTAAAGAATCCGTCCGCGTTGGTGCCCTATAAAAAAAATATTGAGGGAATTGCACGTGAGAGAAAATGAATCAGAACAACCCACCCTCCCATATTAAACATGAGCAACCCTCACAAGTCCAGTCATGAAGCTGGGTGTAATTACCAGCGAAGCGTCACAGTACGCAATTTGTAAATGTTGTGCATTTATCAATGGTATGGGTTTCTTGGGTTAGATCGCAAAAATGTAAATGTGTCGTTAAACCCGCCACCACCCGACACAGCCAACTAGTAAGGTTTGTCATGTAAACAGAACGTGCCAATTCGTTACTAGTACAGCACGCCGTTGTGTTGCAGAGCAAATCCACAACATTAACAATCTGAGTACGACGTTTCGCCAGTGTTCGCGACCAGCATCATCAGGCGACAGCCAGATTTGTTCTGTCCTCCTGTCTCCACAAATCTGGCTATCGCCTGATGATGCTGTTTGTAATTACTGGCGAAACGTTGTACTCAGTTTGTAAATGTTGTGGGTTTACTCCACAACACACCCGGTGTGCTGTGCAGGTAACGAGTTGGCATGTTCTGTTCAGATGTCATAGTTTTCATAGTTTCATAATTTCATTATTTGGTATAGCCCTGTGAGCCATTCGGCTCTTGAATCGGGTGCAACCGCAACAAACAAAAAACATGAACAAGAAAACATCTTGAAGTGATTTTGTGCATGTGCAAACAGAAAATCCAGGAAAAAACATAAAAATATTCCTGAAATAGCACTGCACACCAACGCTGTGTGCAAAAATCCCAGTGGGATGCAAGTCAAACAAAAACAAGAAAACTTAGATTAGGGCATCAGTCTAACTCCGTACGACAATAAACAAAAACATTACCAAACCCAAAAACTTTTAGAAATCACCAAAATAAAGCCATAAATGCAATGTAACAGTGATCATAGGAACTGTGACCGAATTTTTAACAATAAAATACATAAATAACATGTAACACCAAACCCTAGAGCCACAGCTATGTCGGGTGGTGGCGGGTTTAACCACACATTTATATTTGCGCGATATAACCCCCCCTCCAAAAAAACCTTACTAGTACAGCACGTTGATGTAACGGAGAGCAAATCCACAACATTTTTAATCTGAGCACGACGTTTCGCCAGTGATTACAACCAGCATCATCAGGCGGACGGCCAGATCTGTGCATTTACTCTGCAACACACCGGTGGGCTTAAGTATGAACTAATTGGCACGTCTTGTTTACGTGACAAACCTTACTAATTGGCTGTGTTGGGTGGTGGTGGGATAACGACACATTTATGCGATCTAACCCAAACAAAAACCTTTCTACTGTATTCATAGCAATTGGCGCCCCCTATTGGAGTGATGTATTTTTTGACCGATGTTTTCCTGGGTTAATAAGTATAGTGACTATAGTCTATATGGTGAATAATATGGACTACTGTGAGGGTTTGTTAAAATTGACGCACTAATTGTAATGCTGGTCGTTGTTGTTCGACATTTTAGCGTACAACAAACGGAGGACGCTGAGGATGCTATGAAGAACTTTCTGAAAATATTTAGAGGGATTTTCTGAGTTGGTAAATTGATTTTGAAACGTCTGACCGAGGTGTTCTAGCAAAATTGCGTCACTTATATTCTTTACGGATGGTCTTCATCATAACAGCAATTTCCTTGCCTGCAACACAACTTGTATAAGTTAATGTTTTTTTTTTATAATGTAGTTTATCTAATAAAAACATTTCACGGTTGGTGTTGCATATCTAATCCTCTGATCGTATTACCAGTTTCAGTAAATGGTCAAGAGATGTAATGTTCCACAGTTGTGAAAATAAAGTCAAAGTTTCAAAATACTTTTGAGCGCCGAACGACGCCTCTGAAAGGTTTTTAGCCAGCGGAAGGACAAAGAAAATCCTTCTGTGATAGCGGAGGCGGCGGGGAGGGGGGACTGTGGACACAGCTCCTGTATGGGATGGAGAGTTTCTCCAGCGACCTAGGGGAAGAGGAGACGAGGCCACATGGTGGGAGACTGTGACGCAGATCTGAGAGAGGTCGCTGTTGTGCAGCAGCAGCGGTAGCAGCTGCGGGGATTGACGGGAGGGTAGAACGCGTTGGAACCTGTGCCAGGCTAGGTGCAGGAGGTCACGGGACAAACCCAGCAGGTGACATTAGTTGACTCACCGAGATGACTGGCAGATGCACCACTGTGCCAGGCTAGGTGCAGGAGGTCACGGGACAGGCCCAGCAGGTGGCATTAGTTTACTGACCGAGATGACTGGCAGATGCACCACTGTGCCAGGCTAGGTGCAGGAGGTCACGGGATAGACCCAGCAGGTGACATTAGTTGACTCACCGAGATGACTGGCAGATGCACCACTGTGCCAGACTAGGTGCAGGAGGTCACGGGACAGACCCAGCAGGTGACATTAGTTGATTCTTTAGCACCCATGCAGAACTGCCATAAAGTGGCGGTGACGTGACCACAGTGCTTGTGCCAGGTTAGGTGCACTTAAAGTGCACACTTTGAGGCCACGTGAAGTATCGAAGGCTCTCTGCGAGCCGGTCACGGGACAGACTGACCGAGATGACTGGCTGTTTCACCACCTGTGCTCCCCATTGTGCCAACTCGCTGTATTTTATCCGCCCAGTGCAACGCTCGTTGTTGTGAGCGTCGCTTCTCCAACCACTGCTGTTGTTGGGAGGGCGACTGCCTCTACTGCCCAGTAGCGTTCTTCAGGAAACTCCTCCACAGAGGCCAAGCTTGGCACCGCTGGTCAGCAAGTCCACTCAGCTCCAAATACTCCTGTGCCGCATCAGTCCATCCCTTCTCATAGTTTCATAGTTTCATTTATATGGTATAGCCCTGTGAGCCATTCGGCTCTTGAATCGGGTGCAACGCAAACAAACAAAAAAACATGAACAAGAAAACATCTTAAAGTGACTTTGTGCATGTGCAAACAGAAAATCCAGGAAAAAAACATCAAAATATTCCTGAAATAGCACCGTACACCAACGCTGTGTGCAAAAATCCCATTGGGATGCAAGTCAAACAACAACAAGAAAACTAAGATTAAGGCCATCAATTCTAGATTTAAAGCTTTCGTGACTGCAAGGATCCATACTCTTTGGTTCTATTCGGTAAAGTCACGTAGGTAAATTGTTGTTTTATTATTTACCTACGTGACTTTACCGAATAGAACCAAAGAGTATTAAGGCCATCAGTCTAACTCCGTACAACAATAAACAAAAACATGGTCAAACCAAAAAACTTTTAGAAATCACCAAAATAAAGCCATAAATGCAATGTAACAGTGATCATAGGAACTGTGACCGAATTTTTAACAATAAACTACATAAACAACCATGTAACACCAAACCCTAGAGCCACAGCTGGCTGCATGAGTTACTCCACAAACAACAGGAGCATCGGTCGGAGTATCAAATTTTTCAATGCACCTTTAAGATCAGCATGCTAAATCACAAAACAGATAATACTTTGCAGCGGTCATCCGGAGCGAAACATTTTATTTTATTTTAGGCCACTGAATAGCAGTGGCAAGCTAGGGGTGTACAACTCCTCTAGAGCAGTTTTGAGTGAATATCTCATAGGTAGCCATTCAAGTTGCAGTTTATTGGCAATAGCATTCCAGACCCTGGGGGCATCAATAGCAAAGGCCCTTCCTCCGGGTTTTTGTACGGGCAATAGGGAATGTGAAGCTGGTAGATGAGCAAAGACACGAGGTCAAAATTTGTTCAAATGTGTTCTTTGAAACAGAGAGGAGATCCAGCAGCAGGCAGTCTGCGGGTTGTTTGGTTCTCCAACTCATGGTGCGAACCCCTCGCCCACAACAGGGGGGGAAGGGAGGGGAATGAGAAGGGAGGAGCCGGAAGTGAGGGGGGGCGGGGTCTGAAGTGAGGGGCGAGGGGGGGGCGGAGGTGAGGGAGGTGACGGGGGAGAGGAGGGCCGGAAGCGAGGGGGGGAGGGTGGGAAGGGCGGAAGCGAGGGGGGAGGGGCATAAGTGAGGGGAGGGCCCGGGGGGAGGGTCCAAAGAGAGGACGAAAGAGGGGCCGGATGTGGAGGGGGGCCGGATGTGGGGGAGGGGCGGATGTGGAGGGGGGCCGGATGTGGAGGAGGGGCGGATGTGGAGGGGGTGAAGTGAGGGGGAAGGGCTGGAAGTGAGGGGGAGGGGCTGGAAGGTGGCGTCCTAGCCAGGTGCTGTCCCTGTCTCTCATCTCTCTGCGTCATCTCCCAGCTGCTCGGGACGTCTCCTGGGCTCCCGGGCGCTCCAACAGAGGTCTGATCCACCACTCCACCACCCTCCTCCTCCTTCCCTCTCTCTCTGCGCTGTCTCCCACGCAGCCGCTGCCGTCTTTGTCTCCCCTTGCTGCTGTGGCCACGGCCCCGAGATCTGTGTCAGTGTGTGTCTGTGTGTGTGTCTGTGTTTGTGTGTGTGTCTGTGTCTGTCTGTGTGTCTGTGTGTGTGTGTCTGTGTGTGTGTCTGTGTGTGTGTCTGTGTTTGTGTCAGTGTGTGTGTCTGTGTGTGTCTGTGTGTGTCTGTGTGTGTGTCTGTGTTTGTGTCAGTGTGTGTGTGTGTGTGTCTGTGTGTGTGTCTGTGTGTGTCTGTCTGTGTGTGTCTGTGTGTGTGTGTGTCTGTGTGTGTATCTGTGTGTGTGTCTGTGTGTGTGTCTGTGTTTGTGTCAGTGTGTGTGTCTGTGTGTGTCTGTGTGTGTGTCTGTGTGTGTCTGTCTGTGTGTGTCTGTGTGTGTTTGTGTTTGTGTCAGTGTGTGTGTCTGTGTGTGTGTCTGTGTGTGTGTGTCTGTGTGTGTCTGTCTGTGTGTGTCTGTGTGTGTCTGTGTGTGTTTGTGTCAGTGTGTGTGTCTGTGTGTGTGTCTGTGTGTTTGTGTCTGTGTGTGTGTCTGTGTGTCTGTGTGTGTATCTGTGTGTGTGTCTGTGTGTGTGTCTGTGTGTGTGTTTGTGTCAGTGTGTGTGTCTGTGTGTCTGTGTGTGTGTCTGTGTGTGTCTGTGTGTGTGTGTCTGTGTGTGTATCTGTGTGTGTGTGTGTCTGTGTGTGTGTCTGTGTGTGTGTCTGTGTTTGTGTCAGTGTGTGTGTCTGTGTGTCTGTGTGTGTCTGTGTGTGTGTCTGTGTGTGTCTGTCTGTGTGTGTCTGTGTGTGTGTGTCTGTGTGTTTGTGTCTGTGTGTGTGTTTGTGTCAGTGTGTGTGTCTGTGTCTGTCTGTGTCTGTGTGTGTGTGTCTGTGTGTGTGTCTGTGTGTGTCTGTGTGTGTGTGTCTTTGTGTGTCTGTCTCTGTGTGTGTCTGTGTGTGTATGTGTGTCTGTGTGTGTGTCTGTGTGTGTGTCTGTGTCTGTGTTTGTCAGTGTGTGTGTCTGTGTGTGTGTGTCTGTGTGTGTGTCTGTGTGTGTCTGTATGTGTATGTGTGTCTGTGTGTGTGTCTGTGTGTGTGTCTGTGTGTGTGTCTGTGTGTCTGTGTGTGTGTCTGTGTGTGTGTGTGTCTGTGTGTGTGTGTCTGTCAAAACAACCCCCTACCTCCTCGCGGGGCCGGACGGGCAACTCTGTCGTGGACAGTGCTGTGGGGGGAGATCCAATTTTGATTGGCTCCTCCCCTCATGGCATATGTGTCCACCACAGGGGCTAAACGGGGGCTCTGGACGGGTGCGAGGGGCTGGTAACCCCTCCATCTTCAATTAATTACCACGAAACCACGAATTAAACTGAAATATGTAACTAATAAGCTTGTGCCGGAGGCCCCGGGGGTCCAGGCGTCTATGACGTCTCCTGGCCAAACCCCATTTGGCAGAGCCAGGGGATTGAATACCTACCCTCGGGGCTACTCCAGAAACAACGAAAAGCCACTTCGGGTGGCCACGTGGAATGTTCGAACGCTCACTGCAGAGGAGAGGCTGCCACTCCTCTGTCGGGAGCTGGACCGGTACCGGCTGGATCTATGCGGCATTCAGGAGGTCCGGTGGTGGGTGTACACCCAGGACCCCATTCCAACCTAAAGTTTCCTGGTCTCAGTTATCTGATGAAAGTTGCAAGCGAGAATTTCATCATCGCTTGCGGCTGGGATTGGCATCGTCCCCGACTCCTGAATGCGTTTCTTTGTAGCCTTTGCTACATTTTAAAAATATAAGCACCCATGTATCAATAAGCACCCATGCTTTGTGAAATATTCTGAGATGCATTTGTATGTATGTATGTTGAGGTTCTTTCACACCGTACAGCGAGGGAAAAAAAAGTATTTGATCCCCTGCTGATTTTGTACGTTTGCCCACTGACAAAGAAATGATCAGTCTATAATTTTAATGGTAGGTTTATTTGAACAGTGAGAGATAGAATAACAACAACAAAATCCAGAAAAACGCATGTCAAAATTTTTATAAATTGATTTGCATTTTAATGAGGGAAATAAGTATTTGACCCCTCTGCAAAACACGACTTAGTACTTGGTGGCAAAACCCTTGTTGGCAATCACAGAGGTCAGACGTTTCTTGTAGTTGGCCACCAGGTTTGCCACATCTCAGGAGGGATTTTGTCCCACTCCTCTTGGCAGATCTTCTCCAAGTCATTAAGGTTTCGAGGCTGACGTTTGTCAACTCGAACCTTCAGCTCCCTCCACAGATTTTCTATGGGATTAAGGTCTGGAGACTGGCTAGGCCACTCCAGGACCTTAATGTGCTTCTTCTTGAGCCACTCCTTTGTTGCCTTGGCCGTGTGTTTTGGGTCATTGTCATGCTGGAATACCCATCAACGACCCATTTTCAATGCCCTGGCTGAGGGAAGGAGGTTCTCACCCAAGATTTGACGGTACATGGCCCCGTCCATCGTCCCTTTGATGCGGTGAAGTTGTCCGGTCCCCTTATCAGAAAAACACCCCCAAAGAATAATGTTTCCACCTCCATGTTTGACGGTGGGGATGGTGTTCTTGGGGTCATAGGCAGCATTCCACCTCCAAACACGGCGAGTTGAGTTGATGCCAAAGAGCTCCATTTTGGTCTCATCTGACCACAACACTTTCACCCAGTTGTCCTCTGAATCATTCAGATGTTCATTGGCAAACTTCAGACGGGCATGTATATGTGCTTTCTTGAGCAGGGGGACCTTGCGGGCGCTGCAGGATTTCAGTCCTTCACGGCGTAGTGTGTTACCAAGTGTTTTTTTGGTGACTATGGTCCCAGCTGCCTTGAGATCATTGACAAGATCCTCCCGTGTAGTTCTGGGCTGACCCCTCCCGTTCTCATGATCATTGCAACTCCACGAGGTGAGATCTTGCATGGAGCCCCAGGCCGAGGGAGATTGACAGTTCTTTTGTGTTTCTTCCATTTGCGAATAATCGCACCAACTGTTGTCACCTTCTCACCAAACTGCTTGGCAATGGTCTTGTAGCCCATTCCAGCCTTGTGTAGGTCTACAATCTTGTCCCTGACATCCTTGGAGAGCTCTTTGGTCTTGGCCATGGTGGAGAGTTTGGAATCTGATTGATTGATTGCTTCTGTGGACAGGTGTCTTTTATACAGGTAACAAGCTGAGATTAGGAGCACTCCCTTTAAGAGTGTGCTCCTAATCTCAGCTCGTTACCTGTATTAAAGACACCTGGGAGCCAGAAATCTTTCTGACTGAGAGGGGGTCAAATACTTATTTCCCTCATTAAAATGCAAATCAATTTATAACATTTTTGACATGCGTTTTTCTGGATTTTCTTGTTATTCTTTCTCTCACTGTTCAAGCAAACCTACCATTAAAATTATCGACTGATCATTTCTTTGTTAGTGGGCAAACGTACAAAATCAGCAGGGGATCAAATACTTTTTCCCCTCACTGTACGTAGCCAACCGTGCCATATCGGAGGTGCGGGGGAAGGACAACAATCTAAACACGAAAATCAGTAAAAAAAATAATTAGTTTTCAATTTAGATTTAAAAGTGCATCAGGATTAAATGTGGCATTATTGACTTGATTTCATTAGTAACAGGCCATTGTTATAATAATTGTCATGTTATACGAAACAAAACATTTCAGATTGTATTTGCGTTCAGCACGATAATTGTCAACCCTTGATATACCTTAAGCATGTTGTGAGCATCCTGTCGTGTCTTGTGTTGAGTACATTCATCATAGGTTTGCTCTGTAAAGGGGGGAATCGCAGTGAATTTATCCAAGTTTGCTCACGTCCCTAAGCCTCAGTGTGGACTGCATGATGATAGGTACGTTTGACGGTAAATTAAGTGTGCTGAAAATTAAAAATGCAACAGTGATGAATACTTTTGATTTAAAGCTTTCGTGACTGCAGGGATTCATATTTTTGGTTATTTAGGTAAAGTCATTTGATTGTTTAATATTTTTATTATTTTATTGCTCTCCTATTGTTTCACGACGTTTCGACTGCAACACAAGCAATCATCATCAGGTGTGAAAACCACAGCAATCATCATCAGGTGTGAAAACCACAGATTTGTGGTTTTCACACCTGATGATGATTGCTTGTGTTGCAGTCAAAACGTCGTGAGAATGTTATTGTTTTATATTTTTATTTTTTAATTGTTCCCCTTCTACGTGGTGACTTTACCGAAAGAACCAAGAATATGGTGATTAATACATTAATTATGCTGAGTCATACCGTGTTAAGGTGTGTTGTACTTGTATAGCCATGGCAAAGCTTGATATTTTAAACGTGTTTGTCTTATTGCAGATGCAGTGGCCCTTCTGAGCTCCTGTCCCCACAAGGCCAGTTGGGTAATGTGGTTATGTCTGTAGATAATAGCTATATGCTCAACTTAAAATGCTACACTTGTCATTTTGATAACTCTGTGTCGTCTGAGCTCTTAACCTCCTAATGCAATGACTACAATTAACTGCAACGTTTGATTTTAAAATAAGCGATGCAGGAGAGACTATGTGTCTCTTTGCCTATCTCTCTCTGGGCCCTTTGGTCGAGTGTCTGTCCCACGAGACATGCTTCATCATGCCCTTCATGTCTTATCTATCTCTCTGTCCCTTCCGCTTCCAAAGTGTAAAATCTTGGAGTATCAAAGGCCACCCTGATTTTCTTGTAATCATGCATCTTTTTTCACCTTGCGATACAGAACAATAATAAGGCACTGTTGTATTTATATGTTTATAACCCTACATTTTAATTGTGCAAACCTGGAAGCAAATTAAAGGAGATAAGAAAAGATGGAGGCTTAAAATACCGTCGTCAAAAAAGTCAGAATAATTGTCTTGCTCAAATGAGCATTGTTGCACACTGCTGTTTATAGCCCTGATCCAGCGGTGGGATTTCACCTTTCCGACGGCAGGGGCAGACCCTATGCATAGGACAACCACAGATTAATTGTTCTCACACACACTGGTACTTACAGACCACGCAGGGTTGATGGGCAGAGTCAATCCCAAATGAGGATTTAAATTTGTAATCTTCCAATTTGCAAGCATTCGATCTCGTGCTGAGCCACAACGTCGGATAGCTTTAAAATGCGGCCATAGACTCTAAAAAGAGCTCAACATAATTCGCTTGGGAATGTATTATAATAGATGATAAAATCAATTAAAATGTAATTCCTTGATTTCTTTTCCAGATTAAAAAATGTCAAAAGTACAAGGCCAAGCATATAAAGCTGTTTCCGACATACAGGGTATCCCAAAAGTTAGAGTAATTTCATTTAATGTAACACTGGCATTAAAAAAATGTGTTTATTCTTTAAGGTAATATTTTATCTATTATTATTAATACCTATTTTCTTCTGCCCCTGGGGTCACCTCGACAAAGAACCCGAATTGAATTGAGACAAAATAATTGATGAATGTTCAAAGATTACACCTGCAGTCAAAAGAGTCCTTAATGAATTTCAAAAGAGAATTCAAGCATCCATTAATGTCAATGGGAGTCAGTTTGAACGTTTGTTAAAATAAATCAAATAACCCGATGTGGTTTGTAAAAAATAAGTATAATAACTCTTTGTGCCCTTACTTTTGGGCTGCTACTGTATATTTATGCACTCTGGATAGGGACAAACATTTAACATGCAACAATATACATCAAGAAGCTTTGTAATACCGCTCTCTATGAAACGTGGTGTGTGCAGCTGTGTTTGCTGGTGACAAGATTGTGGATCATCGCACGTCGGGGTCAACAGAGTTACCAAGTGGAGTGGCCAAACTCCGATCTCCCGTGAGCGTCACTGATGTTCCAGCTCCAGCATTTCGAAATCAAGACGACAGTGGGTCTGTCTCCCAGATCACCTTTCACACAACACACATTCAACATGCAAACGTTATTCAGCGAAATCATCCAAAATGCACCACCAGGTCTTACCAGTCCAAAGCTAATCAGGTTTAAGTCTGATTAAGCATTCAATGGGTGGTCATCGGGACATGCCAGATGTTGATAGCTTGGACTATGATCTGGGTTGTCTCCGAGTTTTCCAGTTTTCTACAACATGCTAACTTTCTCATGAATGGAAATGGCCAAACATCCCAAACCAAGATCTTCTGGAAGCACAGTCTTAGTAGTCAGTGAGGTTTTCCTGGAAAATTAAATAGCTTGATCTTTAAGAGAGTAATGCAAGTTATGGGTCGAAATAAGCAACAGCCAATCAGAATATTCTGGTTGATACTGGTTTACTAGTATCAAGTCGATACCAGATGACAGGTATGGACTAGAATACCTATTTAAACAGTTCACATAATTAGCCTGACTTCATCCTGATTACAGTGTGGCATTCAGGCAAGATGGGAGGGCCCATTGGGTGTGGCCGGCCTGGTGGAATCGCAAATGAAATGTTGAATTTTAGCCTCCTTGACGATCACAGCGATGCCGATGCCTATGGAGTACATTTCAATGGCATTACTGGCCAGCTGGTTTCATGGTCTACGGCAGGGGTGGGGAACCTTTTTATCTGCCAAGGGCCATTTGGATATTTATATAACATCATTCGTGTTATATAAACAAATTAATTGGTGATAGTTAATAGTACAAAGGTAGATTGCCAATACTGCTAAATAGGCCACATTCTGGTTGTGCAGAGTCGACAAGAGGCATGGCAACCATAGGAAGAGACCTTATGACAGATGCTCAGGACTGGATGGGCAGTGGAGTCACCAGGAGCAGCGTGATCCAGCTGTTCCCCCGTGTGTCACACAAGCCAACCAACCCTTGCCAGCACATCCTGAGCAGGTAAAATTGCATCACAGACTTAACGTGAAAATGTAAATACTACATTTAATATGCACGTTTGGTAAGAATATGATAAACCACGATCGCACGCGCGGTTTAAGGTTTAGTTCCAAAGAAAGCAATGCAATTATGATTATTCATAGAATTTAACAACAGTTACCTCCTTATCACTGTTCTGTATCTGCTGTGACTACTCTTCGCTTGAACCTCACCCATTGAACTCTACACATATAATAATAATAGGGTTTTCCCCCTTTTTTCTGGCAACAAAACTGAAACCTTTTTACAAGGATTCATGTCTACTGCATTAACCACAATACTTGCAGTCAAAATGCAAACAAAACACATACTATGATAATATGATGCATTGTCCTTGAAACTGATTGGTCCACACCAGGGGACGGCTTTCTTTTGAGCCTCTACCCAATTGGTGCTCGACCAGATGACATCAAAAGGCTCAAAAGAAAGCCGTCCCTTGGTGTGGACCAATCAGTTTCAAGGACAATGCATATATTATCATAGTATGTGTTTTGTTTGCATTTTGACTGCAGGTATTGTGGTTAATGCAGACATGAATCCTCGTAAAAAGGTTTCAGTTTTGTTGCCAGAAAAAAGAGGAAAAACCCTATTATTATATTTTGGTACTGGCAAAGGAGGTCTAAGGATGTAGATGCTCTACACACATGTTGAGCGCTCGGTTTACCGGACTGTTTCATCTCATCCACGCTCTGCATGCGCTAACCACAACAACTCCCTCTTTGCTTCTTTCTTCTTCCCTCGCTTGTAGAAGTCTCGTGGTATCAACGGCTGTCGCCACGATGACATCTTGTGTTTTGACACGATTGTGATTGGAGGGCGATGTTTAAGTGCTTACTCTTTTTTGACATCTCAGGTGGCATGCGGTGTGAAATCCTACGGTGATTCCAAAAGTCGCATGTTTTTTTCTCCAAGTTCCACTAGGTGAGACAAACCAGTGCTTTAAACAACGGGCCCAAACACCGGTGCAGTATTATCGTATTTAACGTTCTTATACAGTGCCTGCCCCAGCGGTAGTGGGTTTTTTCCCCCGCTTGTTGTAAAGGTCCCGGGGTTAGAATCTAGCAGACTGTCCTGGATATTACTGCCAGGCAATGAACTGCTAAGTACGACATGCCGTCTGCTTCGAAGAGGATGCTAGAAGAGCCCGTGGCATTGTTTTAAGATGAGTTGGCCATTGCGTGCCGGAGTCAAATTTGCAAATGACAGTCCTGCACTATTGTACGCCGTATATTGAAAGGTTGAATTTCCCGTGGGGGTAAGAAGTGAAACGCTTAGTGACGGTGCTGTTGTTACGAGTGTGTAACAGGGAGTTCATTGAATCTTCAGACAGTGATTGTACTCGGTTGTCAAGAAATTGCCATCCGCCACAGTCGGTTCGTGACCTTGTGCAATGTGTCAATAGTGAGGAAGGGAATCAAGGCATAGTTTATACATTCCAAATGTTAGGATTTATTGTATTCTAGATCGGGTTACCGTCCTTCTGTCTGTCGTCGTGAAGCATGTTTAAAGAATCCGTCCGCGTTGGTGCCCTATAAAAAAAATATTGAGGGAATTGCACGTGAGAGAAAATGAATCAGAACAACCCACCCTCCCATATTAAACATGAGCAACCCTCACAAGTCCAGTCATGAAGCTGGGTGTAATTACCAGCGAAGCGTCACAGTACGCAATTTGTAAATGTTGTGCATTTATCAATGGTATGGGTTTCTTGGGTTAGATCGCAAAAATGTAAATGTGTCGTTAAACCCGCCACCACCCGACACAGCCAACTAGTAAGGTTTGTCATGTAAACAGAACGTGCCAATTCGTTACTAGTACAGCACGCCGGTGTGTTGCAGAGCAAATCCACAACATTAACAATCTGAGTACGACGTTTCGCCAGTGTTCGCGACCAGCATCATCAGGCGACAGCCAGATTTGTTCTGTCCTCCTGTCTCCACAAATCTGGCTATCGCCTGATGATGCTGTTTGTAATTACTGGCGAAACGTTGTACTCAGTTTGTAAATGTTGTGGGTTTACTCCACAACACACCCGGTGTGCTGTGCAGGTAACGAGTTGGCATGTTCTGTTCAGATGTCATAGTTTTCATAGTTTCATAATTTCATTATTTGGTATAGCCCTGTGAGCCATTCGGCTCTTGAATCGGGTGCAACCGCAACAAACAAAAAACATGAACAAGAAAACATCTTGAAGTGATTTTGTGCATGTGCAAACAGAAAATCCAGGAAAAAACATAAAAATATTCCTGAAATAGCACTGCACACCAACGCTGTGTGCAAAAATCCCAGTGGGATGCAAGTCAAACAAAAACAAGAAAACTTAGATTAGGGCATCAGTCTAACTCCGTACGACAATAAACAAAAACATTACCAAACCCAAAAACTTTTAGAAATCACCAAAATAAAGCCATAAATGCAATGTAACAGTGATCATAGGAACTGTGACCGAATTTTTAACAATAAAATACATAAATAACATGTAACACCAAACCCTAGAGCCACAGCTATGTCGGGTGGTGGCGGGTTTAACCACACATTTATATTTGCGCGATATAACCCCCCCTCCAAAAAAACCTTACTAGTACAGCACGTTGATGTAACGGAGAGCAAATCCACAACATTTTTAATCTGAGCACGACGTTTCGCCAGTGATTACAACCAGCATCATCAGGCGGACGGCCAGATCTGTGCATTTACTCTGCAACACACCGGTGGGCTTAAGTATGAACTAATTGGCACGTCTTGTTTACGTGACAAACCTTACTAATTGGCTGTGTTGGGTGGTGGTGGGATAACGACACATTTATGCGATCTAACCCAAACAAAAACCTTTCTACTGTATTCATAGCAATTGGCGCCCCCTATTGGAGTGATGTATTTTTTGACCGATGTTTTCCTGGGTTAATAAGTATAGTGACTATAGTCTATATGGTGAATAATATGGACTACTGTGAGGGTTTGTTAAAATTGACGCACTAATTGTAATGCTGGTCGTTGTTGTTCGACATTTTAGCGTACAACAAACGGAGGACGCTGAGGATGCTATGAAGAACTTTCTGAAAATATTTAGAGGGATTTTCTGAGTTGGTAAATTGATTTTGAAACGTCTGACCGAGGTGTTCTAGCAAAATTGCGTCACTTATATTCTTTACGGATGGTCTTCATCATAACAGCAATTTCCTTGCCTGCAACACAACTTGTATAAGTTAATGTTTTTTTTTTATAATGTAGTTTATCTAATAAAAACATTTCACGGTTGGTGTTGCATATCTAATCCTCTGATCGTATTACCAGTTTCAGTAAATGGTCAAGAGATGTAATGTTCCACAGTTGTGAAAATAAAGTCAAAGTTTCAAAATACTTTTGAGCGCCGAACGACGCCTCTGAAAGGTTTTTAGCCAGCGGAAGGACAAAGAAAATCCTTCTGTGATAGCGGAGGCGGCGGGGAGGGGGGACTGTGGACACAGCTCCTGTATGGGATGGAGAGTTTCTCCAGCGACCTAGGGGAAGAGGAGACGAGGCCACATGGTGGGAGACTGTGACGCAGATCTGAGAGAGGTCGCTGTTGTGCAGCAGCAGCGGTAGCAGCTGCGGGGATTGACGGGAGGGTAGAACGCGTTGGAACCTGTGCCAGGCTAGGTGCAGGAGGTCACGGGACAAACCCAGCAGGTGACATTAGTTGACTCACCGAGATGACTGGCAGATGCACCACTGTGCCAGGCTAGGTGCAGGAGGTCACGGGACAGGCCCAGCAGGTGGCATTAGTTTACTGACCGAGATGACTGGCAGATGCACCACTGTGCCAGGCTAGGTGCAGGAGGTCACGGGATAGACCCAGCAGGTGACATTAGTTGACTCACCGAGATGACTGGCAGATGCACCACTGTGCCAGACTAGGTGCAGGAGGTCACGGGACAGACCCAGCAGGTGACATTAGTTGATTCTTTAGCACCCATGCAGAACTGCCATAAAGTGGCGGTGACGTGACCACAGTGCTTGTGCCAGGTTAGGTGCACTTAAAGTGCACACTTTGAGGCCACGTGAAGTATCGAAGGCTCTCTGCGAGCCGGTCACGGGACAGACTGACCGAGATGACTGGCTGTTTCACCACCTGTGCTCCCCATTGTGCCAACTCGCTGTATTTTATCCGCCCAGTGCAACGCTCGTTGTTGTGAGCGTCGCTTCTCCAACCACTGCTGTTGTTGGGAGGGCGACTGCCTCTACTGCCCAGTAGCGTTCTTCAGGAAACTCCTCCACAGAGGCCAAGCTTGGCACCGCTGGTCAGCAAGTCCACTCAGCTCCAAATACTCCTGTGCCGCATCAGTCCATCCCTTCTCATAGTTTCATAGTTTCATTTATATGGTATAGCCCTGTGAGCCATTCGGCTCTTGAATCGGGTGCAACGCAAACAAACAAAAAAACATGAACAAGAAAACATCTTAAAGTGACTTTGTGCATGTGCAAACAGAAAATCCAGGAAAAAAACATCAAAATATTCCTGAAATAGCACCGTACACCAACGCTGTGTGCAAAAATCCCATTGGGATGCAAGTCAAACAACAACAAGAAAACTAAGATTAAGGCCATCAATTCTAGATTTAAAGCTTTCGTGACTGCAAGGATCCATACTCTTTGGTTCTATTCGGTAAAGTCACGTAGGTAAATTGTTGTTTTATTATTTACCTACGTGACTTTACCGAATAGAACCAAAGAGTATTAAGGCCATCAGTCTAACTCCGTACAACAATAAACAAAAACATGGTCAAACCAAAAAACTTTTAGAAATCACCAAAATAAAGCCATAAATGCAATGTAACAGTGATCATAGGAACTGTGACCGAATTTTTAACAATAAACTACATAAACAACCATGTAACACCAAACCCTAGAGCCACAGCTGGCTGCATGAGTTACTCCACAAACAACAGGAGCATCGGTCGGAGTATCAAATTTTTCAATGCACCTTTAAGATCAGCATGCTAAATCACAAAACAGATAATACTTTGCAGCGGTCATCCGGAGCGAAACATTTTATTTTATTTTAGGCCACTGAATAGCAGTGGCAAGCTAGGGGTGTACAACTCCTCTAGAGCAGTTTTGAGTGAATATCTCATAGGTAGCCATTCAAGTTGCAGTTTATTGGCAATAGCATTCCAGACCCTGGGGGCATCAATAGCAAAGGCCCTTCCTCCGGGTTTTTGTACGGGCAATAGGGAATGTGAAGCTGGTAGATGAGCAAAGACACGAGGTCAAAATTTGTTCAAATGTGTTCTTTGAAACAGAGAGGAGATCCAGCAGCAGGCAGTCTGCGGGTTGTTTGGTTCTCCAACTCATGGTGCGAACCCCTCGCCCACAACAGGGGGGGAAGGGAGGGGAATGAGAAGGGAGGAGCCGGAAGTGAGGGGGGGCGGGGTCTGAAGTGAGGGGCGAGGGGGGGGCGGAGGTGAGGGAGGTGACGAGGGAGAGGAGGGCCGGAAGCGAGGGGGGGAGGGTGGGAAGGGCGGAAGCGAGGGGGGAGGGGCATAAGTGAGGGGAGGGCCCGGGGGGAGGGTCCAAAGAGAGGACGAAAGAGGGGCCGGATGTGGAGGGGGGCCGGATGTGGGGGAGGGGCGGATGTGGAGGGGGGCCGGATGTGGAGGAGGGGCGGATGTGGAGGGGGTGAAGTGAGGGGGAAGGGCTGGAAGTGAGGGGGAGGGGCTGGAAGGTGGCGTCCTAGCCAGGTGCTGTCCCTGTCTCTCATCTCTCTGCGTCATCTCCCAGCTGCTCGGGACGTCTCCTGGGCTCCCGGGCGCTCCAACAGAGGTCTGATCCACCACTCCACCACCCTCCTCCTCCTTCCCTCTCTCTCTGCGCTGTCTCCCACGCAGCCGCTGCCGTCTTTGTCTCCCCTTGCTGCTGTGGCCACGGCCCCGAGATCTGTGTCAGTGTGTGTCTGTGTGTGTGTCTGTGTTTGTGTGTGTGTCTGTGTCTGTCTGTGTGTCTGTGTGTGTGTGTCTGTGTGTGTGTCTGTGTGTGTGTCTGTGTTTGTGTCAGTGTGTGTGTCTGTGTGTGTCTGTGTGTGTCTGTGTGTGTGTCTGTGTTTGTGTCAGTGTGTGTGTCTGTGTGTCTGTGTGTGTGTCTGTGTGTGTCTGTCTGTGTGTGTCTGTGTGTGTGTGTGTCTGTGTGTGTATCTGTGTGTGTGTGTCTGTGTGTGTGTCTGTGTTTGTGTCAGTGTGTGTGTCTGTGTGTGTCTGTGTGTGTGTCTGTGTGTGTCTGTCTGTGTGTGTCTGTGTGTGTTTGTGTTTGTGTCAGTGTGTGTGTCTGTGTGTGTGTCTGTGTGTGTGTGTCTGTGTGTGTCTGTCTGTGTGTGTCTGTGTGTGTCTGTGTGTGTTTGTGTCAGTGTGTGTGTCTGTGTGTGTGTCTGTGTGTTTGTGTCTGTGTGTGTGTCTGTGTGTCTGTGTGTGTATCTGTGTGTGTGTCTGTGTGTGTGTCTGTGTGTGTGTTTGTGTCAGTGTGTGTGTCTGTGTGTCTGTGTGTGTGTCTGTGTGTGTCTGTGTGTGTGTGTCTGTGTGTGTATCTGTGTGTGTGTGTGTCTGTGTGTGTGTCTGTGTGTGTGTCTGTGTTTGTGTCAGTGTGTGTGTCTGTGTGTCTGTGTGTGTCTGTGTGTGTGTCTGTGTGTGTCTGTCTGTGTGTGTCTGTGTGTGTGTGTCTGTGTGTTTGTGTCTGTGTGTGTGTTTGTGTCAGTGTGTGTGTCTGTGTCTGTCTGTGTCTGTGTGTGTGTGTCTGTGTGTGTGTCTGTGTGTGTCTGTGTGTGTGTGTCTTTGTGTGTCTGTCTCTGTGTGTGTCTGTGTGTGTATGTGTGTCTGTGTGTGTGTCTGTGTGTGTGTCTGTGTCTGTGTTTGTCAGTGTGTGTGTCTGTGTGTGTGTGTCTGTGTGTGTGTCTGTGTGTGTCTGTATGTGTATGTGTGTCTGTGTGTGTGTCTGTGTGTGTGTCTGTGTGTGTGTCTGTGTGTCTGTGTGTGTGTCTGTGTGTGTGTGTGTCTGTGTGTGTGTGTCTGTCAAAACAACCCCCTACCTCCTCGCGGGGCCGGACGGGCAACTCTGTCGTGGACAGTGCTGTGGGGGGAGATCCAATTTTGATTGGCTCCTCCCCTCATGGCATATGTGTCCACCACAGGGGCTAAACGGGGGCTCTGGACGGGTGCGAGGGGCTGGTAACCCCTCCATCTTCAATTAATTACCACGAAACCACGAATTAAACTGAAATATGTAACTAATAAGCTTGTGCCGGAGGCCCCGGGGGGCCAGGCGTCTATGACGTCTCCTGGCCAAACCCCATTTGGCAGAGCCAGGAGATTGAATACCTACCCTCGGGGCTACTCCAGAAACAACGAAAAGCCACTACGGGTGGCCACGTGGAATGTTCGAACGCTCACTGCAGAGGAGAGGCTGCCACTCCTCTGTCGGGAGCTGGACCGGTACCGGCTGGATCTATGCGGCATTCAGGAGGTCCGGTGGTGGGTGTACACCCAGGACCCCATTCCAACCTAAAGTTTCCTGGTCTCAGTTATCTGATGAAAGTTGCAAGCGAGAATTTCATCATCGCTTGCGGCTGGGATTGGCATCGTCCCCGACTCCTGATGTCGAGGGTAAATGGGCGAGGTTTAGGACTGTGACTCATGCAGCTGCAATGGCTGCTTTGGGTATGCGGTCCAGACCTCCCCAGAGACCCTGGCTGACAGAGGAGGTGTTCAGGATGGTTGAGAAAAAGCGACAGGCCCACTGTCATCGGCTACAGAATCCCACGTCAGAAAATGAGGAGGCTTACCGCAGCCTTCGCTCGGAGGTTCGGAGGGCCGTGAGGCGCTGCAAGGATGGGTGGTGGTCGCGGGTTGCTCAGGAGATAGATGCTGCCTCAGTGGCCCATGATCACAAATCTCTATTTAACTCCATCAAAAAGTAACCTGCAGCGCCACACCTATTACAATCATTAGGGAAAAAAACGGTGATCCAATCTCCGACCCCCAGGAACAGGTTCGCAGATTTGCTGAGCATTTCTGTGAGGTCCTGGGGGAGGAAAGATCCCTCAGCCAGGAAAACATCGTGGCACAAAATGAGGATGACCCTGCTGAGGCTGCGGTGCCTCAAATATTGGAAGAAGTCACCCCCTGTGAGTGGCTGGCTGAGGTGCCATCTGCTGAGGAAGTATTGAAGGCGATCAGGAGTCTGAGACCAGGAAAGGCAGCGGGCAGAGATGATCTCCCAAGCGAAATGCTGAGGGACGGTGGCGTTTGTGCACAGACTGCCCTATATGACATCGTAACAACAGTCTGGACCACTTGACGGGTTCCGCAGGATTGGAAGGATGCCCTGGTGGTCCCCCTTTTTAAGAAGGGGGACCGCACAGACTGTAACAACTACAGGGGCATCTCACTCCTCAGTGTGCCGAGAAAGGTCCTGGCAAGGATTATTCAGCATCGCCTTGCCAGGCACGCTGAGGAGAGGCTTGCGGAGCCCCAATGCGGTTTCAGGAAAGGGCGGTCCTGCACAGATGCCATATTTTCTGTCCGTCTGCTACAGCAGAGGTGTAGGGAATTCCAACAAGACCTACATCTCTGCTTTATTGACCTGGTCAAGGCCTATGATACCATCAGTAGGCCTGGGCTATGGGTCGTTCTTCGTGCTTTTGGAGTACCTGACCCTCTGCTCACGATCATTAAGGACCTTCATGATGGTGAGCGGGCCCGGGTAAAACTACGTGGCCGGGAGTCAGAGCTATTTCCTGTACACCTTGGGGTGCGACAGGGATATCCTCTGGCTCCCACATTATTTAACATCTATTTTGACCATGTAGTTCGTGAAGCCTTCAATAGCTGTACCGGGGGAATCTCCATATGGTACAGATATAATGGGAGGCTAATCGATGCCCGGGTGCGGTCAAGGGATGGCTCCCTATTGCTCAACCACGTTATGTATGCTGATGATTTGGTAATAGCTGCTCAGTCAGAGGAGGAGTTGGAGACGCTGCTGCTGAGACTGGAGCGTGCGACTAAGAGGTGGGGCCTTACCATCAGCCCCACCAAAACTAAGCACCTGCCTGGGTATTTTGTACCATCGGACACTCCACCCCCACAACTCCCAATCGGTGATGGGGCAGTTGTGGAGAGAGTGGAGAGTTTCCCATACCTGGGCAGTGTGCTTATGACTGGCTCCAGTTTAACAGCAGAGGTCTCACTCCGAATCAGTCGAGCGGCAATATCTTTTCATCGGTTGCGTAACGCTGTGTGGAAGCTACCTGGTCTGTCGCTCCGCACTAAGCTTCATGTCTTCTCGGCCACGGTCATTCCCTCCCTTCTCTACGCTTGCGAAACGTGGACCCCCCTGGTGGAACATCTTCGCCGGTTAGAAACATTTAGGCTGGCCTGCCTACGATCCATCCTGGGTTTAACCAGACTGGATTGTGTGAGGAGCTCACAAATCCTTGAAAGATCTGGGCAGGGTCCCATCGGTGAGCTCCTCCGGCAGGCAAGGCTGCGATGGCTGGGTCATGTAGCCCGCATGCCCAGCCACCGCATGCCGAAACAGCTTTTGTTTGGCCGGATTGAGGGGGCTAAGCGGGCGCGGCATGGGCTAGAGAAGAGATGGAGTGATGTGGTACGGGAGGACGTGGAGCTGAGTGGACTTGCCGATGACTGGTACCAGCGGTGTCAAGATCGGCCTCTGTGGAGGAGGCTCGTGAAGGATGCTACTGGGCAGTTGGAGGCAGTCGCCCTCCAACAACAACGGAGGGCGGAGGAGCGACGCTCACAACAACGAGCGGAGCGCCGGGTGGCTAAAGCACAGCAGGTTGGCACAGTAGGGGGCACAGGTGGTGCATCAGCCAGTCATCTCAGTCAGTCGACCCGTGGCACCTGGGTCTGCCCAGTGACCTCCTGCCAGCGGGCGTACGACACTTCACGTGGCCTCACGGTGCACATAGCCTGGCACAAGCGTCGTGGTGACGTCACCGCCACTTAGTGGCGAATGGCGGTTGTTGTTGTCTGTGTGTGTGTCTGTGTGTGTATGTGTGTGTGTCTGTCTCTGTGTGTGTCTGTGTGTGTCTGTGTGTGTGTGTCTGTGTGTGTCTGTGTGTGTGTCTGTGTGTGTGTCTGTGTGTGTGTCCGGTGGACCGGTTCTGGCTCCTGCCACCATGAGGGGTGGACAGTCCTCTACTCGGGGCAGCAGACTGCCAAACAACAGGGTGTGGCTCTTCTTTTGAACAAAAGAATGAAGGGGGCGTGGGAGCGTGGCGGTGAGGTGTGGGAAGCTGTAAGCCCCAGGCTACTTTGGGCTCGCCTTCCCATCAACCGGAGGCAAGGAATGGTGGTCGTGGTTACTTATGCCCCCACCGAAGATGAACATCCATGGAGGGATGCAGGCAAAGCCGATGAGTCAGATGCCTTCTATGACCTCCTGTCACAGGTGCTGGCTAAATTGGCCCCTCGGAAAAGAGTCATCATGTTGGGTGACTTCAATGCCCGAGTTGGTCATGATGCTGGCACCTGGTCTGGAGTGATTGGAGGGCATGGGCCAGATCAGCTCAATAACAACAGTAGGAGGCTGCTAGATTTTGTGCAGCCCATGGGCTTGTAATTACCAACACGCTGTTCTGGCATCGGCACATCCACACAACATCATGGATGCATGCCGGGTCCACGCAAGAACATCTGCTGGACTACATAGTGACGGACCAGCGGATGCGAGCCCATGTCCTTGACACCAGGACCTACCGTGGAGCTGATCTGCCCTCTGACCAGCGACTTGTCATCTGTAAGATGCGCCTGCCATTCTTCCACTCCGGTGGTGGGTGTACACCCAGGACCCCATTCCAACCTAAAGTTTCCTGGTCTCAGTTATCTGATGAAAGTTGCAAGCGAGAATTTCATCATCGCTTGCGGCTGGGATTGGCATCGTCCCCGACTCCTCCTGATGTCGAGGGTAAATGGGCGAGGTTTAGGACTGTGACTCATGCAGCTGCAATGGCTGCTTTGGGTATGCGGTCCAGACCTCCCCAGAGACCCTGGCTGACAGAGGAGGTGTTCAGGATGGTTGAGAAAAAGCGACAGGCCCACTGTCATCGGCTACAGAATCCCACGTCAGAAAATGAGGAGGCTTACCGCAGCCTTCGCTCGGAGGTTCGGAGGGCCGTGAGGCGCTGCAAGGATGGGTGGTGGTCGCGGGTTGCTCAGGAGATAGATGCTGCCTCAGTGGCCCATGATCACAAATCTCTATTTAACTCCATCAAAAAGTAACCTGCAGCGCCACACCTATTACAATCATTAGGGAAAAAAACGGTGATCCAATCTCCGACCCCCAGGAACAGGTTCGCAGATTTGCTGAGCATTTCTGTGAGGTCCTGGGGGAGGAAAGATCCCTCAGCCAGGAAAACATCGTGGCACAAAATGAGGATGACCCTGCTGAGGCTGCGGTGCCTCAAATATTGGAAGAAGTCACCCCCTGTGAGTGGCTGGCTGAGGTGCCATCTGCTGAGGAAGTATTGAAGGCGATCAGGAGTCTGAGACCAGGAAAGGCAGCGGGCAGAGATGATCTCCCAAGCGAAATGCTGAGGGACGGTGGCGTTTGTGCACAGACTGCCCTATATGACATCGTAACAACAGTCTGGACCACTTGACGGGTTCCGCAGGATTGGAAGGATGCCCTGGTGGTCCCCCTTTTTATGAAGGGGGACCACACAGACTGTAACAACTACAGGGGCATCTCACTCCTCAGTGTGCCGAGAAAGGTCCTGGCAAGGATTATTCAGCATCGCCTTGCCAGGCACGCTGAGGAGAGGCTTGCGGAGCCCCAATGCGGTTTCAGGAAAGGGCGGTCCTGCACAGATGCCATATTTTCTGTCCGTCTGCTACAGCAGAGGTGTAGGGAATTCCAACAAGACCTACATCTCTGCTTTATTGACCTGGTCAAGGCCTATGATACCATCAGTAGGCCTGGGCTATGGGTCGTTCTTCGTGCTTTTGGAGTACCTGACCCTCTGCTCACGATCATTAAGGACCTTCATGATGGTGAGCGGGCCCGGGTAAAACTACGTGGCCGGGAGTCAGAGCTATTTCCTGTACACCTTGGGGTGCGACAGGGATATCCTCTGGCTCCCACATTATTTAACATCTATTTTGACCATGTAGTTCGTGAAGCCTTCAATAGCTGTACCGGGGGAATCTCCATATGGTACAGATATAATGGGAGGCTAATCGATGCCCGGGTGCGGTCAAGGGATGGCTCCCTATTGCTCAACCACGTTATGTATGCTGATGATTTGGTAATAGCTGCTCAGTCAGAGGAGGAGTTGGAGACGCTGCTGCTGAGACTGGAGCGTGCGACTAAGAGGTGGGGCCTTACCATCAGCCCCACCAAAACTAAGCACCTGCCTGGGTATTTTGTACCATCGGACACTCCACCCCCACAACTCCCAATCGGTGATGGGGCAGTTGTGGAGAGAGTGGAGAGTTTCCCATACCTGGGCAGTGTGCTTATGACTGGCTCCAGTTTAACAGCAGAGGTCTCACTCCGAATCAGTCGAGCGGCAATATCTTTTCATCGGTTGCGTAACGCTGTGTGGAAGCTACCTGGTCTGTCGCTCCGCACTAAGCTTCATGTCTTCTCGGCCACGGTCATTCCCTCCCTTCTCTACGCTTGCGAAACGTGGACCCCCCTGGTGGAACATCTTCGCCGGTTAGAAACATTTAGGCTGGCCTGCCTACGATCCATCCTGGGTTTAACCAGACTGGATTGTGTGAGGAGCTCACAAATCCTTGAAAGATCTGGGCAGGGTCCCATCGGTGAGCTCCTCCGGCAGGCAAGGCTGCGATGGCTGGGTCATGTAGCCCGCATGCCCAGCCACCGCATGCCGAAACAGCTTTTGTTTGGCCGGATTGAGGGGGCTAAGCGGGCGCGGCATGGGCTAGAGAAGAGATGGAGTGATGTGGTACGGGAGGACGTGGAGCTGAGTGGACTTGCCGATGACTGGTACCAGCGGTGTCAAGATCGGCCTCTGTGGAGGAGGCTCGTGAAGGATGCTACTGGGCAGTTGGAGGCAGTCGCCCTCCAACAACAACGGAGGGCGGAGGAGCGACGCTCACAACAACGAGCGGAGCGCCGGGTGGCTAAAGCACAGCAGGTTGGCACAGTAGGGGGCACAGGTGGTGCATCAGCCAGTCATCTCAGTCAGTCGACCCGTGGCACCTGGGTCTGCCCAGTGACCTCCTGCCAGCGGGCGTACGACACTTCACGTGGCCTCACGGTGCACATAGCCTGGCACAAGCGTCGTGGTGACGTCACCGCCACTTAGTGGCGAATGGCGGTTGTTGTTGTCTGTGTGTGTGTCTGTGTGTGTATGTGTGTGTGTCTGTCTCTGTGTGTGTCTGTGTGTGTCTGTGTGTGTGTGTCTGTGTGTGTCTGTGTGTGTGTCTGTGTGTGTGTCTGTGTGTGTGTCCGGTGGACCGGTTCTGGCTCCTGCCACCATGAGGGGTGGACAGTCCTCTACTCGGGGCAGCAGACTGCCAAACAACAGGGTGTGGCTCTTCTTTTGAACAAAAGAATGAAGGGGGCGTGGGAGCGTGGCGGTGAGGTGTGGGAAGCTGTAAGCCCCAGGCTACTTTGGGCTCGCCTTCCCATCAACCGGAGGCAAGGAATGGTGGTCGTGGTTACTTATGCCCCCACCGAAGATGAACATCCATGGAGGGATGCAGGCAAAGCCGATGAGTCAGATGCCTTCTATGACCTCCTGTCACAGGTGCTGGCTAAATTGGCCCCTCGGAAAAGAGTCATCATGTTGGGTGACTTCAATGCCCGAGTTGGTCATGATGCTGGCACCTGGTCTGGAGTGATTGGAGGGCATGGGCCAGATCAGCTCAATAACAACAGTAGGAGGCTGCTAGATTTTGTGCAGCCCATGGGCTTGTAATTACCAACACGCTGTTCTGGCATCGGCACATCCACACAACATCATGGATGCATGCCGGGTCCACGCAAGAACATCTGCTGGACTACATAGTGACGGACCAGCGGATGCGAGCCCATGTCCTTGACACCAGGACCTACCGTGGAGCTGATCTGCCCTCTGACCAGCGACTTGTCATCTGTAAGATGCGCCTGCCATTCTTCCACTCCGGTGGTGGGTGTACACCCAGGACCCCATTCCAACCTAAAGTTTCCTGGTCTCAGTTATCTGATGAAAGTTGCAAGCGAGAATTTCATCATCGCTTGCGGCTGGGATTGGCATCGTCCCCGACTCCTCCTGATGTCGAGGGTAAATGGGCGAGGTTTAGGACTGTGACTCATGCAGCTGCAATGGCTGCTTTGGGTATGCGGTCCAGACCTCCCCAGAGACCCTGGCTGACAGAGGAGGTGTTCAGGATGGTTGAGAAAAAGCGACAGGCCCACTGTCATCGGCTACAGAATCCCACGTCAGAGAATGAGGAGGCTTACCGCAGCCTTCGCTCGGAGGTTCGGAGGGCCGTGAGGCGCTGCAAGGATGGGTGGTGGTCGCGGGTTGCTGAGGAGATAGATGCTGCCTCAGTGGCCCGTGATCACAAATCTCTATTTAACTCCATCAAAAAGTAACCTGCAGCGCCACACCTATTACAATCATTAGGGGAAAAAACGGTGATCCAATCTCCGACCCCCAGGAACAGGTTTGCAGATTTGCTGAGCATTTCTGTGAGGTCCTGGGGGAGGGAAAATCCCTCAGCCAGGAAAACATCGTGGCACAAAGTGAGGATGACCCTGCTGAGGCTGCGGTGCCTCAAATATTGGAAGAAGTCACCCCCTGTGAGTGGCTGGCTGAGGTGCCATTTGTTGAGGAAGTATTGAAGGCGATCAGGAGTCTGAGATCAGGAAAGGCAGCGGGCAGAGATGATCTCCCAAGCGAAATGCTGAGGGAGGATGGCGTTTGTGCACAGACTGCCCTATATGACATCATAACAACAGTCTGGACCACTGGACGGGTTCCGCAGGATTGGAAGGATGCCCTGGTGGTCCCCCTTTTTATGAAGGGGGACCGCACAGACTGTAACAACTACAGGGGCATCTCACTCCTCAGTGTGCCGGGAAAGGTCCTGGCAAGGATTATTCAGCATCGCCTTGCCAGGCACGCTGAGGAGAGGCTTGCGGAGCCCCAATGCGGTTTCAGGAAAGGGCGGTCCTGCACAGATGCCATATTTTCTGTCCGTCTGCTACAGCAGAGGTGTAGGGAATTCCAACAAGACCTACATCTCTGCTTTATTGACCTGGTCAAGGCATATGATACCATCAATAGGCCAGGGCTCTGGGTTGTTCTTCGTGCTTTTGGAGTACCTGACCCTCTGCTCACGATCATTAAGGACCTTCATGATGGTGAGCGGGCCCAGGTAAAACTATGTGGTCGGGAGTCAGAGCCATTCCCTGTACACCTTGGGGTGCGACAGGGATGTCCTCTGGCTCCCACATTATTTAACATCTATTTTGACCACGTAGTTCGTGAAGCCTTCAATAGCTGTACCGGGGGAATCTCCATATGGTACAGATATAATGGGAGGCTGATCGATGCCCGGGTGCGGTCAAGGGATGGCTCCCTATTGCTCAACCACGTTATGTATGCTGATGATTTGGTAATAGCTGCTCATTCAGAGGAGGAGTTGTCGACGCTGCTGCTGAGACTGGAGCGTGCCACTAAGAGGTGGGGCCTTACCATCAGCCCCACCAAAACTAAGCACCTGCCTGGGTATTTTTTACCATCGGACACTACACCCCCACAACTGCCAATCGGTGATGGGGCAGTTGTGGAGCGAGTGGAGAGTTTCCCATGCCTGGGCAGTGTGCTTATGACCAGCTCCAGTTTAACAGCAGAGGTCTCACTCCGAATCAGTCGAGCGGCAATATCTTTTCATCGGTTGCGTAACGCTGTGTGGAAGCTACCTGGTCTGTGGCTCCGCACTAAGCTTCAGGTCTTCTCGACCACAGTCATTCCCTCACTTCTCTACGCTTGCGAAACGTGGACCCCCCTAATGGAACATCTTCACCGGTTAGAAACATTTAGGCTGGCCTGCCTACGATCCATCCTGGGTTTAACCAGACTGGTTTGTGTGAGGAGCTCACAAATCCTTGAAAGATCTGGGCAAGGTCCCATCGGTGAGCTCCTCCGGCAGGCAAGGCTGCGTTGGCTGGGTCATGTAGCCCGCATGCCCAGCCACCGCATGCCGAAACAGCTTTTGTTCGGCCGGATCGAGGGGGCTAAACGGGCGCGGCACGGGCTAGAGAAGAGATGGAGTGATGTGGTACAGGAGGACGTGGAGCTGAGTGGACTTGCCGATGACTGGTACCAGCGGTGTCAAGATCGGCCTCTGTGGAGGAGGCTCGTGAAGGACGCTACTGGGCAGTTGGAGGCAGTCGCCCTCCAACAACAACGGAGGGCGGAGGAGCGACGCTCACAACAACGAGCGGAGCGCCGGGTGGCTAAAGCACAGCAGGTTGGCACAGTAGGGGGCACAGGTGGTGCATCAGCCAGTCATCTCAGTCAGTCGACCCGTGGCGCCTGGGTCTGCCCCGTGACCTCCTGCTAGCGGGCGTTCGACACTTCACGTGGCCTCAGGGTGCACATAGCCTGGTACAAGCGTCGTGGTGACATCACCGCCACTTAGTGGCGAATGGCGGTTGTTGTTGTGTGCAAGCGGATGCCTAAACAGCTAGAGAAGAGATGGAGTACACAGCAGGCGTCAGGTTCGGGATCGAATCCACGACCTCCTGTATACCAGGCGAGGGAGTCAACATTTTATTGATTGGCTGTGTCGGGTGGAGGAGGGCCCGAACGCACACACACGCGCGCGTCCACAAGAGATCTTGATCCCAAAAAAAACAAATTACGAATCGTCTTCTCGGGCGGCATCTTTGCTCCCTTATACACCGCAATCGATTAGGGCGGCATCTTTGCTCCCTTATACACCGCAATTGATGATGCTATCCAGGAGGGCACGGGACGGATGCGCGTTTGTTTTTTCTCGAGTGCCACCGAGAACTCGTCTCTCGGCAGCGCGCGAGGAACCAACGCAACTGCCGTGGCCTTCTTAGGAAATGCGTCCTCATGGACATGACCTCCGAACAAGTGACCGATTGACATTTTACAACGAAAATAGATGAACGCTGTTCGAACAGAGGGCAGTAGTGATAATAACGATGTGATTCAGTTCACCCGGGGGGGAATTCCTCGCCAAGTCTCAAGGCTCTTATTCAAGAAGGGGTTTGTGAGATTTTTGCACACAGAGTTGTAATAAGTTTTTTTCTTTTCTGGAAGATTTGCTGTTTTATCACAGGATGTTTCCGTTACGCGTCGTCGCTTTAAGATGTTTCTCTGTTCATATTTTGTTTGTTGCGGTTGCACCCGAACTCAAGAGCCGCATGACTCACAGGGCTATACACCTAATAAATGAAACTTGAAACTTGATTGGACTTGCCGATGGCCGCTACCAGCGCTGTAGATGTAGATGCCACTGGTTCTTCACGTTCTGTAGATGTAGATGCCACTGGTTCTTCACGTTCTGTCGATGTAGATGCCACAGGTTCTTCACTTTCTGTAGATGTAGATGCCACTGGTTCTTCACGTTCTGGAGATGTAGATGCCATTGGTTCTTCACGTTCTGTAGACGTAGATGCCACTCGTTCTTCACGTTCTGTAGATGTAGATGCCACTGGTTCTTCACGTTCTGTCGATGTAGATGCCACTGGTTCTTCACTTTCTGTAGATGTAGATGCCACTGGTTCTTCACGTTCTGCAGATGTAGATGCCATTGGTTCTTCACGTTCTGTCGATGTAGATGCCACTGGTTCTTCACGTTCTGCAGATGTAGATGCCACTGGTTCTTCATGTTCTGTCGATGTAGATGCCACTGGTTCTTCACGTTCTGCAGATGTAGATGCCACTGGTTCTTCACGTTCTGTAGATGTAGATGCCACTGGTTCTTCTCGTTCTGCAGATGTAGATGCCACTGGTTCTTCACGTTCTACAGATGTAGATGCCACTGGTTCTTCACATTCTGCAGATGTAGATGCCACTGGTTCTTCACGTTCTGCAGATGTAGATGCCACCGGTTCTTCATGTTCTGCAGATGTAGATGCCACTGGTTCTTCACATTCTGCCAATGTAGATGCCACCACTGCCATTTATTGTGCGTGGAGGTTGAACTTACGACTCTCATTCCAAACGGGCAACTGGACAAACGGGATAGGTTTTTTTTTATTATCTCTAAAAGTCCTGAAGTTGAATGTTTGTAAGCAGAGTAGTGCCTGTACAAACACGGGTGAACGTTTCCCCGCAGCGGCGTCGCTGAATTAGACCGGCGGCCACGATGAGCTGGGGCTACCTCACACATCTGCTGGAGGAGGTTCATCGGCACTCCACCTTCCTGAGCAAGCTGTGGATCACCACCTTCGTCATCTTTCGCGTCGTTCTCACGACGGTCGCCGGCGAGTCCATCTACTACGACGAGCAGGGCCGCTTCTCGTGCAACACGGCGCAGCCCGGTTGCGAGAACGTCTGCTACGACAGCTTCGCCCCGCTCTCCCACGTCCGCTTCTGGGTGTTCCAGATCATCGCGGTCGCCACGCCCACCATCCTGTACCTCGGCTTCGCAGTGCATCGCATCACCAGGTACCGAGGTTCTCGGAGGGAGTTTTCACAGTGGGGGGGGGGGGCTACGGTGGAAATTTGAATGGCTGCCCGCAGTTGGAAATGTTTTAATTTGTTTTTTAATTAGGTTGCGCCATCGATTTGGTCACGAGTTTGAACGGTGAAAGTGCCGGCAAGGTTTCCCCTTGACTTAGGAACGGAGTTCCGTTCCCGAGCCCCCCCGTCGGTACGTCCGAACGGCTAGTTCAGTTCGGGAGGGCGAATGTGCGCTGTGTTTAAACACGCACACGGTCAGCGTCGTAAAATATTCTGCGATTCAACAGCAAAAAGGGAAGCATTGTTAAACTCTTCAACAATAAGAAATATACATTTGCATGCGATATTATAATTGCATATGTATAAAAGGCAAAGTTGTGAGTATGTGTCTGTTCAAAATGTTTAGCGTACTTCCCGACATGCAACAAACTTGAAATTTGCCATGTGGGTACTTTCCATACTGTACACCATGCAAACATAAAAATACACTTATTTTTTTTGGGGGGGGGGTGGGGAAATGACGATGAAGTGTGGCGAGAATCGATATCTGGTGAGCTTTGTGGTATCGATTAAACAGGAATAGGCTGATTCTAAAGAAATCTACAACCTTCGATTCCTTTGCGCGATCTAAAGAATCGAATCTTGGCGCGCGAGCGTACGTTTTTTTACGCCGCGCGTTGGGTTTCATTTTAGTTTTGTACGAATGAGGCAATGATCAAAGTTTTTTTTTCCACTTGTATATGTTATGTTTTTAAGTTTTGAGAAGTGTTTCAATATATGTTTTCCCCCGGACAACGCCGGGTGCTTCCCGCTTAGTAGTAAATAAAGCGTCAAATTTTAAAGGAAGGTAAATATTTTCACTTACCTCGAGTCCCGACGGTGGCTCGCTCGTAGCGAGGGGTGAAACTTCGACGCCGCCGCCGCTCTCTGTCGTGGTAGGATCGAGTACAAGCGAGACGAACAAACCAAGCGAGCCAAGCGAACCGGCAGCCCCGACCGCGTGATTGAATGCACGGAGAAAGAGGAGGAGGTGGAGGTGGAAGAGGAGGTGGAGGAGGAGGGTGAAGAAGACGGCGAGGGGAAGCAGCACAACGAGCGGTGGAGGATCAAGACGGACGGCCTGATGGTGGCCTACACCCTCCAGCTGCTGGCCCGCACGCTGGCCGAGGTTGGCTTCCTGGTGGGGCAGTACCTGATGTACGGCGTGGAGGTGGCCCCGCGCTTCAAGTGCGTCCGTGACCCCTGCCCGAATAGCGTCGACTGCTTTGTGTCGCGCCCCACAGAGAAGACCGTCTTCCTTCTGGTCATGTACGCAGTCGCCGGTCTCAGCCTCCTGCTCGAACTGTCCGAGATTGCCTACCTGGGGCTGGGCACCATCCACGACTCGCTGAGCGGGAGGCACCGGCCACGGAGCAGGTGGGGAGCCTCGCCGGCGCGGTTGGCATTGCGTCACGTAAACTAAACGTGCCGGGTCGCTACCAGCTCGACACTCGCCGGCTGTGTGTCAGAGAGCGACCCCCAACTACGCCGACAATTCGAGTTTCCGTGACGTTTCGCCGATGATGACAACAGCAAAAAAACATCATGGGACCTCCCTTGCCAGTAACAAAATATAAGAATTGGTTTTACCCTTTCTAGTAATAAAACAGCTGTGTGAACATGATAACACCAAACGTAAACCTCTTGCAAGGAATCATCTCACTGCATTGGCCACGCACACGGTACTTGTAATGAACATGCAAACAGAAAAAAAACAAGCTCTGGTAGTCTACGAGATGATGATGATGCATTGTCTTTGAAACTGATTGTTCCACACCAGAGACAGCTTTCTTTAGAGCCTCGTGTGTCTCACCCCGAGCTGTCAATGTCTTCGTAGTGGCATTGTCCTCTCATCTAACACTGTTTGAGACTAGGCTCTAAACAAAGCTGTCTCTTATTCTTGGTTCTTTCGGTAAAGTCACGTGGAAGGGAAATAATAACGGTTCCGTCAGCTTCCCAACCGCTATATATAGATGTTGTGTATAGTTTATAGTGTAGTGTATAATGTAGTGTATGTGTTGATATCTATGTATATAGATGTTGTGTATAGTTTATAGTGTAGTGTATAATGTAGTGTATGTGTTGATAGCTATGTATATAGATGTTGTGTGTAGTGTATAGTGTATAATGTAGTGTATGTTTTGATAGCTATGTATATAGATGTTGTGTGTATTGTATAGTGTAGTGTATAATGTAGTGTATGTGTTGATAGCTATGTATATAGATGTTGTGTATAGCTTATAGTGTAGTGTATAATGTAGTGTATGTGTTGATAGCCATGTATATAGATGGTGTGTATAGTTTATAGTGTAGTATATAATGTAGTGTATGTGTTGATAGCTATATATATGCTGTGTGTAGTGTATAGTGTATGTGTTGATAGCTATGTATATAGATGTTGTGTGTGTAGTGTATACTGTATAGTGTAGTGTATGTGTTGATAGCTATGTATATAGCTGTTGTGGGTAGTTTATAGTGTAGTGTACAATGTAGTGTATGTGTTTATAGCTATGTATATAGATGTTGTGTTTGTAGTGTATAGTGTAGTGTATGTGTTGATAGCTATGTATATAGATGTTGTGTTTGTAATGTATAGTGTAGTGTATGTGTTGATAGCGATGTATATAGATGTGTGTAGTTTATAGTGTAGTGTATGTGTTGATAGCTATGTATATAGATGTATGTAGTTTATAGTGTAGTGTATAGTGTAGTGTATGTGTTGATAGCTATGTATAGATGTTGTGTGTAGTGTATAGTGTAGTGTATGTGTTGATAGCTATGTATATAGATGTGTATAGTTTATAGTGTAGCATATAATGTAGTGTATGTGTTGATAGCTATATATATAGATGTTGTGTGTAGTGTATAGTGTAGTGTATGTGTTGATAGCTATGTATATAGATGTGTGTGTAGTGTAGTGTATGTGTTGATAGCTATGTATATAGCTGTTGTGTGTGTAGTGTATACTGTATAGTGTAGTGTATGTGTTAATAGCTATGTATATAGATGTTGTGTGTAGTTTATAGTGTAGTGTACAATGTAGTGTATGTGTTGATAGCTATGGATATAGATGTTGTGTTTGTAATGTATAGTGTAGTGTATGTGTTGATAGCGATGTATATAGATGTGTGTAGTTTATAGTGTAGTGTATGTGTTGATAGCTATGTATATAGATGTTTGTAGTTTATAGTGTAGTGTATAGTGTAGTGTATGTGTTGATAGCTATGTATAGATGTTGTGTGTAGTGTATAGTGTAGTGTATGTGTTGATAGCTATGTATATAGATGTTGTGTATAGTTTATAGTGTAGTGTATAATGTAGTGTATGTGTTGATAGCTATATATATAGATGTTGTGTGTAGTGTAGTGTATGTGTTGATAGCTATGTATATAGATGTGTGTGTAGTGTAGTGTATGTGTTGATAGCTATGTATATAGCTGTTGTGTGTGTAGTGTATACTGTATAGTGTAGTGTATGTGTTGATAGCTATGTATATAGATGTGTGTAGTTTATAGTGTAGTGTACAATGTAGTGTATGTGTTGATAGCTATGGATATAGATGTTGTGTTTGTAGTGTATAGTGTAGTGTACGTGTTGATAGCTATATATATGTTGTGTATATTTTATAGTGTAGTATATGTGTTGATAGCAATGTATATCGATGTTGTGTGTGTAGTGTATAGTGTAGTGTATGTGTTGATAGCTATGTATATAGATTTTGATTTAAAGCTTTCGTGACTGCAGTAATTCATATTCTTAGCTCTTTCGGTAAAGTCACGTTGAAGGGAAACAATAAAATAATAAAATATATATAAAACAATAAAAAATTCTCACGACGTTTCGACCATAACACAAACGGTCGTCATCAGGTGTGTCGGTTTGCATTATTTTTTTTATTTTTTTACAGTGTCTTTATTTCTTTTAAGAAAAACGTCAGCGCCACGCGCAGCGATTTGGCAGTTTATTTAGAAGGACGAGTCCATCTATGTTCTGAAAAGAGGAGGGGGGAGACGAAAAATTAATGTATGCTGTCTGAAAGCCACTGTAAGCGTGAACAATCAATTAAGACCTGAAATGGTTAATCAAATCTTTCCAATGATTGCTAAGCCAGAATCCATCTTCTCGGTTGGAATTGTCTCTGTCCTTGTATATGTGGATAGCCTCATGAACGAATCTCTCATGGTAGCCAGATGGCTTACAAAGAACCTCTGTCTTGGAAAAGTCAATGTCATGTGAGCCTACTGAATTATAACAATGATCTGCCACGGCCGAGGTGTTGGTCGTACGGTGTTTAAGGTCTGCTTTGTGTTCACGGATGCGGTCCGAGACGTGGCGTTTGGTTTCTCCAATGTAACTACTACCACAGAGGCAACTTAGTTTGTAGACACCAGGGTACTGTATGTCCGGAATCACTTCTTTTACAGACGGAACCAGATCACGTATTTTATGTAATGTGTTGAAACGGACCTGGATCTTGTGTTTATTCAAGATTTTAGAGATCTTTTTTGTGATCGCCGCAATGTAGGGTAAAGTGATGGTTTTGAAAGGCTCCTCAAGAGGGTCCTTCATGGTTTGAGTGATAGCTTTGCGGATTGTATAGTCGGAGTAACCATTAGCCTTAAGAACTTGGTGTACGAGCTTGAGTTCACTGACTATGTGTTCCTGGTCGGATATGCATTGGGCTCTATGGTACAGAGTCTTGATGAGAGAATTCTTCTGTGATGGATGGTGGTGGGAATCCGGTTTTATTGTTTTATATATTTTTTATTATTTTATTGTTTCCCTTCAACGTGACTTTACCGAAAGAGCTAAGAATATGTATATAGATGTTGTGTGCACTATACACTGCACTATACACTGCACTATACACTACACTATACACTGCACTATACACTGCACTATACACTACACTATACACTACAATACACTGCACTATACACTGCACTATACACTGCACTATCCACTGCACTATGCACTGCACTATACACTACACTATACACTGCACTATACACTACACTATACACTGCACTATACACTGCGCTATACACTACACTATACACTACACTACACACTACAGTACACTATAAACTACACTATACACTACTATCCACTGCACTATACACTACACTATGCACTGCACTATACACTACACTATACACTACACTATACACTACACTATACACTACACTACACACTACAGTACACTATACACTACACTATACACTACTATCCACTGCACTATACACTACATTATGCACTGCACTATACACTACACTATACACTACACTATACACTGCACTATACACTACACTATACACTATACACTGCACTATACACTACTATACACTACGCTATACACTACACTATACACTGCACTATACACTACATTATGCACTGCACTATACACTACACTATACACTACACTATACACTGCACTATACACTACACTATACACTATACACTGCACTATACACTACTATACACTACGCTATACACTACACTATACACTACACTATACACTACTATACACTACACTATACACTGCACTTTATACTACTATACATTACACTATACACTGCACTTTATACTACACTATACACTGCACTATACATGCGATATAACCAAAAAACCCTCTATCATGGAGAGTGTATATATATTTTTTGTTAATGAAAATACTCTTATTGAAATTCGACTCGTTTCTAGGGTGGCAGATGCCGTCGAGCCGGAGTCCACGGCGGGTCCCAGAGCGACGTCACCATCGGAATTGTGGCAGCTCCGTGACGAGTTGAAGGAGCTTCAGACGGAGCTGGGGGCGACGCCGAGGGCCCACCAGGAGCCCCCCGAGCAGGCCGCTGGCGGCGCCTCCCACGGCGTGGACGCGCCCCATGACCTGCACGTCTTGATTTAGCGGGATGGTTTTACTCTCGGGCGTAGTTATCGCTCAAATCGCTTTTTGCCATCCCACGTTCCATTTACTCGGCCCCCCAATGCCCCGCCGCCGTTTTGATCGTCTCGACTTTGGAGGTTTTCTTGACATTCTTCCGTCAAGATTCAATCGGAGGCGACCGTTTGCGCTTTTAAGATTCGAGCGGCAGAGCGCGGGCACCCCGCTAACGCGCTCGCGACGGCACGGGGGGCACGCCAGCACCCAGCCTCGTGGCTCGGGGGATTCGGCGCTGGGTTTGTAACCCAGAGCGTTGAGAGTTCAAATCTCCTTAGAACGCGTTTTGTGTGGCATTGTGGCTTTCGCATTCGGCCAACGTATAAATGCACGAGTCGGGGGGGGGAATGTTTGCGTGAGTGTTTAATCAATATGGAGGTGTGTTTTGATTAAAGCAACCCAAATATTTTTGTTACTTTAGCTTACTTCTTAATTTGCGTGAGTTTCTGTTTTCATTGTTTTGTTAAACTTCCTCGTTCATCGGTGGATAAGAGGGCCTGAGTTTAGCGGGCACGTCGTTATTATACCGTAACAGCCTGCTCCGATTTATATTTTGTCAAACCAAAAGGCGTTTAAGATGCTGGCTATGCGGTTTGTGAACAGCTGTGGCCAAATCTGAACGGCAGGTGACACAGTTCATAATAAAGGTTTTTGGGTTAGATCGCGTTTATTTATAAATGTGTCGTAACCCTCCACCACCCGACACAGCCAATCAGCAAAAAAAGTGTCACGTTGACAAAAGACAAATAATTCACTACTTCAGCCCACCGGTGTGTTGAAGAGTTAATCCACATTTACAGTTTGAGTACGATGTTTCGCTGGTAAATACATCCAGCATCATCAAGCAATTCGCCAGAATGGTAAAGCCCTCGCTTGCTCCCAGTTTTTATATAGAGCAGCAGGGTGACGTCATCACTTAACTCATATCAGGTGCATTGATTAGAGGCGGAGGGGGGGGGGGTATTGTAATTATATAATCGATTAGTAATCAGTTATTGGTTATGATTAGTAATGAGTTGTAGATTAGTAATTCTTTAAATGTAATGTGTATTATTTAATAATACGCTTCCAGGCCGCACTAAGCCGGTAGCTGTCAGAGCGATTAAAGTTATTCTTGTTCCTCTCAATTTCAATGGATTCTCTAATTAGTCTTTGCCGGTAATAATTCGTTTTACACACCACTGCAACATTGTCAAAATCAATTGAGTGTCCTTGTTGACAAGCATGTTCTGCCACTGCCGACAGTTGTGTTTGAGATAATTTAATATTTCTCTGATGTTCTTTTAGTCTTACGCTGATGTTACGTCCCGTCTGCCCAATGTAGCAGCTGCCACATGAACAATTAATCCGATATACACCTTCTGTTGATAGTTCAGGTAATGCATCTTTAGTGCAAGATACTAGTTTTTGAATTTTGTGTACTGTACCAAATCTTACTGTAATGTTTTGCTTTTGCAGAACACGGGCTAATTTGGCAATATTATGAATAATATTGGTCGCGAAAGCCTACGTGTTAAACTGAGGTGACACAGTGTTCATGTGGCAGCTGCTACATTGGGCAGACGGGACGTAACATCAGCGTAAGACTAAAAGAACATCAGAGAAATATTAAATTATCTCAAACACAACTGTCGGCAGTGGCAGAACATGCTTGTCAACAAGGACACTCAATTGATTTTGACAATGTTGCAGTGGTGTGTAAAACGAATTATTACTGGCAAAGACTAATTAGAGAATCCATTGAAATTGAGAGGAACAAGAATAACTTTAATCGCTCTGACAGCTACCGGCTTAGTGCGGCCTGGAAGCGTATTATTAAATAATACACATTACATTTAAAGAATTACTAATCTACAACTCATTACTAATCATAACCAATGACTGATTACTAATCGATTATATAATTACAATAACCCCCCCCTCCGCCTCTAATCAATGCACCTGATATGAGTTAAGTGATGACGTCACCCTGCTGCTCTATATAAAAACCGGGAGCAAGCGAGGGCTTTACCATTCTGGCGAATTGCTTGATGATGCTGGATGTATTTACCAGCGAAACGTCGTACTCAAACTGTAAATGTGGATTAACTCTTCAACACACCGGTGGGCTGAAGTAGTGAATTATTTGTCTTTTGTCAACGTGACACTTTTTTTTGCTGATTGGCCGTGTCGGGTGGTGGAGGGTTACGACACATTTATAAATAAACGCGATCTAACCCAAAAACCTTTATTATGAATAATATTGGTCGCGAAAGCCTACGTGTTAAACTGAGGTGACACAGTGTTGTATGTATTGTTTTTCAGAAAAATATTCAATAAAATTGGGAAATGTAAATTATTATTGTGTATTTCATGTTAATTGATGCTAATTGAGTAAGTTTAATGTGATCAATCGCACACCCACTAAACACACGCACACCCCCACTAAACACAGACACGTAGGTAAAATAAAATAAATGAAAACTAAATTAAATCACGACGTTTCGGAGGCAACACAAGCTTCCGTCTTCAGATGGAAACCGTCAGCAAAATTGCTTTGATAGCAGGCTACAGTCTACATTAGTGGTTTATTATTTTAGTTTATGATAGTCAACAACAACCGCCATTGGTCACTAAGTGGTGATGACGTCACCACGACGCTTGTGCCAGGCTATGTGCACCTTGAGGCCAAGTGAAGTGTCGAATGCCCGCTGGCATGTCACGGGGCATACCCAGGTGCCACTGGTCGACTGACTGAGATGACTGAGATGACTGGCTGATGCACCACCTGTGCCCCCTACTGTGCCAACTTGCTGTGCTTTAGACAGACACACAGACATACAGGACAGGCGGACAGACACAGATAAGAGGAACACAGAGACAGAAAGATAGAGAGACAGAGACACAGGCAGAGAGAGACACAGAGGCAAACAGAGATACAGACGTACAGAGAGATGTTGAATCGAACACATTTAACTCGCTCCATTGAAAGAGATTCCTCGATCTTTGCCCATCCCCGAAAGTCGTTCTAGTTTCTATTTATTTCATTGTGTGTGGTGTGTACGTGTAAGCAATGTGGGATATCGATGTACACGGATATGAACAATATCAGCAGACAAGACGTCTTTCATACTCTTTGGTTCTTTCAGTAAAGTCACGTAGGTAGAAAAAATAAAATAATAAAAAAAGATATCACGATGTTTCGATCACAACACGAGCAGTCATCCTCAGGAGAAACATCCAGACATTGTCGCGGCAGAAGTCACGTGAGTTACAGAACGTGACAAAGGTGCCCCCCCCCCCCCCCCCCCGTGGCTCACCCCGCTCAGCTGAGCATTGTTTTAATGCGGTGGGCTCACGTGAAATGTATTTCTGTAAAAGGAAGGTACTTTGAAAACCCACTGGCTTTACTCTTTTACAGTGAGGGAAAAAGTATTTCATCCCCTGCTCATTTTGTACGTTTGCCCACTGACAAAGAAATGATCAGTATATAATTTTAATGGTAGGTTTATTTGAACAGTGAGAGACAGAATAACAACAACAAAATCCGGAAAAAGGCATGTCAAAAATGTTATAAATTAATTTGCATTTTAATGAGGGAAATAAGTATTTGACCCCTCTGCAAAACATGACTTAGTACTTGGTGGCAAAACCGTTGTTGGCAATTACAGAGGTCAGACGTTTATTGTAGTTGGCCACCAGGTTTGCACACATCTCAGGAGGGATTTTGTCCCACTCCTCTTTGCAGATCTCCAAGTTCTTAAGGTTTCGAGGCTGACGTTTGGCAACTCAATCTTCAGCTCTCTCCACAGATTTTCTATGGGATGAAGGTCTGGAGACTGGCTAGGCCACTCCAGAACCTTAATGTGCTTCTTCTTGAGCCACTCCTTTGTTGCCTTGGCCGTGTTTTTTGGGTCATTGTCATGCTGGAATACCCATCCACGACCCATTTTAAATGCCCTGGCTGAGGGAAGGAGGCTCTCACCCAAGATTTGACGGTACATGGCCCCGTCCATCGTCCCTTTGATGCGGTGAAGTTGTCCTGTCCCCTTAGCAGAAAAAAACACCCCCAAAGCATAATGTTTCCACCTCCATGTTTGACGGTGGGGATGGTGTTCTTCTTGGGGTCATAGCATTCCTCCTCCTCCAAACACGACGAGTTGAGTTGATGCCAAAGAGCTCAATTTTGGTCTCATCTGACCACAACACTTTCACTCAGTTGTCCTCTGAATCATTCAGATGTTCATTGGCAAACTTCAGACGGGCATGTATATGTGCTTTCTTGAGCAGGGGGACCTTGCGGGCGCTGCAGGATTTCAGTCCTTCACGGCATAGTGTGTTACCAATTGTTTTCTTGGTGACTATGGTCCCAGCTGCTTTGAGATCATTGACAAGATCCTCCCGTGTAGTTCTGGGCTGATTCCTCAGCGTTCTAATGATCATTGCAACTCCACGAGGTGAGATCTTGCATGGAGCCCCAGGCCGAGGGAGATTGACAGTTCTTTTGTGTTTCTTCCATTTGCGAATAATCACACCAACTGTTGTCACCTTCTCACCAAGCTGCTTGGCAATGGTCTTGTAGCCCATTCCAGCCTTGTGTAGGTCTACAATCTTGTCCCTGACATCCTTGGAGAGCTCTTTGGTCTTGGCTATGGTGGAGAGTTTGGAATCTGATTGATTGATTACTTCTGTGGACAGATGTCTTTTATGTATACAGGTAACAAGCTGAGATTAGGAGCACCCCCTTTAAGAGTGTGCTCCTAATCTCAGCTCGTTACCTGTATAAAAGACACCTGGGAGCCAGAAATCGTTCTGATTGAGAGGGGGTCAAATACGTATTTCCCTCATTAAAATGTAAATCAATTTATAACATTTTTGACATGCGTTTTTCTGGATTTTGTTGTTGCTATTGTCTCTCACTGTTCAAATAAACCTACCATTAAAATTATAGACTGATCATTTCTTTGTCAGTGGGCAAACGTACAAAATCAGCAGGGGATCAAATACTTTTTTTCCCTCACTGTATATAAGTGTTGTGTCCTTAACTAACCACATGGAGACATCTGGTTGAGGCAACACATTTATTATAACTCTTTCGAACTCGGCTCTACACACTACTGAAACACGAAGGGGTACGTCCCCTTCCACCCGATCGCCTACGGGAATGACAGACTCCCTTCTATCGCAGCCTGCACAATCCGGGCTCTGCTACCCACGGGTCCCTTAGCCCGGCGTTAAGGGAAGACTGGACGACCTGTCCTAGCCAGGGTACGGGAGCTCACCTCTGGTCTGCTACAACCTGGCTCTGGCTAGAGCCTGGGAAGGGTCCCAGGGTGTCCGAGCCACCTCTGGTCCGCTACAACCCGGCTCTAACAAGAGCCTCGGATGAGGGTCCCCGGGTGCCGGTCCAGTCTTCAGGTCTTCGGATGTCTTCAGGCTTGAGTTAGTGAACACTGCCTCGGCCCGTCCAGAGGGCCGGCCTTTTATCCCCAGGTCGGGGTCACCCCTCCCCTCCTGAACCTTCTGAAAGGTCTTAAGGGGCCTTAGGGACGGGTGGGGGGTCAGGGGTGTCAGTCTCCGATCACGGGGGGGTGGGGCGGGGATTTAACCTTTGGTCGACCCCTACGCACCGCGCTCTCTCTCGGCTGCCCCGTTGACCCGTGAATGTGGTGGCAGGTCAGCTTACAGTGCCTTGTTATGGCGCTTATGCACAACTTCGTGACGAACACTGCACGTTCCGTCATTTTCATGCATGGGGTGCTGCAAACCTATGCGCCCCCTGCATGAACGACGGAGGCGCAGGGACAGACGTTCAATCGTGTTGAAATCGATCTGCAGACGACTGTCTTCTCGCACGGCAAGCTTTGTGTCGCCTCATCTCGATCCCGCGATCCCAACCAGGTGAAAGTCCGCATCGAACGGAACCCCTGGCAAAGCCATCTACTTAATGACGAGAGAAAATTCACACGAAATATCGTTTTCAATGAATAAGCTGTTAATGAAGAAATACAATTATTTAATTCAAAACATAATACAATTCAAAGTTGTTTCATTTTCAAACTTCAAAACGGAGCATTGGGAGCTTGCGTGGATGCGTCGTTCTTGTGCAATTTTTTTCGTGACTTTCCTGGCCCAAGGCCGCAAATGGTTGTGAGGGGCGCCGCAGGCGGTCAGCCTTGCTTCAACCCTTGGTTGTGAACATCCAGACGTTAATCAGCAAGGAGCATTTCTAGTCCTAGTTTGACAAAATCTACGTCAACACGTAATACAAAACTACAATTTGTGTTGTAGAGAATGAATCTCCTCTACGTGTAACCTTTGAGAGGTATGCCATGTAACTGATTAATGATCCGAGTGTGCTCCCTATTTCAAAGACAATGAGTTGCTCCAGAGGGAGAAGCTTCCTGAAAACACAAAATACCCTTTGACCTGTATGACAAGAACAATGAGTCTCACCTGAGTTATCTGTACAGGTTACTTCCAAAACACACACTTTGTCCTAACATCACTTATTCAATGTTTAACCCTTATAGACAAAATGGTACATGTATGCACACAATCAGACAAGTATTATTGACAGGCATATTAACAAAATTCAATTACTGCACTGAAACATACTGCATCAGGTTACATCGCATTAACAAGAAGCTATTTTAGTATGTACAACATACTATTGCGCCATTCAAAACGAGTAGGCCATTGCATACTGGCGTCTGGGTCAAAATTTATCAAATTCTAAACATTACCTACAAACTCCACAACTAAGATGCCACATCAACCATCGCCTCCTACTGACAGGCTCTTGTGCACATGCAGGCCGGAGCAGGGCCACCACCTTGTGCCACACAGGGGCAGCTGCTACTTGGGGATGCTCTTCGAGTGTTTGAGACGAGATACGACACAAAACTCCGAATTGCCGAGGCGATTAAGCAAGCACCATATAAATGGAATTATTAGAACCTAGTGAATGCTTGGGAGCTTATTCGACTCTCGCTCCTGGTTAGAGATCTACCCAACCCACAGGTCCACAAAGACTGGCCGCTCTTACCCTGCAGGTTGAACCTAGGAATTGAGCGTTCAACTTCATTCTTGTCATTAAAGGCCTGTGATGAAGGTGCATCTATTGGAGCGACATCGTTTCAAGCTTACACATCTACCGGGTCTCCATTTGAGTTGTATTGTCTCGGAGGAAGTCCACCCACACCTCCACTTCCACAAACTGCTGGGAGTTGCCTCGCTCTGCCTCACAGTCAGAATTCACCTCCTGCTTCACGTTGCCTCCATCGATGTGAAGGTCCCATTTTGGAGCTGAATCTTCATCTTCACATTTTACCCTCACTTCTTCGCTCTTCACTTCTTCACATTTCACCTTGACCTCTTCAGATTTCACCTCGATACCTTTAAAAGTGTCCAAGCTGGGATTTTCTTCCGGTTGTTTCATGAGGGATGGGCTCATTGCGTCACTTTGACTTTCACAAGCTGATTTCAGACTCCACTCCTTGTGGATCTTCTGATGCTTTTGTGTTCTCTGGTGTACTTTAAGATTTGATGAACGTGCAAACGCCTTCCCACACACACTGCACTTGAAGGGTTTCTCTCCCGTGTGTGTTCTCTGGTGTTCTACAAGAAGAGATGAACGTGCAAACGCCTTCCCACACACACTGCACTTGAAGGGTTTCTCTCCCGTGTGTGTTCTCTGGTGTGCTACAAGAGTAGATAACTGTGCAAACGCCTTCCCACACACACTGCACTTGAAGGGTTTCTCTCCCGTGTGTGTTCTCTGGTGTTCTACAAGAAGAGATGAACGTGCATACGCCTTCCCACACACACTCCACTTGAAGGGTTTCTCTCCCGTGTGTGTTCTCTGGTGTATTACAAGAACAGATAACTGGGCAAACGCCTTCCCACACACACTGCACTTGAAGGGTTTCTCTCCCGTGTGTGTTCTCTGGTGTTCTACAAGAGTAGATGAACGTGCAAACGCCTTCCCACACACATTGCACTTGAAGGGTTTCTCTCCTGTGTGAGTTCTCTCGTGCCGTGTCAAATTTCCAGTACGATCCGTGCTGTATGCACACCAGTCACAATGTTGCCTTGTAGTAACAAGCTGCGCCGAGCGCCTTTGCACCATCAGACCAATTCTGCAGAGGAAGCGTCAGAGGAAGCGTCAGCTGCAGACATAAAAATATATCTACACCATCTACACGTCAGTATCGATACACAGAGGAAAGCATATATACACAGTAAAACGTGACTTACACGTCTATACTTATTCATATATTCATGATATAGTGGAAAAGTGTCCCAAATTCAACACACGGGCTGTTATGGCACACAATGAGAGGGAAAATGGTTACAAACATGCCTGGAAGCCCTCGTATCTTCAAAATGAATGTTAACCAAAAACTCCGAGCACACAATTTCAGCTGTCTGGCTTCAAAAGGAATATTTATGAAAGCTAACTTCAGCTGACATAGCAAAGGGTGTTTAAAATAATACTATTTGTGTTATGCAGAAATGCATAAATTAATGTTCAATCGCAACTTAGAGGTGTGAAGCCAGGCTCAGATGTCCTTGAATGCTGGGATGAACAGATCCGACTTCAGCTGCACGTGTGTGCTGTGTTAACTTCCTGACTCCATTCTTACAAAGAGTTGCAGAGGAAAACAAAACTAAACTACTGTTTTGATATAACCTCCGTGCTCAATAGAGTTAATAGACTTTACTGAAAACACAACTTGACACTGTCACACACTCAGAGGTGGAGCCAGGATTTTCAGGTAGGGGGGCAACCCCTCCAGCAATGAAATGACAGGAGTTGTTAGTAAGTAAGGAGTTGCTAGTAAGGAGTTGTTAGTAAGTGAGGAGTTGTTAGTAAGGAGTTTTTAGTAAGTGAGGAGTTGTTAGTAAGGAGTTGTTAGTAAGTAAGGAGTTGTTAGTAAGTAAGGAGTTGTTAGTATGTAATGACTTGTCCCTTACTTTTTATTCGACGCGTGTGATCGGCATTGCGCTCGCTGAAGGTGTTTGCCTTCAGGGAAGTCGTGTACTCTGTATACGCAACTGCGCAAAATTCTGTGAGTCACTTACAACTGCTTTGCCGTTACTTATTGCCAATTATGGACTTGGACTGTTGTCCTCTCATAGAGTCCCTGGCACGTAATAATATGCCACACGGTGGCAGTGGGGGTCGCAAAATGCTGATTTATCTATATATATGAAAGGGAAATGTGTGGATACTTGTGTCTGTTCGAAATGTTTAGCATACTTCCCAACGTGCCACACACTTGAAATTTGGCATGTGGGTATGTTCCATACTGTACACAATGTAAAAAATATAAAAAAAGTCTTTATTTTTTTTTTTTGGGGGGGTGGGGGAATGACCATGAAGTGTCTGGCGTCAACCCGCAACACCTCTGAGTTAAGCGCTCTGCAATGCTTAGAGCTGTTAACAGACGTGCCGGGAGATTTTAGGTGGCGCTTCGCTCCTGGCCGATGAAGCCATTGGCTTCTCGGAGTTCAATACATATCCTCCGTGCGAAGAACGGGTAGAACTGCTATCTTAAATATGAAGCAGAACATTCCATCTGTTTGTTTGTGCGAAGCAGCAAAAACCTCTCCAGCGCCGAGCTCTGGCGTCGTGAAAATTTGCACAGCTGACGCTGTCTGGAATTTCTAAATGAACGTGACTATTTTCAGCTCGCCACGTCATTATTCCCTTCCCGGGTGGCCAAAATCGACCTTACGTATAAGTGGCGTAAGAGGTTGAATTTCCTTGAGTGAAAACATCCGATTTAGGTAAATTGATTTGTTTCGGCTTTTTTCTTTCTTGCAAGCATCAATTTTTTCCAGGGTTTTTCAGTCAAATGGAAGGGAATGTGAAGTTAATCCAAGACAATAATCCAAGTCCCGGGCGAAGCTGGGTAGTGAAGCTTATTACTAATAAACCCCAATGATCCTATCAAAATTAGGGATTTCGATCGGATCGTTGGGGGGGGCACGTGCCACCCCACCCCCCACTGGCTCCACCACTGTCACACACTGGCATGGTTCACAGGTGGTGGTGTGTCCAGACCCACGCCTTGCCACCTTCACCTGCTCAGTATTAATGCTTCCTCACTCCACCAAGTAGTTAATTGAGGATCAATCAACACAACCGAGGCTGCGTGTCTCTCTCCCCGTGGTCGTGTGGATTTCCTTCCCGAACCCCCGGTCTCCCCTCTACATGTAGAGAATGAACACCGCCACGCATCTAGAGCAGTGGTTCTTAACCTTGTTGGAGGTACCGAATTCCACCAGTTTCATATGCGCATTCACCGAACCCCTCTTTAGTGAAAAATAAAATGTGATTTTTTTCAAATTCAAGACATAGATATGTTTTTTACTGGTACACAAAATGAGCCGTGCATGAACATTACCTTGTTCAAAGAATAAAACCAACACAATGCATAAACTCACAACAAATTACATACCTGGAAATCAATGTGACTTCTGCTGTTGCCTTTGAGAGATCAGTTCAGATATGCGTGGCTTCACCTTGGCAAGTGCCACTCTCATGTCATTTTCACAGCAAAGTCACCACCACGTAGAATGAGAATAAAATAATAAAATAACACAATAAAATTCTCAAGACGTTTCGGCCACAACGCAAGCGGTCATCTTCAGGTGAAAGGTACAGACCTGTCGGGACGACAGAGCTTCAATGGAGCTTCAATGGAGCTTTGTCGTCAAAAACCAAAAGAGACGGCCGCTTGCGTTGTGGCCGAAACGTCGTGAGAATTTTATCGTGTTATTTTGTTGTCGAGTTTGCGTGCTAAGATTGGTCCACAGCCACACACCACGATCCTACAGGGACGTCTCTCTCTCTTTAATGTGGAACACCGGAATGGAGAGAAATCACAGCTGACGCATCTGAAGGCATTCCTGTATTCCCCCGGGGAACGTTTCACCCCACACACGTACGTGTGTGTGTGTATATACGTCTCTTCATAAAATTAGTGCAAACCTGCAGGGGCGTATATTTATATAATTACGTGTAAGTTGAAATGGATTTTTGTTGTTGTCACGGACAATGTATGCCATTTGAGCCTCTGATGCAGCCGGACGTCATCAGTAAATGTCAAAGCAGCCAGACGAACTTCCCTCAACACGAGCAGCAGAGAGATTGTCAACACCGCTGGCGTTTCCCATCGTACCCCAACTCCCATCGCTCGCGTCCTTTATTTTTACGCACAATTAAAAGAGTCATTGCCCGAAACGCCGCTGACTGCATACACGTTTAAACATTTTGATTTAAAGCTTTTGTGACTACAGTAATTAATATTCTTAGCTCTTTCGGTAAAGTCACGTTGAAGGGAAACAATAAAATAATAAAAAATATAAAGCAATATTTTTATAATAATAAAATATATATAAAACAATTGTTTTATATATATTTTATTGTTTCCCTTCAACGTGACTTTAGATATATTTTATTATTTTATTGTTTCCCTTCAACGTGACTTTACCGAAAGAGCTAAGAATAAGGAAGACAAAGTTAAAGAAAAATAAAATGTATTTTTTGTTACTAGGCTAACAACGAATAAAATTCGGCATGCGCAACTGAAATCACTTTTCACTTCGTCTCTGGAGGCGCTTCAGCTGGACGAGGCCCCTGGGCTGCAGCCCCTGAAGTCCCCCCCCCCACGCCCGGATCCGGCCCCGATGTTGGATGTTGGTGGATGAGTGAGCGAGTGAGGAAGACTAAGTGAGAGAGAGTGAGAGAGGGGAGTGTGAGTGAGGACGAGTGAGTGATGTAAGAGCTATCGGTTCATCCGGCGGTTGTTTATTTTAGCGTTTCGGATGAATCGCGCGGCGGCAAACGTGCAACCGGGGCGACAAGCTCGTACGCGCGGAACGTTGCAAATTACGCGGCTGTGGAAACTTTAGCTGACGTGGAAATAAGTCGATAATCCTTCGACGCGCCCGCGCGCACAAAACCAGAGCGCCACGCAAATTCGAGAATGGTGTTGAAACCGCGTCAACGATTGGGGGAAAAACAATAAATCTCGAGGCTCACTCAAACAACAAATATTAAGGAACGCGACCCTAAATAACAAACCGCGGGGCGGCGTGGCGCGCTCGCGAGTCCCGACGTACCGCGGCGACGGTGCCGAAGCAGACGAGCAAAAAAATTCTAGATTTGAAGATTTCGTTGACTGCGAGGATCCACACTCTTTGGTTCTATTCGGTAAAGTCACGCAGGTAAAAAAAATGAAACAATAAAAAATCACGACGTTTCGGCCACAACACAAGCGGCCTTCATCAGGTGACTTCTTGTCCCGTTGTCTGTTAAAAGCTCTAACAGATAGGTGAAAACCCTCCCCGTAGAGGCTATCAATTCTAGATTGGAAGCTTTCGTTGACCGCGAGGATCCACACTCTTTGGTTCTATTTGGTAAAGTCACGCAGGTAAAAAAAATAAAACAATAAAAAAATCACGACGTTTCGGCCACAACACAAGCGGCCTTCATCAGGTGACTTCTTGTCCCGTTGTCTGTTAAAAGCTCTAACAGATAGGTGAAAACCCTCCCCGTAGAGGCTATCAATTCTAGATTGGAAGCTTTCGTTGACCGCGAGGATCCACGCTCTTTGGTTCTATTCGGTAAAGTCACGCGGGTAAAAAAATAAAACAATAAAAAATCACGACGTTTCGGCCACAGCACAAGCGGGCGTCAAAGGTCTCGCCACGGAGCCCAGGCCACTGGGTGACGGGCTAAGGAGCTCGGGGAACGAGCGGCGAGGGTCGTCGAGAGTTCCGGCAAACTCGTAGCCACCTACCCGGCGGGTACGCGGGCGGTCCGTGTACACAACGCGTGTGCACGTGGCATCGTGACGTGTGCACAACGTGTGCACGTGGCATCGTGACGTGTACACGTGGCATCATGACGTGTACACAACACGTGTGCACGTGGCATCGTGACGTGTGCACGTGGCATCGTAACGTGTGCACGTGGCATCGTGACGTGTGTGCACGTGGCATCGTGACGTGTGCACGTGGCATCGTGACGTGTGCACGTGGCATCGTGACGTGTGCACGTAGCATCGTGACGTGTGCACGTGGCATCGTGACGTGTGCACGTGGCATCGTGCCGTGTGCACGTGGCATCGTGACGTGTGCACGTGGCATCGTGACGTGTACACAACGCGTGTGCACGTGGCATCGTGACGTGTGCACGTGGCATCGTGACGTGTACACAACGTGTGCACGTGGCATCGTGCCGTGTACACGTGGCATCGTGACGTGTGCACAAAGTAAAGGATTGGCGACGTTGTTGCCGGCGGTTTGGTGACGATGTTTCGCGCGTTGCTTGATGGAGATCGAGAAAGTTTTGATTTAAAGCTTTCGTGACTGCGGCGATTCATATTCTTGGGTCTTTCGGTAAAGTCACCACGCTGAAGGGAAACAATAAAATAATAAAAATAAATATTTAATAATATGTTATTGTATATTTTATTATATATTTTGTAATATATATTTCAACATAAATAAATATATAATAAAATTGCATTCGAATTTTGATATATATTTTATTATTTTATTGTTTCCCTTCAACGTGACTTTACCGAAAGAACCAAGAATATGAATATACATTTGGATTTAAAGCTTTCGTGACTGCAGCGATTCATATTCTTGGTTCTTTCGGTAAAGTCACCACGTTGAAGGGCAACAATAAAATAAGAAAATATATATTTTATTAATAAAAATGTATAGTTTATATTTTATAATTTTATTGTTTCCCTTCAACGTGACTTTACCGAAAGAACCAAGAATATGAAGACCGAGAAGTTTCTGCCTGTCCACGCCGCCCGTGTTTAACATCCGACAGCCGCCGTTTTGAGAGCGAGGCGGTCGCGTCCGGTGCCGTCGCACGGACGTGCCGTCGGCCGCGGAACCGGCGGCCGTCGGCTCCGGCAGAGGGAAGGAGGCAGTGGCGAGGGCACCGCGGCACAATTGGCCGTCGCGACCCCGTGACCCAGCACGCACCGCCGGGCCCCGCCCCCGTAGCGGGCAACACCCGCGTGGAGCGGTTCGCCGCACCACGCCGACCCCGGGTCGTCCTCGCGGCGGCGGCAGTGGCTCCTGGCTACCGATGGACACAAAGACGGCGGTCGCTGCCGCTTCGTCGTCGTCGCTCTCAGATGCGCTGCCGCAGCCGTCTGGAACGCTCACCACGGGAGCTGTGCACTTGGAAATGATCGTCTGACGTTGAAAACTAATTCACTTACAACTCATCTCCTTTGGTTCTTTCGGTAAAGTCACCACCACGTAGAATGAGAATAAAGTAATAAATTAATAAAATAAAATAACGCGATATAACTTATTATTTTATTCTCATTCTACGTGGTGGTGACTTTTACCGAAAGAACCAAAGAAGATGCATCCTTGCAGTCACGAAAGCTTTAAATCGAAATTTACTTAGAACTGTTTTTGTCCTTCCCCCTACCTCCACCCCCCCCTGCTCCCGCATCTCCGACTGGCACGGTTGGCATCGTGCTCACACGCACCTACGTGTACGCACCTGGCCGAGTCGGCAGGACGCCCTTCACCAAACACACACAATGCTGCATTCCGAGGTGGGTTGACCGCCGCTCCCCCCTCCCTCCCCGCGCTGTCACGCGCCACGCGGGGAGGAGCCGCGTGCCGCGGCGGTCTCCGCCAGCACGGCCTGCAGCAGGCCGATGTAGCGAACCGTCGTGCGCAGCGTCGCCGCCCGCGACGGCCGGAGGCAGTCCGGCGGCAGCAGGCGACGCAGGAGCAGGAACGCGCGGTTCAGGTTTCGCACCTGAGGGCACGGACACGCAGACGGACGGACGCGCGCGGACACGCCGTCAGTGCCGGGGATGGACGCCGCTTGGTCCTTGAGCGGCGGCGCTCGAGGGCCGAGCGGCGTCGAAGGCGATTGACGATCCGGTGAATCGCCGATTCGCTTCCGGTCGCTCGCTGGCGGTCAGTCGCCCTCCCTATCGCTCTTCTCTCGCCACCAGCACAGGATTTTTGTTCCCGTGAATTTAACTCGTTCCGCCACCCGTGGGTGAGGACTCGGTTCGACCAGACTTCAACCGTCTCGCGTCACCCCGTGCCGCGTTCCAACAACCGCACGGCAGGCCACGATAACGCGAAGTCATAGTAATAGGTTTTACCATTTTAACTGGCACAAAAACTGACACCTTTATTCAAGGCATCATGTTTGCAATAACCACAACACAAGCAGTCAAAATGCAAACAAAAGAGGCAACTCTGATAATAATATGCACTGTCCTTGAATTTGATTGGTCCACACCCGAGACGGCTTTTCTTAGAGCCTAGTCTCCATTGATGTTGGACCAGATGACGCCAAAAGGCATACAAGGGTAAAACCTATTACTATATCTTGTTACTGGCAAAGGAGGTCTCATAATGTAAACGCGAAGTCACTCAAAAGCACGGGGAGAGAAACGGACGCGTGGGAGGATGGGCACACGGACGGACGGATCCGAGTTTTAAGTTAAAAAATTATTTGTTTTACGCGGCGTCCTCGTCGCGGGCCATCTCTTCGCGCGACGATGAGCGACTTTACGTTTTACACCTCAGACGTTTGAAAGGGCACCCGCCAGCTCTCCCAGTGGCAGCTATCCTCGTGCTGCATTATGTGACGCCCGGCCTGCAAGTGGGGGCCAGTCGGGAGGAGACTGTCGCTGCTACGTGCGGTCCCAACTGATGTAGGTGCAGTGTCAATGTTTAAAACGTCACTCACATGGACCACGATGGGCTACTCTATTCACGTAATCGCTGGGGTGGCCTGCGAGATCCGAACCGAATCTCGAACGTGCCACCGCCGGGCCATATCACCCCCCCACCCCCCCTCCCCTCCCCCCCCCCAAGTTTTATTTTAGTCTGAGTCAACCTAAGGGGATCGTGGCTTCTCACCCGGAGCCTTTCGCGCACGTTCGCTTTGCTCTTCCGAGCTAACGCGGCAGCAGCCGCTGTCCTCGGGGAGGCGGAGGAGCGCCAGCGGAAGGAGCGTGAGGAGGTGGAGCAGACGGCGGTGGAGGTGGTGGAGCAGACGGCGGTGGAGGTGCTGGAGCAGACGGCGATGGAGGTGGTGGAGCAGATGGCGGTGGAGGTGGTGGAGCAGACGGCGGTGGAGGTGGTGGAGCAGACGGCGGTGGAGGTGGTGGAGCAGACGGCGGTGGAGGTGGTGGAGCAGACGGTGGTGGAGGTGGTGGAGGTGGTGAAGTTGACGGAGGGACCCGTGAGAGTCCTGCAGAGCCCAGCTGGAATCTGAGACCCCTTGAGAACCACGCAGGACGACCCCGCTTGCAGCATCCGCTGCTGCTGTGGCTGCTGCTGGTGGTGGTGGTGGACCTGCTGCTGGAGGAGGACCTGCTGCTGGTGGTCGTGGTGGTGGACCTGCTGCTGCTGGTGGTGGTAGCGGACCTGCTGCTGGTGGTGGTGGTGGACCTGCTGCTGGTGGTGGTGGTGGACCTACTGCTGGTGGTGGTGGTGGACCTGCTGCTGGTGGTGGTGGTGGACCTGCTGGTGGTGGTGGTGGACCTGCTGCTGGAGGAGGACCTGCTGCTGCTGGTAGTGGACCTGCTGTTGCTGCTGCTGCTGCTGGTGGTGGTAGTGGACCTGCTGCTGCTGGTAGTGGTGGACCTGCTGCTGCTGCTGGTGGTGGACCTGCTGCTGCTGGTGGTGGACCTGCTGCTGCTGCTGCTGGTGGTGGTGCTGCAGGAGGACGATATCGACGAGACTTGGCTGGGAGTCGTCTCGCAGCTCGCCACGCTGCACGGCAGAGAAGAGCTCCGGTGCCGGGGTGCGGAACAACAGGGGGGGCGGCACCGGGGGGGCACCAGGCCACCGGGCCGGCCCGGGGGCCCGACGAACGGCGCTACGGAAGGAGAAGCACAGGGCGAGCGACCCCCTCACGATGGGGGGGGGGGGGGGGGGTAAATGTGTCGGCCTGCTCTTCCACGCTGGCCAAGACGACTCGGGGAGAGGCGGCGGCCACTCCCACGCCTCGGCCCGCCGCACGCGACCTGCCCCGTTGGGCTTCGACTGCCGCACCACAGAGACCGCCACAGAGACGGCCACACGTCACTGACACACCGCGGTTGCCCTCGTGGCAAACAGCAAACAGCGAACAGCGAACACAGCACAGCCAACACAACACAACACAGTGAACACAACACAGCCAACACAGCACAGCGAACACAGCACAGCGAACACAACATAGCAAACACAGCATAGCCAACACAACACAGCCAACACAGCACAGCGAACACAGCGAACACAACACAGCCAACACAACACAGCGAACACAACACAGCCAACACAACACAGCGAACACAACACAGCCAACACAGCACAGCGAACACAGCACAGCCAACACAACACAGCGAACACAGCACAGCGAACACAACACAGCGAACACAACACAGCCAACACAACACAGTGAACACAGCACAGCGAACACAACACAGCCAACACAACACAGCGAACACAACACAGCGAACACAACACAGCCAACACAACACAGCCAACACAACACAGCGAACACAGCGAACACAACACAGCCAACACAACACAGCGAACACAGCGAACACAACACAGCCAACACAGCACAGCCAACACAACACAGCGAACACAGCACAGCGAACACAACACAGCCAACACAACACAGCGAATACAGCCAACACAGCGAACACAACACAGCGAACACAACACTGCCAACACAGCGAACAGAGCGAACACAACACAGCGAACACAACACAGCCAACACAACACAGCCAACACAACACAGCCAACACAACACAGTGAACACAACACAGCCAACACAGCACAGCGAACACAACACAGCCAACACAACACAGTGAACACAACACAGCGAACACAACACAACACAGCGAACACAGCACAGCTAACACAGCACAGCCAACACAACACAGCGAACACAGCACAGCCAACACCGCCCCTCACCGGCTGGCCAGGCCAGGGGTGCCCCGGGGGTCGGCCCGGCTCCGAAGGCCCCGCGGGTCCCGGAGGCCACTGCCGGAGTCTCGACGGGTCCGCGGAGGCCACGGGTTCCAGAGGGGTCACGTGGCCCCACGGGTCACGTGACCCCCGGGAGCCGGCGTCCAGCCGCTCCGTGGCGCAGGGGGCGACGGGGCTCTGTGGTGCATCAGAGACGTTCACAAGGCACGTCACGTGCATCAGAGGCGTTCACAAGGCACTGTGGTGCATCAGAGGCGTTCACAAGGCACTGTGGTGCATCAGAGGCGTTCACAAGGCACTGTGGTGCATCAGAGGCGTTCACAAGGCACTGTGGTGCATCAGAGGCGTTCACAAGGCTCTGTGGTGCATCAGAGGCGTTCACAAGGCTCTGTGGTGCATCAGAGGCGTTCACAAGGCACTGTGGTGCATCAGAGGCGTTCACAAGGCACTGTGGTGCATCAGAGGCGTTCACAAGGCACGTCACGTGCAGCAGAGACGTTCACAAGGCACCGTGGTGCATCAGAGGCGTTCACAAGGCACTGTGGTGCATCAGAGGCGTTCACAAGGCACGTCACGTGCATCAGAGGCGTTCACAAGGCACTGTGGTGCATCAGACGCGTTCACAAGGCACTGTGGTGCATCAGAGGCGTTCACAAGGCACTGTGGTGCATCAGAGGCGTTCACAAGGCACGTGGTGCATCAGACGCGTTCACAAGGCACTGTGGTGCATCAGAGGCGTTCACAAGGCACTGTGGTGCATCAGAGGCATTCACAAGGCACGTGGTGCATCAGAGGCGTTCACAAGGCACTGTGGTGCATCAGAGGCGTTCACAAGGCACTGTGGTACATCAGAGGCGTTCACAAGGCACTGTGGTGCATCAGAGGCGTTCACAAGGCACTGTGGTGCATCAGAGGCGTTCACAAGGCACGTGATTTTGTTTCTGCTGAAGGTCAAGTCGAGGTCAAAGTGATTTGCCGCTCAGGTGAGCGGCGGTGCTCGTGTCCGGTTTCACAGCCCTGAGCCGATGGTGGAAATTCCATATTCCTCTGGCGGGGCCGATCCCTTTCAACTCCCCCCCCCCCCCCAACAAAGTGGTCGTTATTTTATCGACCCTGGCAGGACTGGAAAGGCGGCGGGAATTAATCTCCTGAAATGTCGGAGATAGGCGCACGCGAATGAAGATGCATACACACACACGTGCATTCATTCGTTTGCACTACAGATCGGTGAAATAAATGTGCGGTCTTAATGAGGACCTACTGTGCAATGTGTGTTGACGTTCGCGACATCGCGGGGGGGGGGAGGGGGGGTGGCGAGGGAGCTCCGTTACCTGTGAGCGTTGTGGGATGGCACGGCCGTGCGAGGCGTCACGCGCCGGCACACGGCAGATCACCCCGGCCGGGGGTGCCGGCGAGGCGCGCCTGGTGCCTGCCTGGCTCACAGCGGCAGCAGCAGCAGCAGCGCCAAGGGCTTTCACGCCGTGCCACAATAACACCCCACTGCTACCACCACCGCCGCCGTCATAACCACTACTACCATCACCACCAATGCCACCATCAATATTACAACCAGCACTACCACTACCAACACGACCGTCAATACCACTACTACTATCACCACCATTGCCACCATCAATATTACAACCAGCACTATCACTACCAACACCACCGTCAATACCACCACTACCATCACCACCATTGCCACCATCAATATTACAACCAGCACTACCACTACCAACACGACCGTCAATACCACTACTACCATCACCACCATTGCCACCATCAATATTACAACCAGCACTACCACTACCAACACCACCATCAATACCACTACCATTGCCACCATCAATATTACAACCAGCACTACCACTACCAACAACACCGTCACTTCCACTACCATTGCCACCATCAATATTACAACCACCACTACCAACACCACCACCATCATCAATACCACTACTACCATCACCACCAATGTCATAACCACCACTGCCACCGTAATCAATACCACCACTGCCATCACCTCCGCCGGCACGTGGAATAAGCCGCCCTACCTGCGGCACACCTGCACAACTCGCAGCTCCTGGGTGGGGCTCACCGGACCGAGTCTCACCTGGAGGACTCGGGTCTACCCGCAGCGCACCCGTGCGGCGACTCGCACCTGAGCTGCCGACACTTGCGTGAGAGGCGCCCCGCGGATTGGCGTCCAACCAGGGCGCGCCAGACCGCACCTCTGCGTCACCTCCGCTCCTCGCGCCCGCACGAGTCCCGGCGGCGTCTTCGCCGTCGCCCGCACCGCGACCCGCGAGCTCGCCGCCCGCCCGCCCGGCTTGCCAACCGGGCGAACGCGACTCCGGCTTCGGGCGGGGCGCCCGCCGCTCGCCCGCCGCCCACGCCGGCGTCGACACCGGCCGCACGCCCGTCGTGAACCTCCAACGAGCGTGGCCCTTCTGAGAGCCTGGCTGGCACTCAGCCACGCCTGGCTGGCACTCAGACACACCTGGCTGGTATTCACCCACACCTGGCTGATACACAGTCACACCTGGCTGGTACTTATCTACACCTGGCCTATACACAGACACACCTGGCTGATACACAGACACACCTGGCTGATACACAGACACACCTGGCTGATACACAGACACACCTGGCTGATACACAGACACACCTGGCCGATACTCAGCCACGCCTGGCCGATACACAGACACACCTGGCTGATACACAGGCACACCTGGCTGATACACAGGCACACCTGGCTGGTATTCACCCACACCTGGCTGGTACACAGACACACCTGGCTGATACACAGGGACACCTGGCTGTCACTCACCCACACCTGGCCGATACACAGGCACACCTGGCTGGTACACAGACACACCTGGCTGGTACACAGGCACACCTGGCTGGTACACAGACACACCTGGCTGATACACAGACACACCTGGCTGATACACAGACACACCTGGCCAAGGCACATCTGGAGCTACGCGCAGGTAACCCTGCGATAGTGAGACTAGCCCGGTGCCGACACCACGTGACGCAGCGCCTGCGAGTGGCCACGTGGTGCTCGCGGCTGTGGCCTCTCCTCCTCCTCCTCCTGCTAAGGAGTTGGAGTTGGGAAGAGTCTCGCTGGCAGCGCTGCACTGCATGGCGGTCGTGACGCTGCTGCTGCTGCCTCTGTTGCCGATGATGATGCTGTCAGATAGCGACAAGGGCAGTGCTGATGATGCTGTCAGATAGCGACAAGGGCAGTGATGATGATGCTGCTGCTGCTGTTGAGGGCCGATGATGATGCTGCTGCTGATGATGATTGAACTGATGATGCCACTTAATGCTATCGCAGCTGATGATGATGATTGACAAACATGATTGTTATATTCTTTGGGTATTTCTGTAAAGCCACGTAGATAAAAAAATATATAAAAATAATAACAATATCATATAGCGGGAGAGCTGCTGAGGCAGTAAACATAAATGTGATTCCTGCAGTCACGAAAGCTTTAAGTCATTAATATTATGGTCATCGCAAAAAATCCAAACGGCTCGGCATTGTACGAAATGCATAACGTAACCCAAGAGCTACAGTATTATTACTACTACCACTGCTTAACGCGGTGTTTGTTGTTGTTGTTGAAATTAAGAATGGTCACATTCTCCAGAAAGTGCGTCTATGAATCTGGAGACTACGGTAGAGAACGCACAGAGTTGGGGGTCTGCCACGCGTCCACACCCCACCCCCCACTCAGCTATTTGTAGCTCGAATAACAAACGTCATAAACTCGAGACAACAGACCGTCCTGCTGGCCTGGTGAAGGTTCACTTTGTGCCCCAACTCCTTACAACACCACCACCAATGTCGAGTCCAGTGAACGATCATTAACAAGCCCTCCACAGCGCCGGCAGTAGCCACCGCTCCACACACACACCGAGTGAACAATTCACTATTCACTAGGCTCGCTGGGAAGCCACGCGCGTGGATGTCAATGATTGCCAATCGGGTTAATGAGTTTAATTGCGAGAGCACGTGACGTGGACGTGTGTTTACAATGCATCATTGGCACTTATCTATTATATTCATCAATCGCACGAGTGGGTGGAGGTTCATACATTGTGTCCGTGTGTGTGTCTGTGTGTGTGTGTCTGTGTGTATGTCTGTGTGTGTGTGTCCGTGTGTGTGTCTGTGTGTGTGTCTGTGTGTGTGTGTCTATGTGTGTGTCTGTGTGTGTGTATCCGTGTGTGTGTATCCGTGTGTGTGTCTGTGTGTGTGTCCGTGTCTGTGTGTGTCCGTGTGTGTGTCTATCTGTGTGTGTATCTGTGTGTGTGTCTGTGTGTGTATCTGTGTGTGTGTCTGTGTGTGTGTGTCAAAGTGGGGAGCGGTGGTGTGTTAGGGTCGTCGGCCCCCGGGACCTCCCCTGCCTGTGACCCTGCCCGCGAAGTACCGACGCTCCCAGACTCTCCACTAGTGTGGGAGCTGCCGCCGCTGCGCTCCTCACCGGGCGGGGAAGGGTCGCCGCGCTCCTGTTCCCCTCCCTTGGCTGTCCCCCCCCCGAGTCCGGGTTTCCTGCCGGTAAGGCATCACTCTCGACCGCCCTGAGACCCGCTCGCGCTTCGCTGGCACTCGAACGCGACGCTCCCCACCCGCGCAGTCCCACGCACCAATCACACGTGGGTAACAGGGGGTTAGAGGTCGGAGGGCAAGCGACGTCACTCGTACCCACGCTGCCGATTGGGGGGATTGGATTAAATGGATTTAAAGGGGCTACGCGATGGGCACGCGTGCGGGATGGGTATCCGCTCACAACGTGGGAGTCTGCAGCCGAGGGTTTGTAGCGCACACACCCCACGCGGCGCCGCTCCACACACGCGGCGACCACCGCTAACAGCAAGCGCACCCACGCTTCCACTCTCTTTCCACACACTCGCGAGACCCACACTAGGCTGATATTCACTCGCGGGCCCCAACCATATGCGACACTGCAAGCGGACACACGCTCCCACGCTCTTCCCACACACCCGCAAAAACCACACCAGTCCGTTATTGGATTGCCGACGATTTATTCCACCGGGTCAGCGAGCCCTTATTTAACTGAGTCAGTCGGGATTAGCGGGGCAGGACCAATCTATCTCTCGATAGTCGGCACTATACTCTACATATCCTTCTCCACTTAACCCTCTCAGGCTTTTTAAGCTAAGACCCAACTCCCTCTTTCTCTCTCACTCTTACTCACGGTTCGTCACTACTGTCGGCTGGTCCTCGCGGCACGTCGATACGTCTCACGGACGTTCGAGTGGCTGGACTGGGGAGTTGACGGGCCGGGAGTTGACTCGAGCAGCAAGAGACCTCTTGCCCTCGCCCTGACCCGCTTTATTCTTTCTACATCAAAGGGGCTACCTGGTGCTGACTCACTGGCCAATCAGCTCGCTGGGATCCCTCGCCAATCGGTATGCCCACCTGTATTCCAGCATCCCCGGGCCGTTGCTTTCAGCGACATCCGCATCTAAATTTACCTGCTCAGCGGCCATCCAACCAGAGGGCGACCCTGCTTTCCCACCGCTCGTGGCTCCGCCCTCCCCCTACCTGCCCTGCCGACCCGTGTGCGTGAGGTGCGTACTAACCGCGGTGGCGGGGCAGCCCCGCCGTGAACATGTCATTTCCACTCAAGTCACGGCGCCACGGTGTGTGTTAGCGTCGGAGGAGACCGTCTAATTCCCTGGCCGCAGGAAACCGTGAAGATTATCCCTTTACGAGGGCTTCTGGGTGAAAACCTGTCAGCCAGGGTGTCTCCCCACGCGCTCTAATTGTGGGGGGAATGTGTGCGTGTGTGTTTTGGTGGGGGGGGTGGTGAGGTGGAAGCAGCGTCGGCCTCGCTGCTCGGGGGCGGCGAGATCGCAGGTGGGCCACCCGCCGATCGGCTCCGTGGCGGCGGCATCACATTGCCCCCCGAGGTGCCAGTCCCCGTCCCGGGTTGACTGGAGCACCTCGCCTGGGCCGCGCCCACGAGGTAGCGCTGCGGGGTCCGGGGGATCCGCCCGGATTTCGTGGCTGGTCTCGGGGGAGGTGGCTCCGCCCTCGGGGTTTCCTGCGGCGGTCTCCTTCTCCACTCCAGTGGCTCCTCTCGTCCCTCGGCACCTGGGGGCTGGGGAACAAACTCCGCGGCAGCGGGGTTTAAGGGACGGCGTCCCCGCCGTCTCCTGGCAGGGCCGGGACGCCTCGGGGCTGGGGGTCCGGAGGGGCCCATGTAGTGCGCGAGGCCCCCGAGCACGGGTGGCGCAGGTGCCCCGGGATTTTGCGGTACTCGGGCGGCGAGGTTCTCCCCCGCCGGGGCTGCCCTCCATGGTTTTAAGCGGCGGACGTTAACCACCGTTTCTCGGCCCCTCTCTCCACCCTGGATTAATACCGTCCAGGGAGAGATCTGCCTTACCACGGTCCCCGCCAGTAGGTGGTCAGCTTCCCCACCTATCCGGCAACGACGCGAGGGGTGTGTAGCCACACCTTGGCGCCTGTCAAGAAGAGGGGGGGCTCCACACGGGGTCGGGTGCCCTGCTCCTGTCGCCGATGTGCGGCCTCCCCTTGTGCGTAGGCCCGGTCCCGGACCCCTCGTAGGGTCTCCATCAGGTGCTCCACGGGGCGGCTCCCTTCCTCCGTTTGGGGTGGAGGAATGCCGAACAGCAAGTCTGTGGGTAGACGAGACTCACGACCAAACATCATTATGAACGGGGTTTGTCCCGTCGATGTGTGCACCGTGGTGGCGTAGGCGAACAGGGCGTAGGGGAGGTGTTCATCCCAATCCCGTTGGTTTGCGGCCGCCATACGCTTGAGCTTTCCAGCCAGAGTCTGATTCATACGCTCAACCATACCGTTCGCCTGGGGGTGGTACGCCATGGTTCGGTCTTTCTGGATTCTAAACTCCCGGCACAGCGCCTGAAACAGCTCGGCCTCGAACTCGCTACCCTGGTCGGTAAGGACTCGCTCCGGGATCCCGTGCTTAAGTACATAGTGCTCTACGAACGCCCGGGCCACTACCAGGGCCGTTTTATCGGGAATAACCACAGCCACGGGGTAGCGGGTGAAGTATTCTACTGCTACAAGGATATAGCGGTTGCCCCGGTGGGATCGTGGGAACGGCCCCTGGAGATCGATGCCGACCAACTGGTTCGTCCGACCGACTAATGCGGAACGGCCTTAGGGGTACCTGGTATCATGCCGGTTTCGGTCCGCACTGCTGACAAGCACGGCAGCCCTGTACCCAGGCGGCCACATCTTGCGTCAATTTGGGCCAGAGATACTGGCGACGCAGAGTCCCCCAAGTGCGCCGTTCCCCGTCATGGCCCCCGAGCGGGTGGTCGTGTACCAGCCGTAGCAGCTGGGGTCGCACCTGGGCGGGAACACAGATGCACCCCGGCTGGCCGGCCTCGGTTAACTCCCGTACCACCCCGTTCTGCACACACAACCGGGCATACAAACCGCTCCAGGGCCCTGGTAGGGTGCTCTTCTCCTCCCGCAGGGCCGCTTCCACCGCCGCCAGATCCGGATCCCGCTGCTGGGTCTGCCTCAGCTGCTCGTCGTTCAGGCTCGGGAAGGCGCAGCCGACGTCCTCCTGGATCCGTCCGATCGGGGCGGGGTGGTCCGCTGGGTCCCGAGTCGTGGACCCTGCGCTCGCCGGGCGGCCGACTGGGTCCGCGCCTCCACCTGTGGGGGTCTCTGTTGCGCTTGGGCCAGGGCCGATGCAGTCCCCCTAGCACCGACCCCGAATGACCCCCCGCTTGTTCCCGAGAGGGCCCATCAGTGCGTGGGGATCACCGGTCGATGCCTGCCATCCCAAAGACACTTGCCCGTAGGTGTGCGGCGAGGGAGGCGTCGTTTGATCACCATGCGGACGAGACGAGTCGGTCCGATGGAGAATCCCTTCGACGCTCGGTGGAGCAATCAAACGAGTCGAGGTTCAAACGCTGTCGAGCAGTAGCGATAGGAGGGTAACAAGCAGGCCACACTCCCCGAGGTGATGGTTGTTGGGGTGGGTTGTTAACAAACAAACAAAAACTCCGTACCCTCACGCGTTACGTGCAATAATTATAACAAGCACCGCGTGAACACAGGGAGGTTGGGGGGGGGGGTAACCCAGGTCCAATCGATGTAGAAGTTTGCGCGACATTAGGAGGCGTGAACTCACAGACGCATGACCGCGCACAGCCGCAGCAGACATCAAGCGCAGGGGCCGTCCTCACCACCTCCTCACTTCTCTTCACGGACGCGAGCGGCAGCGATTCTTTAAGAGTTCTTTTGGAGGGGAGGGGGGGGGGGCGGTGAGGGGAAGGGGATGGGGGTGGCGAATGTACACACGTAGCGATATGGCGTAGGGACTCGCCGTGCGAACGTACGCGGCCGCTATTTAAATAAACAAAACCGAAAAGAGTGGTTGCTGTTCAGGGCGGGAGAGAGCTAAGTGTGGATTGGTACGGGCGCGCTAAACGCAGCGGCCACCGCCGCAGTCCTCGTTGTTGTTGTCCCGCCTGCGATTTCTGCTGCTGCGACTGCCACTGCCTCTCGTTCCGACTTCCAATGCGTGACGCTGTGCCGCGTGACGCGCTATTTATACCTCGCGCGCACCGCGGGTTAGTGTGCCCGGTGATCCTCGTAGCAAAAGTAGTAGCTACTAGTAGTAGCTACACACGTAGTAGTTACTACTAGTAGTACAAGTATATATATTTTTTTCTATTCCACTTGTGTGTAAATCTGTGTATACCCCGGATATTTTAGAGATGGCAATTCTCCTGCTGTGTGTCCTACTGCTGTCCCTCCCGGCCATATCTAGTGCCACACTCAACTCTACAAACGGCTACCCTCGTTATTTTGCGTCAATACTTGTTGCTCGATTTGCCACTACACCTGCAAATGAAACAGTTCATAGACACTTCTACACTCCATCATTGTATCCTTTTAAACCCTATCTTTGTCCCATTACTTCACCAGCACTTCTTACAAACTTCATTCTGCTCTTGAAAATAACACCATCTGCGAGCTGCTGCTATTCGTCCAAGGTTCGCCGCTCTTCATCCTTTCACAGAAAATACTTATGCAAACTGTTAATTCTACTTTTCTTATTCCTGGGTGGTATTGAGCTTCATCCTGGTCCAAATGAAAAGAGCTCGTATAATTCTGTAGATTTTTCTGACAGGAAAGGTGTTGGTGTTCTACATGTCAACATCAGAGGGCTTATTCATATTCTTAGTTTTTTTGGTAAAGTCACATTGAAGAGAAACAACACAATAATAAAATATATATAAAACAATAAAAAATTATCACGACGTTTCGACCATAACTCAAACGGTCGTCTTCAGGTGTGTTGGTTCGCATAAATGTATTTTTAAACGGCGCATTTATTTATTTATTTAAAAAAACGTTAGCGCCACGCGCAGCGATTTGGCAATTTACCCAGGACTAGTCCATCTATATTCTGAAAAGAGGAGGGGGGAGACGAATTTTTTTATAATGTATGCTGTCTGAAAGCCACTGTAAGCGTGAACAATCAATTAAGAACTGAAATGGTTTATCAAATCTTTCCAATGATTGCTAAGATAGAATCCATCTTCTCGGTTGAAATTTTCTCTGTGCTTGTATATGTGGATAGCCTCATGAACGAATCTCTCATGGAAGCCAGATGGCTTACAAAGAACCTCTGTCTTGGAAAAGTCAATGGCATGTGAGCCTACTGAATTAGAACAATGATCTGCTACGACCGAGGTGTTGGTCCTACCGTGTTTAAGGTCTGCTTTGTGTTCACGAATGCGGTCCGAGACATGGCGTTTGGTTTCTCCAATGTAACTACTACCACAGAGGCAACTTAGTTTGTAGACACCAGGGTATTGTATGTCCGGAATCACATCTTTTACAGACGGAACCAGATCACGGATTTTATGTAATGTGTTGAAACGGACCTGGATCTTGTGTTTATTCAAGATTTTGGAGATCTTTTTTGTGATCCCAGCAATGTAGGGTAAAGTGATGGTTTTGAAAGGCTCCTCAAGAGGGTTCTTCTTCATGGTTTGAGTGATAGCTTTGCGGATTGTATAGTCGGAGTAACCATTAACCCTAAGAGCTTGGTGTACGTGCTTGAGTTCACTGCTTATGTGTTCCTGGTCGGATATGCATTGGGCTCTATGATACAGAGTCTTGATGAGAGAATTCTTCTGTGATGGATGGTGGTGGGAATCCGGTTTCAGATAAGCATCCGTATGGGTAGCTTTCCTGTAGACAGAGTGGCTCATTGAACCATCAGGTCTCTTTTTAATTAGGACATCCAAAAAAGGTATCTTGCCATCTATTTCGACTTCCATGGTAAATCTGATGGCTGGGTGTATGGAATTTATGTGGTCGAAGAATTGGTCTAGAGCAGGCCGGCCATGTGGCCAGATGACAAAAGTGTCATCCACGTACCTCTTCCATAAGGTTGGGCGCAGAGTGGCAGTCTGGATGGCGTCAGTCTCAAATTTCTCCATGAAAATGTTAGCTATAACTGGAGAAAGGGGGGAGCCCATTGGGGTGCCCTCAGTTTGTTTGTAGAAAGTTCCATTCCAAGTGAAGTATGTATTGGTTAAACAGTGTCTCACCAGGGGGGGTACCTCAGTGTTTAGTCCTTGATGAACCAAGTCTTCAATGATTGCAATGGTGTCAGGTACAGGAACCTTGGTGAATAAGGAAACTACATCAAAACTGACAAGCAGGTCGTCTGGGGACAGGGAAATACCCTTGATTGTCGATACCAGGTGAGTAGAATTTTGTACCGCAGAGGTGGTCTTTCCAGTGAAAGGACGCAGGATTTCAGACAAAAAACGAGCTAGTTTGTAGGTGGGGGAGCTGATAGTAGAGACTATGGGACGAAGAGGTGTATCTACTTTATGTATTTTTGGTAAGCCGTATAATCTTGGTGGCCTGGCAGCAGAAGGTTTCAACGAAAACTGTTTAGATTGATCAATTAATGCGGTTGAATCAGAAATTATTTTGTTGGTTTGTGTGACGAGGCTGTTGGTGGGATCTCTTTTTATTTTTGTATAACTACCATCGTCGAGTAATTCTTTAATTTTGTTGTTGTATTCTATTTTATCCATGATGACAGTAGCATTGCCTTTGTCTCCTGAGAGGACTACAATATCATTCCTCTTTTTTAATTTATATAATTCAAAACGCTCATCTTTGCTGAGGTTGCTAGCTGGCATCTTGGCGTTTTTGAGGGTTGCAGCGATTTTTAAACAAGGAGTGAGCTGGTGAACATGCAATAGTGTCATCTGGCCACATGGTCGGCCTGCTCTAGACCAATTCTTCGACCACATCAATTCCATACACCCAGCCATCAGATTTACCATGGAAATCGAAATAGATGGCAAGATACCTTTTTTGGATGTCCTAATTAAAAAGAGACCTGATGGTTCAATGAGCCACTCTGTCTACAGGAAAGCTACTCATACGGATGCTTATCTGAAACCGGATTCCCACCACCATCCATCACAGAAGAATTCTCTCATCAAGACTCTGTATCATAGAGCCCAATGCATATCCGACCAGGAACACATAAGCAGTGAACTCAAGCACGTACACCAAGCTCTTAGGGCTAATGGTTACTCCGACTATACAATCCGCAAAGCTATCACTCAAACCATGAAGAAGAACCCTCTTGAGGAGCCTTTCAAAACCATCACTTTACCCTACATTGCTGGGATCACAAAAAAGATCTGCAAAATCTTGAATAAACACAAGATCCAGGTCCGTTTCAACACATTACATAAAATCCGTGATCTTGTTCCGTCTGTAAAAGATGTGATTCCGGACATACAATACCCTGGTGTCTACAAACTAAGTTGCCTCTGTGGTAGTAGTTACATTGGAGAAACCAAACGCCATGTCTCGGACCGCATTCGTGAACACAAAGCAGACCTTAAACACGGTAGGACCAACACCTCGGCCGTAGCAGATCATTGTTCTAATTCAGTAGGCTCAAATGCCATTGACTTTTCCAAGACAGAGGTTCTTTGTAAGCCATCTGGCTTCCATGAGAGATTCGTTCATGAGGCTATCCACATATACAAGCACAGAGACAATTTCAACCGAGAAGATGGATTCTATCTTAGCAATCATTGGAAAGATTTGATAAACCATTTCAGTTCTTAATTGATTGTTCACGCTTACAGTGGCTTTCAGACAGCATACATTATAAAAAATTTCGTCTCCCCCCTCCTCTTTTCAGAATATAGATGGACTAGTCCTGGGTAAACTGCCAAATCGCTGCACGTGGCGCTAACGTTTTTTATAAATAAATAAATGCCCCGTTTAAAAATAAATGTATGCGAACCAACACACCTGAAGACGACCGTTTGAGTTATGGTCGAAACGTCGTGAGAATTTTTTATTGTTTTATATATATTTTATTATTTTGTTGTTTCTCTTCAACGTGACTTTGCCGAAAAAACTAAGAATATGAATTACTGCAGTCACGAAAGCTTTAAATCAAAATCAGAGGGCTTGTGATTAAATTAAGTCAACTAAAACTAGAAGTGGCAAATCTTGATCCGGACATTTTTTGCCTAACAGAAACATTTCTCACTCCTGCCGTCAATGACTTGCAGATTACGATTGAAAACTACAACCTTTATCGGCTTGACCGAGGATCTAAAGGAGGTGGAATTGCCATCTATGTTCGTAACACTATTGCATGTTCACCAGCTCACTCCTTGTTTAAAAATGTTGCTTTGAAGGTCTGGCACTCAGAATAACTCTCCCAAATAATCAACAGTTATTGGTAGTGTGCTACTATAGACCGCCTTGTGGGAAGGATGTTGAAGCTGCATCGGCACTGAGAGAGCTTTTTGGGGGCCTCCCTAAAGGTGAAATAATTTTAGTGGGTGATCTAAATTGAAATTGGCTAAACCCGCCGGCCGTGGCCACAAATTTTACAGATGAATTTAACTTGTTTCAATTAATAAATGTCCCCACAAGACCCAACCTAAAAAATCCGCGACAGTCAACTCTGCTTGACGTCCTATTAACAAATGCCCCTCACAATTTCGCACTGACTGGTGTTCTGGGTAATAACCTTAGTGATCACTCCTTCATTTTTGGTGTGAGATCATCAGCCAGACCCAAAGCCCCCCCCTAAAATTGTTGAGAAGCACTCTTTGAGGCACTTCAGCACTCAGGTATTTACAAATGATGTCCTTCACTCGGATATTGATAAGGTCTGTGATATCCCCAACCTGACTACGGCTTGGGAGACTTTCAGGTACACGTTTCTCCAAATTCTTAACAAACATGCTCCGTTGGTTAGATTTAAAACTAAAGGCAACCGCCCACCATGGTATGATCCTTTGATTAAAAAGCTCATGAAAACTAGGGACAAGGCTTGGGCATGTGCTCAGAAAAGTAATTTGGTAAATGACTGGCTAGAATACAGTATTTTAAGGAATAGATGCGTAAAAAATACGGCATGCAAAAAATGCCTATTTTTCCTCCACTCTCCTGGAATCACATGGAAATGCCAGGATTTTTTGGAAAACAATCAAATCTATCGAAAAGGCATCCAAAACAGAAAATCTGCCCGTTGAGCTTCACCGAAATGGGGAATATTTTTCAGATCCCAAAAAAATAGTTGACAATTTTGACCTTCCTTTTTCTGAAGCTGGTAATCTATTTGATAATGTATTGGGAATCACCCCAACTCCTGCAAATTCCTACACCCCTGTCCAAACATTAAACGAATTTAGTTTCCAACCAATCCACGAAAGTAATGTTCTGAAACAACTGTCCTACCTCAAAGGGTCCTCCTCTACCGGAGCAGATAGTTTTCCCGTCTTTGCTCTACTAACTGTTGGTCACCTAATATACAAACCGATAGCCCATATTTTCAACCTGTCCATCAAAGAAGCATCAGTTCCTCTAGAATGGAAACATTCCTATGTCCGTCCACTTCACAAAGGGGGCCCTAAAGATGATCCCAATAACTACCGACCTATCTCAATTTTGTCCCCATTGATGAAAATTTTTGAAAAAATTTTGAACTACCAAATTAGCAGTTTCCTGTCCACCAACAATCTACTACATCTAAAACAATCTGGGTTCCGGAAAAAATACAGCACCACATCTGCTGCATTAGACTCTTTGAATCAAATTTACAATAGCCTTGATAATAAGCAGTTCTTTGCCTGTCTTTTTCTTGACCTGTCCAAAGCTTTTGATACAGTTGACCACAACACCCTGCTTAGTAAACTAAGTTGCCTCGGTTTTTCCGAGAACACAGTAAAATGGTTAAAAAATTACCTATTTTCTCGCACCCAAACTGTATTCACAGATGGTTGGAGGTCAAACAGTGTTAAGATAACAAAAGGGGTTCCACAGGGTTCCATCCTCGGCCCCTCTTGTTCTCTCTTTATGTCAATGACTTGGGCACTGAACTTGATCATTCCAGGGTAAATATTTTGCAGATGACACGATACTGATTACTGCTGGCCGCTCTCCAGATGACGTGATTGCTAAGCTCCAGGGTGATTTCAACAAACTACAACATCAGCTAGTTTCTCTTAAACTTGTCCTGAATACCTCCAAAACCAAGGTGCTATGCTTCTCTCCGGGACTAAAGCAGGAAGTTATTTTTCCCCAATTACATTCCTTGAATAATTATCAAATAGAGCAAGTCAAGATCTATAAGTATCTTGGGGTCATCCTAGATTCAAAACTTAGTTTTGAAGATCACATTGATTATATTGGTACAAAGACAAAAATAAAAATTGGTGTTCTGTATCGACACAAGCACTGCTTCCCCCCAATGTTCCGTTCGGAATTGATAAAAGCTACCATACTGCCTCTACTTGACTACTGTGACATCGTGTATAAATCAGCCCCAAGTACTGTACTGAAGAAGCTTGATTCCATCTATCACTCGGCCTTAAGATTTGCATTGAACTGTCCATATAGGACTCACCACTGTGATCTCTACATTGGGTCAAACTTAACATCTCTTAATGTTCGACGGCTTGTGCACCAGATCTTATTTATTCACGATGTACTTACAAAAAATTCCGCAGACTACCTACTGGATCTCCTCTCTGTTTCAAAGAACAAATTTGACCTCAGGTCTTCGCTCATTTACCAGCTTCACATTCCCTATTGCCGTACAAAAACTGGAGGAAGGGCCTTTGCTATTGATGCCCCCAAGGTCTGGAATGCTATTGCCCATAAACTGCAACTTGATTCACTACCTATGAGATCTTCACTCAAAACTGCTCTAGAGGAGTTGTACAACCCTAGCTGCCACTGCTATTCAGTGGCCTAAAATATGGCTCTAGATTTTGGTGTTATAATTTATTTATGTAGTTTATTGTTAAAAATTCGGTCACAGTCCCTATGATCACTGTTACATTGGATTTATGGCTTTTATTTTGGTGATTTCGAAAAGTTTTTTGTTTGTTTTGGCCATGTTTTTGTTGATTGTAGTACGGAGTTAGACTGATGGCTTTAATCTTAGTTGTCTTGTGGTTGTTGTTATTTGACTTGCATCCCACTGGGATTTTTGCACACAGCGTTGGTGTTCGGTGCTATTTCAGGAATATTTTGATATTTTTTTTCCTGTATTTTCTGTTTGCACAGTCACATAATCACTTTAAGATGTTTTCTTGTTCATGTTTTTTGTTTGTTGCGGTTGCACCCGATTCAAGAGCCGAATGGCTCACAGGGCTATACCAAATAAATGAACTATGAACTATGAACTACCAATAGCTACTACTGTAGTGTTGTAAGGACGAGAAGACTTCTTTAGGAGGCACACTCTGTTTATTGTATTATTTCCTTATACATCGCTTAACACACACAGAGGGATATTCGGTCCCCTCACCCGATACCCTAGGGAGGTACAGCCTCCAGACTTGGCGGGACTCACACGTCTACCGCTAACCTCCTTGATACCTAAGGAGGTACAACCTCCGGACTTGGCGGGACTCACACGTCTACCGCTATCCTAGTCCTCCGGCTAGGACCTAGGGGAGGCTATCTGACCCACCGCTGGCCCGGTGGGTCCTGACCACTGGGTATGCCGAGCCTTAGCCCTTAGAAGGGCTGAAAGGCTGGTCCAGGGTCCTAGCTAGGCTTCAGCCCAGTCTTCTGTCTTCGTGCCGGGAGAGAACTCCTCGAGGTCCGTTGGGTCACCCGTCTTATACCCCTTCGTGGCCAGGTAGAACCAATCACACATTCCCACGTGGAACCGTCTGATTGGTTCGCACCAAACCCTGGCCACGATCCGTTTCACCTCGACTGACCCCAACCGTTGTACCCAGGGGTAATGCTGCACTGCCCTGGTGGCAACGCAGGTTACGCAACAGCGCGTAGTTAACACCTCTACATCACCCCCTCCTTCGGAAGCTCCAGCCGTCCCGGCTGCAACAATGGGAACTCCGAAATTACCAACGGTAGAAGAATTGTGAGTGTGCCTCACGAACAACAAGAACAATTAAACCCCTATAAATACCCCCCTTAACAACATAACGTATGTACAAGGCACTAGACATGCCAAAAAAAACATTATAACAACCGGCGAGATTTCGCGCGCGTGCGTTTCGCGGGACCATCGTAGGGGATGGCAGGCTTTGTTGGCGGCACAAGGGAAGGAGGAGGATGAGCCAGAGCATCCGGTGGGCCTTTAGGCATCTCCACGGGGACACCTGCTGCTCCACGGTCCATTGAGGCCGAACGTGGCCTGCATGGAGCCATCACTCCCGCGTCATCTGCAGGAGGAATGACACGCCTGCGCTGCGGGTTAGGCACCAACGGGGCAACATCTGGCTCGTCGGACGCGTCGCACACTCGGCCCCCATGTCGTGTGTGTTGTGGAGGGACGCGTGGCGTGACGAAGGGTTTTAACCGAGAGGGGTGAACGCACCAGCGACGCCGTCCCCAGCGAATTTTAACACATTGGGGACGCAGGACTTCCACTACCTCAACCGGGCCTCGCCATGGTCTGAGGAGTTTGGCCGATGTGGACACCGGCACCTGGGGGCAGTGGAGCCATGCCCTGTCTCCCGGTGCCCACCGATGCGTGTACGACCGAGGGTCCCGCAGTCGCAAATTCGCCCGTTGGCGGGAAGCCGAATTTTCAATGGCGGCCTCCCGTGCCTCGGCCAACTTACGGAGGTTGAATCGCAAGTGGTCAACGAGCTTTGACTTTTGCGGTGGCTGTTCGATTTCCAGCCGAACGTCGGCGGGAGGAAAGGCATCCCTGCCGTACATTAGAAAGAACGGGGAAAATCCCGTCGCCGCGTGAGGTGCCATACGGTATGCGGCGAGGACCCCCGGAACCTGCAAGTCACAATCGAGGTGGGATTCATCGACCTGATGGCATAACATAGCGGTGAGAGTTCTATGAAGGCGCTCCACCATGCCGTCGGTCTGGGGATGGTAGGGCGAAGTGCGCACTTTCTTAGTGCCCAACAGGCGGCACACATCAGTCAGCAAGGCTCCCGAAAAATTTCTTCCCTGATCGGTCAGCAACCGTTCTGGTGCGCCCTTGTCCAGGACGTAGCCTTGAACAAAGGCGTCCACAACGGCCGCCGCCGACTGGTTGGGGAGGGCCCAGGCCATAGGCCACCGTGTAAAATACTCTACCCCAACCAGAAGGTACTTATTACCCCGTGGCGTAGTAGGAAAAGGGCCCAAAATATCGAGAGCCACCAACTCATTTATACGAGAGACCGAAATGGGTTGCAGGGGTGGGCATGCCGGTTTAGCCGGTGGTTTACGTTGCACACAATGGGTGCATCCCAGCAAAATGTCAGTGACGTCGCGCAGCATGCCCGGCCAGAAAAATTGCAACCGCAACAACCCAATGGTCTTATGAACACCCAGGTGCAATAAACGCTCATGCGCCGCCCATACGGCCTTGCATCGCAAGGCGGATGGCACGACGATTTTATGTTGGCACGAGTCAGCATCCCAATGCATCAACAAGCCGCGCTTCATGACAAATGAATTAAATTTGCCCTGTCTTGGAACCGCATTATTCGCGTGGCGACGCAACCTCAATAATGACATGTCCTCGCCCTGGTGCCGACCCCATTCGGCCAAAGTTAGCCCCAGCAAATCGTCACTGGCCATTGGATCTGCATGATCCAACATCGGCGCTGAGGCGGCGGGAAGTGCGGCTGACACCGTTGTGAGAGGCGCGACCTGTGCAGGCAGTGGCGGCTTACAACGGCCCGAGCCCAAAAAACACGCACATTTTTGAGCCGGCGGAAGGCGAGACAACGCATCGGCATTCGTGTGTTGTGCACCCCTACGGTAAGTGACATTGAAATCGTAGTCCTGAAGGACTTCGAGCCACCGAGAAAGCTGCCCGGACGGTTGGTCGACCCGCAGAGCGTACTGTAAAGCCGAATGATCAGATCGCACGGTAAAATGCTGACCATACAGGTACGGCCTGTATTGCTGAATAAAAAAAACAATGGCCAGCAGCTCACGTCTGGTCACACAGTATCTTTGTTCAGCAAGAGACAAGACTCTGCTACCATAGGCAACAACCCTTTCAATGCCATCAACTTTTTGTGACAGAACACCCACAATCCCCGTATTGCTAGCGTCGGTGTCCAACACGAATGGCACGGAAAAATCGGGGTACGCAAGGGACGGTGCCGTCACGAGCGCGTTCCGCAAGGAGTCGAACGCAGCCTGTTCTGCGTCCCCCCAATGAAACGCCACCCCTTTCGACGTAAGGGCGTGGAGCGGCTTGGCAATCGTCGCGAAGCCAGCAACAAACTGGCGGTAGTACGACGCAAAACCAATAAAACTACGAACATCGCCCGCAGATGTAGGGGTCGGCCAATGTTGAACACATTTGGTTTTTTCAGGGTCGGTAGAGATGCCCGAGCGGCTAACTATGTGGCCCAGATAGCGCACAGACTCACGCAGAAGGTGACACTTCTGCGGCTTGAATTTCAAGTTAGCGGCCCGCATTTTCAAGAAGACAGCACGCAACCGTTCGATGTGTTCGCCGAACGTGCGGCTAAAGACGATGACGTCGTCAAGATAAATGAGACATGAGTCCCACTGGAGCCCAGCGAGGACCAGCTCCATGAGCCTCTGGAACGTCGCTGGGGTCGAGTGGAGACCCATGGGCAATCTATTAAACTCGAAAAGGCCCTGTGGTGTCCGAAAAGCAGTCTTAGGTTTTGACGATTCGTCGAGGGGGAGTTGCCAAAACCCCGACAGAAGGTCCAAGGTGGAGAAATAGTGCGCCCCTGCCAGGGCATCCAATGACTCGTCCATACGAGGGAGAGGGTAGGCGTCCGCTACCGAGATTTTATTTAGGCGCCGAAAATCAATGCAAAAACGGAGACTGCCATCGTGCTTTTTGACCAGCACTATTGGAGCACCCCAGGGACTAGTGGAGGGAGAAATTATATCGGCCTTCAGCATGTCATCCACAGCCGATTTAACATGCTGTTTCTCCGCCGGGCTAAGCCGAAACGGGTTTTGTCGAATCGGGGCAGCGTCACCAGTATCAATGTGGTGACGCAGCAGCTTGGTGCAGCCAATATCAAATTTAGATTTACTAAAGACATCGGAAAATTCTCGCAGAAGAGCGCGCAATTTAATTCGCTGCGAATGAGACAGATCACCCGTGTCTGTGCAGAGCGCGTCCAACCATCTCTCATCCGATTCGGAAGGAGGTGGGACCTGCGGCGTGTCACGCACGTGTCCCGCGACTCCGGTCCCCAACGGCACCGGGGTCGCGTGAGCGAGCACAGTTCCTTGCGGAATGACGGTTGTGGACAATCCGACATTCAAAACCTGCAAGAACGGCTCCCTGTCGGCTGCTACGAGGGTCTGTGCAGCCACCAAATCTAACCCCTTAGCAGCTGCGTTTGAAGGCCCCAGCAAAATGCCATGTGCCGAGGCCTCCGGGGCTAGCGGTTTTTTAAGTTGCAAGGGCACGAGCATTTGTGTCCCTGGCGGAACGCGGACTGTGCTCGCAACAAACGCCTGCACCGAGGCACTAGCCATGCGCGGATGTGAGGGTGTGGGCAAGAACGCCATCCGTCGACCCGACGGGAGTTCGATGCAGCCTTGATCTACAAGGATCTTAATAGGCATTTTCGCGAGAAAATCAGTGCCTAACAAACACGGCACGGCGAGGGAAGAAGAGACCAAAATAGGCCCTGCCAATTTAATGTCTCCAATCGAAATTTGCGCCCGAATTTGCCCAATAATGCCAAGTGAACTGCCATTAGCGGCGAAACACGGATAGAAACCCGTTCCAAGGGGCGGCATCGTACGGGCAGTATATTGTAAATCAGATCCGAAATGATCGTAGCCGACGCACCAGTATCGACCAACACGCGAAATTCCACACCCTCGATTGATCCGACAACCACGGATGAACCTGCCGTCGCCGCGACTACCCTATGGGCCAACTCAGACCACTGCCCAGGTCCGAGTGGCCGCGAACAAACGCCAGAATACCCCCCATCACACGCCGAATCGCGAGCCCTTCTTATGGTGCGCTGCAGTGTGTATGGTGTGAATGAGGGCCGAGCGTGAGAGGCGTCGCGACTTGCCTGGTTTTGCCGCGATGCCGTGGACGTCCTGTAGTCCTGGCCCCGGGATGCGGAGGGGCGTCGTCGAGGCGCACGGCAGTCAGAGGAGATGTGGCCTCGTCGGCCACAGTTGAAGCACGTCACGTCGCCGCGTGGAGCAGGCCGTCCCCGCTGCTGGTCGTTGCGGCGACCAGCGTGGTCGGACGATCGCCGGCCCGTTGACCTGGTCGCCATGAAGGCCCGGTCGGGGGAGAACTCGGCATCCCTGCTGGAAGGCTCCGACGTCGAAGCCGAGGCGGCGATGGTCGATTGCGTGTGGAGCAGCAGATGTGCGTGGATGCACCGAGCGGCTCGTAGCGAGCACATACTGTCGTCGTCCACCGCTTGGATGACGATGCGCAGCTCGCGCGCCAGCTCCAGCATTTTCTGGAGAACGATGGCATCGATGGCCTCGTCGTCCATGCGAGGGTAACCCGCTCTTGCCATCGCCAGTAGAGCGGTCCGGAATGCCAACGGAGACTCTTTAGGGCGGTGTCGCCTGTCGTAAAATCGGCTGCGGACGTCGGATGGAGGCCCGTACACGTCGGACATCCGTCGGAGGGCCGATTGAAGAGTCGCCCTTTGTTGCCTGGGGATGGTGAGGAGCGAGGCGAGAGCGTCGTCATCCAAAGTGGCCGGTAGTGCTCGGAGCGCCTGTGCGTCCGACCAGCCCACCATCTCTTGGTGGCTCAGGAAGCGACGCTGGAATGCCGCCCAGTCGCCCCCTTCAGATGTGAATTCTCGGAAGATGGGCAGGCGTTGTTGGAGGGCGGACGTCGTCTCCCCCTCAGCTTGTACCGTCTCGAGCCGGAGATCGGCGATTTCCCGGCCGATAGAGTCTACTGTACCGTGTCGGTACAGTGATGACGCGGCGTCCGCTGAGAAAGTTGAATTCGCAGCGTCGCGTGCTGATGACGTTGCGGGTTGTGATGGGCCCCCCGCGTTCCCAGGATGCCCCTGGCTTCCGCTTCCGGCGGAATCACGTGGTTCCCCGGCGGGAAAATCAAAATGTCTGCCCTGGCCGGTGGCGGGAACGTCTGCCGGCGGTTGACTCGGCCTGCCCGCAACCTCCAAGTTGATCTCTTCGAGAATTGAGGCCGCGGCGTGTAGGAGTTGAGCGAGACGGCCGTGTGCTGCCCTGAGTCCGTCCCCCATGGCAGGGGGAGCAACCGGCTGCTCAACCGGTGGCTGGGCGGCCGTCAACGCGGCAGCGTTTTCAGCGGAGCTGGGGGTGCATGCAGGTGAGACAGCGTTTTCTTCGTTCTGGCTCCGCGCGTGGGCTGAACTTCTGGTTTCCATTTCCAACCACTTCTGACTCCAGTTGTAGTGTTGTAAGGACGAGAAGACTTCTTTAGGAGGCACACTCTGTTTATTGTATTATTTCCTTATACATCGCTTAACACACACAGAGGGATATTCGGTCCCCTCACCCGATACCCTAGGGAGGTACAGCCTCCAGACTTGGCGGGACTCACACGTCTACCGCTAACCTCCTTGATACCTAAGGAGGTACAACCTCCGGACTTGGCGGGACTCACACGTCTACCGCTATCCTAGTCCTCCGGCTAGGACTTAGGGGAGGCTATCTGACCCACCGCTGGCCCGGTGGGTCCTGACCACTGGGTATGCCGAGCCTTAGCCCTTAGAAGGGCTGAAAGGCTGGTCCAGGGTCCTAGCTAGGCTTCAGCCCAGTCTTCTGTCTTCGTGCCGGGAGAGAACTCCTCGAGGTCCGTTGGGTCACCCGTCTTATACCCCTTCGTGGCCAGGTAGAACCAATCACACATTCCCACGTGGAACCGTCTGATTGGTTCGCACCAAACCCTGGCCACGATCCGTTTCACCTCGACTGACCCCAACCGTTGTACCCAGGGGTAATGCTGCACTGCCCTGGTGGCAACGCAGGTTACGCAACAGCGCGTAGTTAACACCTACTAGCTAGTACTAGTAGTAGTACTACTAGTACTAGCTATTAGTAGTAGCTACTACTAGTAGCTACTACGTCTGTAGCTACTAGTAGTAGTAGCTACACATGTAGTAGCTACTACATGTAGTACACATGTAGTAGCTACTACTAGTACTATTACTAGTAGTTACTACACATGTAGTGGATACACGTGTAGTAGCTACACATGTAGTAGCTACTACTCATGTAGTAGCTATTACATACTACTACGGGCCCCGCACTTTATTGGGCCCCGCGCTAAATGCTTTCAAGCTATCAATTCCGGTTGAGTGATTCTGCACCTGCTTTATTACTATAGTACTATACCACCTTCAACTTTTATGAACGACTGGTTGTTTTTAATTTATCGATTTGTCGTATTATCTGGCTGTATAGCAAATGAAAAAAATACAATTACTTTACAGTGCAAGTTCAACATGTATGTGTTTTAACATGTATGTTTTTTTAGGGCCCCTTTATAACATATGCTACAGGCCCCGCATTAGCTTCATCCGGCACTGGCTATTCAGTGCGCCTCTACCTATTACAGACCATGTACAGACTCATATTGGTCCCTATGGTCACAGTCCCTGTGATCACTGTTACGTTGCAATTATGGCTTTATATTTTGGTGATTTCAAAAAGTTTTTTGGTTTGGACATTTTTTGTTTTGCTGTAGTACGGAGTTAGACTGATGGCCTTAATCTAAGTTGTCTTGTGGTGGTTGTTGTTGTTGTTTGTCTTGCATCCCACTGGGATTTTTGCACACAGCGTTGGTGGTGTCCGGTGCCTTTTTTCAGGAATATTTTGCTGTTTTTTTTCATGGATTTTCTGTTTGCACAGTCACATAGTCACTTTAAGATGTTTTCTTGTTCGTGTTTTTGTTTTTTTTTGTTTGTTGTGGATGCACCCGATTCAATAGCCGAATGGCTCACACGGCTATACCAAAATAAATCAACTAAACTAAAACTGGTCACCCCCGTGTCGCTTATACAACGTTCTTCCCTTCCCGCAAAAGAGAAGCACAAATAGAAACAATGCATACTCTTCGGTTCTTTCGGTAAAGTCACGTAGGTATAAAATCAATTAAATCACGACGTTTCGATTGCAACACAAGCAATCATCATTAGGTGGGAAAAAAAACACTTCAGCAAAACATTTTTTGCTGTGGTTTTTTCCCACCTGATGATGATTGCTTGTGTTGCAATCGAAACGTCGTGATTTAATTGATTTTATTTTATACCTACGTGACTTTACCGAAATAACCAAAGAGTATGGATCCCTGCAGTCACGAAAACTTCAAATCTAGATTGAAACAACGCATGTTTGTTGCGGTCCGTGTGTGGACCTGAAAACTCAATTTCCCTGTACAACCTTATGGGTTCACAGCTATGTATTATTATAAAGCTATCTAATCCTGGAAGCCACACTGTGAGTCGTCGGACTATTTTTGTTTTATTTTCAAGAGGATCCTAACCTACTACAGATGTATATTCTTGGTTCTTTCGGTAAAGTCACGTAGAAGGGAAACAATAAAATAATAAAAATATAAAACAATAACGTTTCGACTGCAACACAAGCAATCATCATCACACCTGATGATCACACCTGATGATGATTGCTTCTTGTGTTGCAGTTGAAACGTCGTGAGAATTTTATTGTTTTATATTTTTATTGTTTTGTTTCCCTTCTAACGTGGTGGTGACTTTACCGAAAGAACCAAGAATATGAATCCCTGCAGTCACGACAGCTTTAAATCAAAATTTACTACAGATGTGTTCAGCCAATACAATAACGAGCGGCAACGCTGGTGGGGGGGAGGGGGCAGTACTGGTGGGGGGGCAACGCTGGTGGGGGGCAGCACTTGTATGGGGGGCAGCACAGGCCGTGGGCCAGAGGGTGGGGGTAGCACTGGCGGGCCTATTCTTAGTTTTTTCGGTAAAGTCACGTGCCGTTGCTATGCGGAAGCGGGGTCACGCCCCCAATCGGCATGCTCCGCAAGCCACAACCAATCAGCGGCGCTCTTACTGGTAGGTGCGCGGTGCCTTAGCAACGAGCGGCTCGGCCCGTTCGTTCTCGACAACGTAGTGCGCATAGGCACGGGAGCGTCAGTGCGAGCGCGCGCGATTGGCTGCATCACCGAAGGCGCTTCGATGTTGGCCAATGGCGCGCGTGCTCCGTTCGAGGGCGGAGTCGAGTTTTGGCCAATGGCGTGCGAGGATCGGTTGGGCTGGGCTTATCCGCGCTGTGGTTTTTGAAACCCGTTCAGGGTCCGCACGGGGAGCGATGTCGCGTGTCGGCTCAATGCGGGGGCTCGGCAACCCGAACGTGAGTTGAGTTGTTTGGTTTTCTCTTTTTATTCTTCCCTTCATTTCACGTGCAAGAGTTAAAATTACTAAAAAAAAATATGGACAAATCTGTCGTTTCAGATCCTCAACAAGAGAGTGCCGCAGAACCCCAAGTATAAGAATGTCAAGTCTAAGCTGGACACGGGTAAGAGGGAATAAGAACTCGATAAACCCGCGTTTAACTCGTAATTCTTACCTCCCCCTCCCCTCCTTACGCATGGCAGAACTATGTTCACGGGCTAAAATGTTAATGTGCGATGCCTTCTTAGCCATGGCGAGAGAGGGCTATGGGAGTGTTGGTGTAGATTTCGAGTGCTCGTCCGTTGAATGAGCGCACACTCCAGTGGTTTATTGCGTGGTCAAATTCGCCTCAAGTTATATTTTTAATAATTGGTGGTCATGAAAAAAAATCGTATCTATGCAATTGATAAGAGTTTGCGTTTGTAGAAACCCTCGCTGGATCAATTTAAACAAGTGACAGTTACACCGTTTTTTTTTAAATAAAATTATTTCTCCCTCAAGACTTAATTGCGCAAGTGATAATTGTTGCATGTTACACGAATCGATGCTCTCTTTGATATGCGTACGGTATTCTGTCTGGGTTATAAGACGAACTTATAGCCCTTATATTTTAAAACAAAAGTCTGTGGACGAGTCTTATAAACCGTTAGGTGTGTATGTGTGCCAGTCATATATCTCCTGCAAGTAATAATAACTAACACCTGGGTGTGTGAGAGCCTTCCACACTTCACGTTGTGGCCTTAAAGGTGCACCTAGCCTGGCACAAGAGCCGAGGTGATGCCACCGCTACTTGGTGGCGAATGGCGGTTGTTGTTGTGGCAATGTTTGTAAAACGTATTGACACGGGACGCAACATTTGAGGTGTTTTCTTTTAGAAGCGCAAACCTGTCAACCCACACGGTTTACTCCGTAGTCTTTGTACAGGTAAATTGAGTTTTCAGGTCCATAAGGCGTCCAGTCTCTTCAATACGGGCATTTAAAAAAAAATGTGTGTGTTTCTCCCTTGTGATGAGACTTTGTAGGATGAACGTTGAGATTTATAAGGGCACGGGGTGACCAATAAGGTCTGAATTGGTCTGTAATAAGGTAGAGCACTGATAAGGGGTTGACAGGTATGGGAAGCGTCTTACAATCTGGAGAATACGGTAAACGTTTAGAGAACACGGGCTTAATTGGAAACAATTGATTTTGTGTTATCTCTTCACAGACTGCCTTGCAATTAACTCAATACTGTAAATGTACTTGTACAATAATGTGATGATGTGCTTAATTCACTTAATTTCCAAAGCGTATGGTTTGCACAAATGAGCCGCAATGTGGGTTTTTTGCCAAATATCCCTCAATCATCGTTCCAAGCGGTTTCACTTTCAACCACACTGCAGTGATATCGTTGCACAATGTGTTTTAGGTGTTGCATTCTATTGCTGCGATACAAACGTTCTGACAAAGTGTGCTCTTACATTTTAATATTAATGGTAAAATGCTCATTGGCATATTGTGTATTGACATACTGTATATGCACAACTAAAGTAATCACGATATTGTGTGATACCCAAATGTGAGTCTTCACTGCCCCTTTGCTCTCATCTCTAAGGTCCATTGCCTCAAGCGTTAACCGATTATACATCTTTATGTATGCCCAGCTACCCTATTCAGCAGCTAGGAATCATGTCGAGAGTAGTGAGTTATATTTTTGTTTTAACAGATGACCGAGTTCATTAAATGCACAGTGGTGCTTGACACTTAACTGCCTCGAGGATCCGTTAGTGGAGTGTGCGTGGAGGAGTGTGCACGTGTGTACTGGGCACAGCTACACTATGCTACGATCAATAATAATAATGCAGTATAGTACCGTATACTCCGAAATTTATAAGACTCTTCAGAGTAAGGTGCACCTGAAATGTGTGCCCGGTGTTATACAAATTACACAAATCTGGTCACACACACCTCGTGCACGCCCAACCGTTTCTTTAAAAAATACGGTAATGATTTACATTATAAAGCATCTACCTTATTTCTGTACGTTATTAATCTGTACTCAATTTTCATATCTGGGGCTCGTAATGCGTAGAAAATTACATCTGTGTATAACCTTTTGTCAATCCACTGTTGAATGAGAGGCTTCCCTTACTACACCTTGCACACCATGAAGGCTATTTGACTCATACTTCACCACGCTGGTCAATACGGGTTGATGGTGGGAGGGAGTGCAGAACACAGTGAATGTTGCTACACTCCTCTCCTGCCCGGTGGTCACCCAACCAAGCACCATCCAGCCTCAAGCCTGCTTATCTTACAAGATCTTAAGAAATCGCGTGCATTTCATCTCGCCGCGGGGAGGCCCTCATCCAGCAGCAGATAGACACAAGGGCCGTGCATGTACATGTACTGTATTTAAGTAAGCGTGCACAGATTCTACGGAAGACTGACTATAATTGTCTGACATAATTGTCAGTCTTCTGGGAACCACAGTGGCGAGATGTTAACTCTCTCGCCTGGTATACAAGAGGTCATGGATTCGATCCCGACGCTGACGCATGTATATTTGGAGTTTGCATGTCTCTGTCCCTGTAGTCGCAGAGATTTTTGTCCGAGTCCTGTTTTTCCCCTCCACATTTAGAATCGACATGCATTTAGAAAATTTGGCTGCTATATATTTCCATGTGATAAGCCACTTCGTTGAGCTATCATTTGTGGCCAGGTCGCTTCTAAAAAAGAGCTATATAGCTCAGTGGGCCTTATCTTGTAAAATAAAATAAAAATGTTTGTAGTTTTTTTTATTATTGTAATATCTGGCAGTGTAGAAAAGGTAGGCTTTGAGAAAGGTCTTGAAACAGAGCAGCAACATTCAGCATTGTGGAGAATATAGTGTAGAGAATTACAGACATAGAAGGGGAAGATGCAATCTCACTCCCCCCCCCCCCCCTCAAGCAAAGCTTGACTGTGTTATTATGAGGCCATGGTTACTGGAAGGCAGGGAAAAAAGTATATGAGGGCAAAATGAGAGAAGTGAGTGAAAAGAGTTTTAATATAAGTAACTTTTTGACAAATCAGATTAAATGCAGCACTTAGCGATGAGCTATATTCTTCTTTATACATCAGCAAACCTCCACCAAATATCGAATGGAAAGGTACATTGCCCAACACCTAAAATGGATGCAATTTGATTTCATGTCATTGCCATTATACAATATACGATATGTTTGAGTGTAAATTATTTGGGACATTGAAACCATCCATAAGTATATCCGACTTCTAATGTTTTGGTTAGTAGTGAACAGTTACATCATGTACAAGAATGTTTTGTAAACACAATCATGCTTATTCGCTTTGTTTTATTTGTATTAATTTCAGGAAGCAGCCTCACCAAGTATATGGAGAGATTGGAAGATATGAGGACCAGTAAGTCATACACCACAGTGTACAGATTATTATTGCTGATTAAATACTGCCTACAAACGTGGGTTTCAGAGTTACAGAATCCACAGATATCCATAATTTTGCTCATATGATGTTGTGTTTGTTATGTATTGTAATTTATTGTGTTTATTACGTGTTGGGTGATTCCTGTACCAACTACACCAACAGCAGTCCCGGCAGTCCTGCTAGCTGGCCTTTCCTTCCTCACCAGCTGCCAAATCCACTCCTTTAGGTTACTACACGTGGTAATGTGATGTTATAGGTCTCGCCAGCCGGAAATAGTACCTGCCTTCAAAGAGGACTAAGATGACCAACCTGGCAACCACAATGTGCAGGATTTGGTGGGACTGCTACGCAGTTGCAGGCTAAGGACTCTCCAGGAGTGGACAGGACTTAAGATCATCAGTGTCTTGTGAGATGTCAGTGGTTGCTATGGTTAATACATATGGCTTTGGAGAAGGATGCTGAGTGGTCTTAAGTGTTCATCTGGCAGCAAGTGCCATTCATGACATGATTCGAAGTTGTGAACTTGGGGGAAGACTTTGTAAGTATTCCACTTCCTACAAGTAATTCAACTACAGCGAAGACAGTGGCATAATGGAAGCCTCTGCTGATCATAGATCAATTGACCAAGAACCCATTTCAGCCGTTGGCCACCTGTGACTTGCGCTACCTGACACTGAAGACACACCTGGTAATTGTGAAAACACATCGCAGCAGCCGATAACTTACGATCTTTGGGTAGGGGAGTTACAGGCTATCTTGTGTGCTCCACCTTATTTGGAATTTTATCAAGATAGAGTAGTCCAGGGAGTTCCGTACTACACTCACTATTCTATGTGTTGGCTTTGGCGGGTGCTACTTGTCAGTGATGGATGTCGTTGCTGCCAAGCATTACTGAAATGTATGGTTTAGCACATACAGTGAGGGAAAAAAAGTATTTGATCCCCTGCTGATTTTGTACGTTTGCCCACTGAGAAAAGAAATGATCAGTCTATAATTTTAATGGTAGCTTTATTTGAACAGTGAGAGACAGAATAACAATAACAAAATCCAGAAAAACGCATGTCAAAAATTTTATAAATTGATTTGCATTTTAATGAGGGAAATACGTATTTGACCCCCTCTCAATCAGAAAGATTTCTGGCTCCCAGGTGTCTTTTTATACAGGTAACGAGCTGAAATTAGTAGCACACTCTTAAAGGGAGTGATCCTAATCTCAGCTTGTTACCTGTATAAAATACACCTGTCCACAAGCAATCAATCAGATTCCAAACTCTTCACCATGGCCAAGACCAAAGAGCTCTCCAGTGATGTCAGGGACAAGATTGTAGACCTACACAAGGCTGGAATGGGCTACAAGACCATTGTCAAGCAGCTTGGTGAGAAGGTGACAACAGTTGGTGCGATTATTCGCAAATGGAAGAAACACAAAATAACTGTCAATCTCCCTCGGCCTGGGGCAGCTGGGACCATAGTCACCAAGAAAACAATTGGTAACACACTACGCCGTGAAGGACTGAAATCCTGCAGCGCCCGCAAGGTCCCCCTGCTCAAGAAAGCACATATACATGCCCGTCTAAAGTTTGCCAATGAACATCTGAATGATTCAGAGGACAACTGGGTGAAAGTGTTGTGGTCAGATGAGACCAAAATGGAGCTCTTTGGCATCAACTGAACTCGCCGTGTTTGGAGGAGAAGGAATGCTGCCTATAACCCCAAGAACACCATCCCCACCGTCAAACATGGAGGTGGAAACATTATGTTTTGGGGGTGTTTTTCTGCTAAGGGAACAGGACAACTTCACCGCATCAAAGGGACGATGGACGGGGCCATGTACCGTCAAATCTTGGGTGATAACCTCCTTCCCTCAGCCAGGACATTGAAAATGGGTCGTGGATGGGTATTCCAACATGACAATGACCCAAAACACACGGCCAAGGCAACAAAGGAGTGGTTCAAGAAGTAGCACATTAAGGTCCTGGAGTGGCCTAGCCAGTCTCCAGACCTTAATCCCATAAAATCTGTGGAGGGAGCTGAAGGTTCGAGTTGCCAAACGTCAGCCTCGAAACCTTAATGACTTGGAGAAGATCTGCAAAGAGGAGTGAGACAAAATCCCTCCTCAGATGTGTGCAAACCTGGTAGCCAACCACAAAAAAAGTCTGACCTCTGTGATTGTGAACAAGGGTTTTGCCACCAAGTACTAAGTCATGTTGTGCAGAGGGATCAAATACTTATTTCCCTCATTAAAATGCAAATCAATTTATAACATTTTTGACATGCGTTTTTCTGGATTTTGTTGTTGTTATTCTGTCTCTCACTGTTCAAATAAACCTACCATTAAAATTATAGACTGATCATTTATTTGTCAGTGGGCAAACGTACAAAATCAGCAGGGGATCAAATACTTTTTTCCCTCTGTACATAGAGACAACATTTTGTGGTACTTTTCATCATCCACAAGACTAACAACTCTCTATGGAGCACTCCATGAGTTTCTGTACGTGAGATAAATAGGGACAGAAGGGGCCCATATATTCCTGCAGGAGTGTTGGATGTCCCTTATAATAATCTGAACCGTATTTCAGGAACAATAAGATGAAAAGGTAATTGGACTCCCAAGGGTAAAAAGGAAGGATTACCTGACTAATCAAATTGTGCATGGTTGAACCTCGTCATCACTTACAAGTATAAAGGGGGGTGTGAGTTGGCCCAAAAATCGTATCTCTGTTATTCCTGGATACACACAGATAACTTGCGTGTCAGCGATTCATGAGGATACTGCCAAGACCTTCAACGGTTCATATTTACTTTTGTACGAAACTTACATTTAGACATTGTCAGTTTTCTCCTTCAAGTTTAGGGTTTATTTATAATATGATAGCATGGTGGGTAGTATTATGTGATTGATAACAAACGCCTTCATTTTACGTTTGCGGTCAAGTTTTTTCTTGTGATAATGATGTATTTAAATATTCAGTGTTTGTCGTGCAGATTATCGTTACTGCCCTGGCGAGCTTTTCAAAAGAATGAAGATCACAACATTTGCACAGATTGTGAGTCAAAAGTATATTGCCATTTCACACGAAATGTGTAATTTTATTTCGTTCAAATTCAGTGTAATATATATTTTTGTGCTCAAATGTAAATGTTTCCTTTTTTTATATAAATATATTTTTTAAATCGGCTTTTAATTATAACTTTACTTACATTTTACCTTCTGTTATCAGGGTTTGAAACAATGAGATTTTACCCACTTGATTATTCCTGCAGGTTCTGCAAGTTGCTTCACTTACTGAAGATCCCACATTGGGGGAGATCATGCAAATGGAAGGTAAAATATACATGTCGATAGGCGTAATATCATGCCTCGATTCCTTATTTAAATAACTTTTTAGACTCATGATTCTTGTAATGAATTGAGCGTGTAAAAAATATTTATTTTAAACTCGTATATGTTGTATTTTATTGTATAATGTAATGCAGCCACTATAGGTGCAAAGTTCACAATGTTTAATATAATAATTGATTGTCGGGTTGAATCTCAAGACTAAATTGTGACAATTTATCGAATAGGCACATTGTTACATGCCTACATGTTGGATTTCAAATTACATGCACCAATTAAACGTAGTTAAAATTATTTCCACATGAATCTTCATTGCTGTATAGTCTTTTACTTAGTGCCGTGTTGCAGTGCTATTTGTGGTTCTGGAATGTGATGAAGGAGGTTGACTTTGCCTGGTTTTTGTGGGCCTTGTTCTCAGGGCCGTCGTGCCCTCAGACAGACCGCCTCGACACGCCGAGCGGAGGCGACGCGGTTGTGGCGACTGCTCGCTCCACACTACAGAGGTCAGCTTTTGCCTGCGCCCTCTGGGTGTGCCCACACTAGCCCACGTCAATAGAGGCTCTTGTTACGAATCAAGTGTTAGTAGTTGTAGTGTTGGATTTTGTAATAGGGTCAAGAGGTCACCATGGTCAATGCTATTGATGCTACAACACCACATCATCGCCATGCTCCTGATAGACCTTGCATTTGTTGCAGATTTGAAATCTGACCGTGGCAGTCTGCTCTTAAAGTTTTCTACCATCTGGCTTTGTAGGTCTTTCCCTTGCTCACTGTCCACTGGGTGCCACTGTATTATCTATTTCGGTAAATCTGCCCTCCTCCATCCTGCATATGTGCCATCCATCGCAACTTCCTTTTACTGCACCTCAGGAGTTAAATTCATATTGTAGCAATTTTGTACAAATTTTTGCAAAGGTACCCAGTAGAATGTATAGCTTCCAGAAAATACTAACACAGCCCTTCAGGCACAAACAAAAGATATGCGCCCATGCATATATATACGACACGCGGTTCCATAAATGAACAGTGTAGAAATTCAGAGTGGTCATCGACTCAAGCTGATGGGCCCTGTGTGGTGGTGGGATTCACAGTGTGATCAGTGGGCTCGGGGAGATGGACCTGACAGGGACGAACGGCTCCGCAGAGAAGCAGCAGCCACTGTCGCTGTCTCGACAGCAGAAGCGCAGTGAGGCTTCCAAAGATCAACCCTACCCTGACTGCCCGTACCTGCTGATGGACCTGCGTGACAGAGATGCCTACGAGCAGTGTCACATCATAGGCGGTGAGCAGCGTTGTGCTTCGTGTACCTCATTAGCGGGAGCTTGCTGTCTATAATACGATTTATGCGTCCAATGTCCAGGCTCCTCTTTGTCCAATTGTCAGGCTCTTGTTGAAAAATGGATTCATCTTGATGTCCCCTGCTGGCTGTGAACTCTAGTTAGGCATTTCTTTTGTTCTGATATCCAATGCCAAAGTTACCAGTCCTCTCATCTAATCACTTGCCTACTTGTGCAATGAAGTCACCCATTATTATGGTATAGAGTGTTTTGCTCTCATTTGGACAATGTACATGGAGGAGCCCAAATGCAGAAAAGGTTAAAATAAAATGTGTGGGCAGTGACTTGGCCAAGCGGAGGGAATGCATTCGCCCCTTGTTAGTTCACGGTTCAACCCAGCGGCCACCCTGGTTATACTGCGAGTGTATTAACTGCCTCACAGTGGACATGACAGTTCCCGTGATGTCATTTGCAAGTGTAGGCTATTGTGTCATGGCATCATGCTCCAAAGTTGCCAAATTACACTGTTGGAAAATTTTCCTGGGTAAACCAGTATTTTGATCATGGAACCTCCCTTGCCAGTATCAAAATATAAGAATAGGTTTTACCCTTTCTGGCAATAAAACAGGTGTTAAGATGTTAAAACACCAAACTGAAACCTTTTTCAAGGAATCATGTTTGGTGTTTTAAGACCTTAACACCTGCTTTATTGCCAGAAAGAGTATAACCTATTCCCATAGTATTTTGATGATGATAATCATTCTCATGGGAAACCCCATAATGTCAAGGATGTTACTGCCAAAATAAATTTTAAGACAGGATTTGACAAAAGGCGGGGGCAATCCTACTTGCACGTAAATATTTTTTAGAGAAAATAAAGTTAATGAAATATTAATGAAACCAGACCGTTAACATAAAAAATCGAATTCGTGAAGTTGGAGCATTTAGCTTCATTATAAAAAACAGATTTACATCTCAAGAGAAAAAATATTATAAACAGGATGTCACCACTATACATCATGAAATAATAACTAGCATTGTAATGGATAATACATCTACATTTGGGAAAGAAGACAATACACAGAACTCTGTAAAATATTTTGTAAAATAATTACATTAAAAAAATAGAACACAACAGGAAAGTAACGATGTTATAATAATGGGAGTGTGAAAGCAAATGAATTTGAGCATAGGTAAATGACAAGTAGGACTTTCATGAACCATGAGGCTTTATGGAACCTCAAATCTAGTGACAGAATTGTATGCAGTGCCATGTGACTGGTTCTTTGAGCGATGACAGATGGACTGAAAGCCGTGGCAACGTGTGGCTGTTGCCTGTACAGCTTGAGCTCTCATGAAAAATACAGCAAGTTGTTAGGCGCGCTTTTCACAACGCCGTATGTGTGTGTTTATATTGTTTGCCCTCTGCCTCCTGCCATTTCAGCGGCCAGCTACCCAAGTGCCATGCTGTCCCGGAGTTTTAATCAATACACCAAGGAGATGCTTGAATATGTATCCTTTTGTTGCTATGCAAAGTCCACATTGAGCGGGCCCTTTCGTAGTGGTCATTAAAGCCCCTAAAATCTATTTACAATGTGTGCCTTGTGTGTACCTTTTTTTCTTTCATCGCCATTTTATAACAAAATAATTAAATAAACTAACTCAAATATCACGTGATTATTGACTACAAATTTGCAGTTAAGCGCTCAACAACACAACCGTTTATCATTGCATCGATCACGAATATATTACTGCATACCTGTCAACCCATACGGTTTACTTGTATTCTTATACAGGGAAATTGAGTTTTCAGGTCCTTTCGGCATACCGCCGTTTCAATAGGGGCAAACTTTTTTGTAGGATGAACTTTGACATAAGGGCACGGGGGTGACCAATACTATCTGAATTAGTTTGTAATAAGGTAGGCACTATACTCTTTGGTTCTTTAGGTACAGTCACGTAGGTATAAAATAAATCGCGACGTTTTGATCGCAACACAGTTACAACTGCTCTCTCGCTGGTTCAACAGTTCCACTGCTGGATTATATTTTTTCCGCCTGAGGACGACCGCTTGTGTCGCGATTGAAATGGCGTGATTTATTTTATACCTACGTGACTTTACCGAAAGAACCAAAGAGTATGGATTCCTGCAGTCACGAAAGCGTCAAATCAAGTTAGGCACTGATAAGGGGTTGACAGGTATGTAACTGTATCACTTAATACAGAGTGTTAAATGTGTGTTTTTAGAAGACACCTCTAACCTTAAATGCATGTCTGTCTGTGGGAGTTATTTCACCACCTTCAAATCAGAAACCATAGCCATAAATATATAGGGGACCCATTAAGTGTTGTGTGGCTTGTTAAAACGAAGTAATAATATTAAAAAACAGGCAAGTAGTGACTTGCAGTTTCCTTAAACGTTTTCTTTCCAGAAAAATGCTACGGGAAAAATCATCATTGTTTATGATGAAGATGAGAGGATTGCGGCGGTGGCAGCCACGACAATGTGTGAAAGAGGTTTTGAAAATCTCTACGTTCTTTCCGGAGGTGAGGCTTCGCTACAATTCATTTTTTACTCAAACGTAAAAAAAAATGCTCAAAGCTGCTTTGAGGTTATCATTTCGAACAAGTTTAGGTGTAGATTTAAACTGCTTTGTACATGAATGTTTAATCGGAATTGGTTTCGCCTAACCGGTTTATTTTCTTTCATTTAATAGGTGTTGCTGATATCAAACAAAAACATGCAGCCAATTTTTTTGACGATTCTCTTGTGTGGTCATGCCCCTATGCTTACCAGCATGCTATAGCAATGTCACAGTGGCGTGACTGCCATACTTGTTATCTCACAATTGTGTAAGGTGAACAAATTTTCAACGTATGTAGCCAATCACGGTAATTGGAGATGTGGGGGGGGGGAACAGACTAATCTTTAGATGTAAAATATGGATATATGTACTAATTTTACTCTAAACATTGCCTTAAACAAGTCATGTTTTAGATGGCCTATGAATACCACATTGGAAGGGTTGTGGCAGGGTGGCGCAGTGGAACCCTTGTGCTTCTCAGCCTTGCTTTGTAAACATGTGCAGCCCTTTTGCCATGCCACTGTAGGATGACCACCTCCATATGGTGTGCAGCTCATGGGGCTTACTTGGTTATTTGACTACGCTTCAGCATGTTGGTGAGTGCGGGTTTGGTAAAACGGTGGAGCATAGATGTTGAAGTTTAGTCTAATGCAGGGGTGGGCAAATTGTTTGACTCGCGGGCCACAATGGGTTCTAAAATTTGACAGAGGGGCCGGGCCAGGAACAGATGGATGGAGTGTTTGTGTGAACGAATATAAATGACATGTAAAAATCATTACATGAAAGGATTTGGCCTTTAACAGGTAGCAAAGCATTTATTTGCAAGGCAATTTAACAAATTGCACGAACAAGAAATAATACAAAAACATATTTTGATTTAAAGCTTTCGTGACTGCAGGGATTCATATTCTTGGTTCTTTCGGTAAAGTCACGTAGAAGGGAAACAATAAAATAATAAAAATAGAAAACAATAAAATTCTCACGACGTTTCGACTGCAACACAAGCAATCATTATCAGGTGTGAAACCACAACAAGAACATTTTTCAAATTTTCTTGTTGTGGTTTTAAAATTTTCTTGTTGTGGTTTTCACACCTGATGATGATTGCTTGTGTTGCAGTCGAAACGTCGTGAGAATTTTATTGTTTTTTTATTTTTATTATTTTGTTGTTTCCCTTCTACGTGACTTTACCGAAAGAACCAAGAATATAATTCAAAAACATGTCCTAACTCCCGGTCAAAGTGCGCCATCTAATGGGGAAATGGGGGCATTACAGGAGAAAGGTAAAATTTAATTTAATTTAATAATAATAATATTTGGACAAGTTCGGCGGACCGGATTAAAAAGCCCAACGGGCCGTATACGGCCCTAAGGCCATACTTTGCCCATATCTGGTCTAACGTAACAGTTAAGTTTGCTGCACTGCCCCCTGCTGACAACGAAAAGCAAGCCTATTACACACTTTTATGCATGCTGGTCGCCCATCCAAGCACTATCCAAGGCTCTCAGGCATGCTTATCTTCCGAGATATTACAAAATTGGGTGCATTCCGGAGGATTTAGTCACAGACACGTCTCCCTTAGGTAACGAACCTTGGTTCCCCTTTCACTTTTCTCCCCGTCACAGGTCTAAAGGTGCTAGCCCAGAAGTTTCCTACAGGCCTGACGACCGGCTCCCTTCCGCCCCAACTGCTGGCGCCACCCAACCGGAAAGCGAGACCGTCCCGCCCCTCCAATTCCTCCACTTTCCCGGTGACCCCTGTCGTGCCGGACAGCCCAGTGTCTGCTGGAAACAAGCAGCGCTTTGGATACGATGAACTGGAGCGCATCCGACACTACCTGGATGACGGCTTCACCTTGTCCGACACGAGCAGTAAGTCTCTTGCGTATTTTACGTTAATTGTTAGGCTTACGGTATTTTTACAGAAATAATGAGAATAAATGGAGGCTCCTGAGCCTCTACTTCAACAGTTGTAGGGACTCAACAGCACGGATAGCTGGGGGACAATGGTAGTTCTAGACAATGGGGGTATTAGAGGAGAATGAGTGACCTATCAATAAGCAAAGATTGACTAGAGGCATCAAAATAACCTCCTCTGATCTCTGCACCTGGTCGGTTCACAGTGATGACGTGATCCTGCTCTATTTAAGACCGGAAGCAGGTGGATTGCTTTACTACGATTGCAAATCGCCCGATGATGCTGGATGTAATTACCAGCGAAATGTCGCAGTACTCAAATTGCAAATGTTGTCGATTTACTCTCCAACACACCGGTGGGCTGTAGTAGTTTACTAATTGGCGCATTGTTTACGTGACAAACCTTACTGGCTGTGTCGGGTGGAGGAGGGTTATGACAAATTAATATTTACGCGATCTAACCCAAAAACTTTTATCATGAGATGAGATGAGTCTTACATTCCTATTCGGGATTGTCCAAAACTGCATTTAAAAATGCACCTCCAGTTCCATTCCAAATTGCAGTTTGTCAGGACCAACATCACAAATTAAATATGCACCTGGCTTCAGTAATGTATTTCTGGTCACGAAAGACCTAGCTATCACATTGAACTTTACTGTGGTTAAGACATGCTTTAATTGTATTAAAAAAAATAATTGTGAAATATTTTAAAGCCATTCATGTTACGTTAACTAAAAAAAATACTGTCAAAAGAGTTCAGAATAACTCGTCACCCTGCAAGGGAAAGAAATATCCATACAAAATAAAACTCATGTTTTATGTTAGCATTGTCTTTAATTTACAAAGCTTAGCAGCGTTGCAATATTTGACATTCTAAATGGAGTGTTTTAAATGTGGGGAGAAATCAAAGTACTCTTGTAAAACATGTTGTCATGGGAAGGACACTCAAATCAACAAACAGGCTATGAATGTTAGACATTTTATTTTAGCTGGAGGAACCCAATGAGCTACAAAGCTCTTTTTCACAGGTGTTCAGCCTAATATGGTGGGAAATTTGATTTATTGGGGTTCTTACACAGCTGTTATTGCTGTAGTTACTCAATCTAGGCCCGCTGGAAAACCTAGCAGAGTTAAATGCGCTAGTTGAAGTGGCGTGTTGGTGAAGCTGTGGGTGACCGTTTTCGTGGCGTGTGTGCGTGCTTGCAGGCCAGTTCAGTCGCGCATCCACCTCAAGGTCCCTGGGCAGCGCCACCTCCTCCAAGGCCCCCTCGACGGCCGGCAGTATCAGCGCACGGTCACTGATCAGCTCTGCGGCCACCGTCAAGCCGTGGAAGTGACGGCGCCTGCTCAATATGCCAGGCGGTGGACACACCATGTACATGTCTGTCCTCTGCTGCATGTGGGCCTCCACCCCTTGCAAATATTGGGGTTATTTGACCATACTTTTATCACGCCGGTCAGTGCCGGTTCATGAAGGTGGGAAGCTTAATTGTGGGAGCATTGTACGGCATAGCAGTGGATTTTGCTGCTTTGTCCTCTTCTGCCCATATTGTAGCCCCATAGCAGCGTGTAACACCCAGTTCATGCGTGTTGGTCACCCAAGCACTCTTCAGGCGCCTGCTTAGCTTCCATGGTCTGATGAGGTTGGATGTATTCTGGGTGATTTAAGCAAAGAACGCCACGCCGCGCCAGTATTGACGCTGAATTTACATTTTAGGCTATTCTGTGTTGAGCAAGGTCGCTAACAAGCCTCAACTGCACCACAGCCTCCAGGTGGAAGGCCTGCCCAACCAATTGCCAGCTGAAAATAAAGCCTCTTGGCACTGTGACAGTGCTCGGAATGAGTTTTTAATAAATACAAGTACACGTTGGGCAGTGGTCATTATAAAATGCTTTTTTTACAGATCAGTATGTAGTATAAGGTTTCCATTTCACTTTTTGTTCAAATAATTATTTGTTTGTTTCAAAATTATTTGTGGATTTGATGAAGGATACAAAGTTAATGTCCTTTGAGATTTGATATGGCTTCAAATTTATGTCTTTCCAAAACAATAATTTGTCCTACTCGTAGCCAGGATAGAAATGTACGTCCTTTATATAGATTTTAAATGTGCACATTCAGATGCAGTGAATAAGCTAAATATGATGCAATTCATCCAATTATAGAAACTTCTAATAAGGAAGTATACTGTAAATAGCATGCTTAAATCACAGTGCACGACTTCAATAGGCCTCATAAATAATTCCATTCTCAGAATTGGAAGTTTCTCGAGCTATAGGTGTGAAAATTGGGCAATTTTGATTCGAATAAGATATTTCTCAGTTTTAATATTACTCGTAGCGTTGTCAAGAGTGCCCAGGAGACAGGCTCAAGGTTCCATGCTCTTTCTTGATAGAGGTTGCTGGAGTTTAAGCCAATTCTGGCCCATGGTGCTGTGATGTGATTTTGCAATTGTCGTGTTTGCTGTATTTTGTATGGTGAAAATGTCATTACATTCCTTGCAACGGTTGGCTGCTGAAGATCAGTGTCGGGGCTGAATAATTTGCCTTCTTCATCACTCACATGCCAGTTTCAGTGCTTCAAGTGATTTTGTAAAAGTGGTTTTGGTAAATGTTGCAACAACAAAAAAGCCCACAGGTACAAACAGGGTCATTGTCTCTGAATGTGTGGCCTAACCATGGTACACAAGTCAGCAGTGTTTTTAATTTATATGTGTATGTTGTGGCAGATGTACCATTATTTTATTAATGGTTTTTCATTCCTCCCCCGGACACATGAAGGCTGTTTACAGAATTATCCTCTATTACAATTCACACCAATTCCAACCGCACGACATGTTCATGCTGTTGTATTGGTCAGACCACTAATTAAACTGCTTGGCTGTATGGTGTCAGTAAAGTCATAGGCATTGGTTGAAATTTTATTCACAGTTGTGGACACATTCCTTGCTGTGATTTTAATGCATCACACAAAGTACTTGCTCCATGACTGTGGACTGTACAAATATTTCGTGTTGTAGTTAAAGTCCTGAAAGTGTGAAATGTTCACGCTGATAGATTTTGACTCAACTAGATGACAGGATGTGTCCATTCTGACTCAACCCAGTATGAAATTTACAGAATTCCACTCTGCAGCACACCACAGCGTAACAAGAGCCACGTTTGTGTTGGCCCGGCTCGGGGTCTAATTTTATCCGCAAAGAGCGTGTGACTAATTGTAAAGTGTATAGTATGTGGCCGGGTGCCGAGTTTTGTACAAATGCAAATTGTTTTGATGTCCACACGATGAACAAGCAGGTCGCGCAATGTGAATGAGTGATTTTTTCGGTTTTTGTTTTTATATTTTAACGATTAATGCGTGGTGTAAAGAATAAATTGATTTTGTGCGTATTTAAAGTGTTTTGTTCTGGCATTCATTGTGTTTTTTATCTTTAGTTCAATACCCTGACTGGTTGTAAGCTCAGGGTGTTGTTAGGCATTGTGCTTTAGACAAGATGGATCCAAAAAACAAACAGATCTAGTTAGGCATTCACGTGTCTCCATTCACGTGTCTTTGTGAGTTGACGCTTCATTCATAATAGAACAACTAAAGAAACCTTCATTCGGGCTCTAGAGTGATGTATTCTAAATATAACAGCCAAGAAGCCTGGGTGGTTAAGAGGTTAAGAGTGCCTAGCTGTCACTGCTGAAAACCAGGGTTAAAATTTAGGCAACTACTTGTGATTAAGAACTGCTTTTGTGTGGACCCAACCATGCCGATTAGCACAGTTGGCTCCGTACATTGCTCAAGTTTAACATGCATACAAACCAGGCTTTCAAGTGTAGTGAGTTTATATCTTCAGCCTGGTCACCAGTGACTCCACAAAAGGACATTACATTAAATTGGTTCTGCACCAAGTTGGCTAAATTCCAGCTGGGAGAATGAAAGTAATCGGTTTGATTGTCATGTGATGAACACTGCTCTGTAACAGGAGGTTGGGAAAGTGCTACCATCTACTGAGTGAATGAGAGGTCACTTAGGATTTCACATGTTCTGTTATATTTGCTTCAGTGAGCCGTTTTCTAACAGAGTAACACTGTTCTGCAAAATATCCGAATGGATACTTAATCCGATTACATGAAAAGGAAAAAAAAACGTATCGCAGTCGCACCACTGACATCATCAGAGTGCATCTGAAATTCTAATATTCTCTCACTTATGGTGCTTCAAACTTCGTCAAGAGCCCAGGCTAGAGTAAGTGTGTATTTTACCACAGCTGTTATTGCTTTGGATTGCATCCTCTTAAGTAGTTTACTTAAGGGATTGGTGGTGCAAATGTTTAACTTTGTGAGATTTAAACTAATTCATTGACCCTATCGCTAATAAACTTTGTGTACATTTAGGCATTCGGTACAATACATCCACAAATAAATATATTGTTTAAATGTCAACATTGTACTAGACCACACTGGCTTGCAATGGTAGTTTAAACATTGATCTTGTATGTACTGTATTAGGCGTCTTTATTAAATTTGTATTGCAATGTATCGCCTTGAGTTTGATTAGGATTAATAATTATTGATCGAGTATATTAAAGCAAAATATTGGTAATAATTTTAGAGGCCTGGGTTGATTAATAGATACACACATTGCAGTTCCTGTAACTTGATAGCTAAAATAGCTTCTATTTTAAAGCAAGCTTCTACCCAAAATATATAGATACCTTCCCTGTATTCTGGGCTGTCTAACATGAGCTTAAATATTTGTCAGTGACAAAACCAATACATTCACAGGGACCCTGCTGCATATCTCTGCTGTCATTGTACTGATTATCAATACATATGAAAGTGATGTCACTTCAGTGTTATAATGACCTTATTAGAACTTAGTCTGTTTTAAATTAACAAATGTTTACATGGATGGCCGCCGGCCTAGGATTCACGGCAGAGTTACGTACATAATAAAAGTTCCATTTTGGGTTGAGTCTTTAACAACGTTTTAAACTCATGTTCAACAATCCAGAAAACAACCGGAGTATGTATCTAAGACAGGACTTATTTATTGAAATACTATTGTATGTTGAACGTCTTTCGCACCGTATGTACAGTGAGGGAAAAAAGTATTTGATCCCCTGCTGATTTTGTACGTTTGCCCACTGACAAAGAAATGATCAGTCTATAATGTTAATGGAAGGTTCATTTGAACAGTGAGAGATAGAATAACAACAACAAATTCCAGAAAAACGCATGTCAAAAATGTTATAAATTGATTTGCATTTTAATGAGGGAAATAAGTATTTGACCCCCTCTCAATCAGAAAGATTTCTGGCTCCCAGGTGTCTTTTATACAGGTAACGAGCTGAAATCAGGAGCACACTCTTAAAGGGAGTGCTCCTAATCTCAGCTTGTTACCTGTATAAAAGACACCTGTCCACAAGCAATCAGATTCCAAACTTTCCACCATGGCCAAGACCAAAGAGCTCTCCAAGGATGTCAAGGACAAGATTGTAGACCTACACAAGGCTGGAATGGGCTACAAGACCATTGTCAAGCAGCTTGGTGAGAAGGTGACAACAGTTGGTGCGATTATTCGCAAATGCAAGAAACACAAAATAACTGTCAATCTCCCTCGGCCTGGGGTTCCATGCAGGATCTCACCTCGTGGAGTTGCAATGATCATGAGAACGGTGAGGAAGCAGCCCAGAACTACACGGGAGGATCTTGTCAATGATCTCAAGGCAGCTGGGACCATAGTCACCAAGAAAACAATTGGTAACACTATGCCGTGAAGGACTGAAATCCTGCAGCGCCCGCAAGGTCCCCCTGCTCAAGAAAGCACATATACATGCCCGTCTGAAGTTTGCCAATGAACATCTGAATGATTCAGAGGACAACTGGGTGAAAGTGTTGTCGTCAGATGAGACCAAAATGGAGCTCTTTGGCATCAACTCAACTCGCCGTGTTTGGAGGAGGAATGCTGCCTATGACCCCAAGAACACCATCCCCACCGTCAAATATGGAGGTAGAAACATCATGCTTTGGGGGTGTTTTTCTGCTAAGGGGACAGGACAACTTCACCGCATCAAAGGGACAATGGACGGGGCCATGTACCGTCAATTCTTGGGTGAGAACCTCCTTCCCTCAGCCACGGCATTGAAAATGGGTCGTGGATGGGAATTCCAGCATTACAATGACCCAAAACACACGGCCAAGGCAACAACGGAGTGGCTCAAGAAAAAGCATATTAAGGTCCTGGAGTGGCCTAGCCAGTCTCCAGACCTTATTCCCATAGAAAATCTGTGGAGGGAGCTGAAGGTTCGAGTTGCCAAACATCAGCCTCGAAACCTTAATGACTTGGAGAAGATCTGCAAAGAGGAGTGGACAAAATCCCTCCTGAGATGTGTGCAAACCTGGTGGCCAACTACAAGAAACGTGTGACCTCTGTGATTGCCAACAAGGGTTTTGCCACCAAGTACTAATGTAATGTTTTGCAGAGGGGTCAAATACTTATTTACCTCATTAAAATGCAAATCAATTTATAACATTTTTGACATGCGTTTTTCTAGATTTTTGTTGTTATTCTGTCTACCTACCATTAAAATTATAGACTGATCATTTATTTGTCAGTGGGCAAACGTACAAAATCAGCAGGGGATCAAATACTTTTTTTCCCTCACTGTAGCCAACCGTGCTAATCGAAGATGGTTCCATGATAATCAGTAAGCATGTGTAGCGATTGCCCCACACAATGCCTGTGATATTAAAAAGGCGGGAGTAAACACTCCACGCTCTGATCGGTTCGGGCACGGGGAGCAAGATAATTGGTGGGAGAATTCAAAAGGGAAAAGAGCTGGTGGGAGAATTCAAAAGGGAAAAGAGCTGGAGGGTTGGGTGAGCGTCAGGTGAGAGGGTTAGGCAAGGTGAGGGTAAGAGAGAATGATTTGCCGGATAATAAAGCCCTTAACCTTGTGCATAAAGAAAGGGCCAGACTCTTCTGTCGCATGTAATGATTCACCCTCCTGCTGGTTTTGGGGTATGGTCACGATTTCAGAGACAATCGAATTCAAGAACCAGTTATTTTTTGTAGTCTTAATTTTGATCTCGTTTACGTCTCTCATTTTTGCCCATCTCGTTCGCGCCGTTTGCTTTTCTCCGTTGCTCCAGATTCCACAATCGGGATTCAAGAAAATAATCGAGGAACGAACGAGCAAAGTCACACGCGAAATAGGTGGACCCAACCATGCCACAATCGGGATTCAAGAAATCGAGGAACGAACCAGCAAAGTCACACGCGACGAACAAAGTGACCCACGATGCCACAATCGGGAGTTTTAAAAATCGAGGAACGAACGTGCTAAGTCACACGCGAACCGGTGGATCCAACCACGCCACAATCTGGATTCAAGAAATCGAGCAAAGCCGCGGTAGCCCCCACAGCTCCGTGAAGCCCCCTCCCCCCTCCCGGCCCCCCGGCGTGCGCTAGTGCAACACCCGGTTCATGAGCACGCGCACGTCGCGGCTGCGTCGCGCGTCGCGCCGCAAGCCGGACTCGTAGGGCAGCTCGAAGAACGAGAAGGTGAAGTTGCGACTGAAGCGCAGGCTGGAGATGGCGCCGGGCTCGCAGCACGCGGGGGCGTCCGGCCCCGGCAGCGGCCGAGGTTCGGCGGACGGCTCCGCCTGCCGTGGACGCGTGGAGGCCGCTGTCTGTGTTGTACCCCTGTGAGGTGGGGGGGGGGGGACGGAGTGGAGGGGGATACGTGCACACCAGTGCCGGATGATCGTAGTAGCAAAAGTAGCTACACATGTAGTAGATGCTACTGCACATGTGTAGTAGCTACACATGTAGTAGTAGCTACACATGTAGTAGATCCTACTACACATGTAGTAGGTACTACAAATGTAGTAGATGCTACTGCACGTGTATAGTAGCTACACATGTAGTAGCTACTACACATTTAGTAGATCCTACTACACATGTATAGTTGCTACACATGTGTAGTAGCTACACATGTAGTAGCTACTACACATGTGTAGCTGCTACACATGTGTAGTAGCTACTACACATGTAGTAGATGCTACTACACATGTGTAGTAGTAGCAAGTTGCTTCAAAAAAGTGTTAACACTTACATGAGACTATCGTTTTTAATGGAGAAACGGATAATACACTGTAACATAACAAATGTATGCCAATTGCTTCAAAAAGTCCTACGTGTTCGCCATCATTGTCAACACATGCCTGGAATCTTCTCCAGAGCCCGGAGGCGGCACATTTCTTCGTGGTATTGTTGCCAATTCTCCGAAGTGTTAACATTTTTTTGAAGCACCCTGAAACCCGAGCACCATTGTGGCAAGTCACGCGTGATTACCCTGCACAGACGGTGTCGCCCGCCACCTGTGGAGTTTCCACCAATAGCTTACACCACGGGGGGAGGTAAGGGGGGAGGGGTGCATTCACTTGGCGACTGAGATACGTCCTCAGTTTAACATTGAGCGAGTTTCACGGTGTCGAGATGTTAACTACCTCGCCCGGTTTGACAGGAGGTCTTGGGCTCGATCCCAACCCTGACGATGCCTGTTGTATATTTGGACTTTGCGTGTCTCTCTCTCCGTGATCCCCGTGGGGTTTTCTCCAGGTTTCTCCTGTTTCTTCCCACTCCACATTTAAAAAAAAACATCCGCTTAAGATTATGTGGCTGCTAGACATGTCCACACGATAAGCCACTTCGCTGAGCTATATCACTCGTGACAGCCAGGTCGCTTCTGAAAAAAAATAGCAACATAGTTCAGTGGGCCCTTAGCTCGTGAAATAACAAAACAAAACAGATGCGAATGAGTGGTAGCGTTCTGGGGCTAGGTTTTGCCTCGTTCCTGCCCCCCACAATCGACACTGGGCCCCCCACAATCGACACTGGGCCCCCCACAATCGACACTGGGGCCCCCCTAGCCGCTTGCCCCCCAATGAGCCCGGGGCTCGCACCTGCAGAGGCGGCGGACGGGGAGCGCCGCGGGCCCTAGGAGGCTGCGGCCTCCTCCTGCCCGGCCCAGGCCCGTGACCGCCGCACGTGCGGCCAAGCGCGCCGCCATGCTGCCCGATGACGTCAACCGTCACAACACGGCGCGACGCAGTCACGTCACCGCGTCGCACCGACCTTACTGTACCGCCGGTGACGCCATCACGCCGGGAGGGGCGGTGGGGAGACGTCTGCTCGTGACGTCATCACGCACGGTGCTCTGCCAGCGGGCGTTGATGTTAACGGGGGGGGGGGGTGTGCGTGACGTCGTCGAGTGCGTGACGTCGGCCATGCACGCTCCTGATATGACATCATGTAACGTGTTTGTATGTTCGTGACGCATTCATGACTTCATCGGAGCTTTTTAGACATTTACACGTGACGTCATTATCAATGTCATTCGTGAATAATGCTGTGGGAAAAAAATGTCTCGTGTAATTTACAACGGTAGTCCAGTTGATCATCCAGTTGATCATGGGAGTCCAGTTTACCGTGGAAGTCCATTTACAAAAAAACATTTTACCATGGGAATTCAGATCCCCATGTTAGTCCAGTTTACCATGTGAGTCCAGTTTACCATGGAAGACCAGTTCATCATGGGAATCCAGTTTACCATGGGAATCCATTTTACCATGGAAGACCAGTTCATCATGGGAATCCAGTTTACCATGGAAGTCCAGGTCCCCGTGGAAGTCCAGTTTACCATGGAAGTCCAGTTTACCATGGGAGTCCATTTTACCATGGAAGACCAGTTCATCATGGGAATCCACTTTACCATAGAAGTCCAGGTCCTCATGGAAGTCCCGTTTACCATGGAAGTCCAGTTTACCATGGGAGTCCAGTTTACCATGAACGTCAGTTTACCATGGAAGTAAATATTACCATGGGAATCCAGTTGACCATGGGAGTCCAGAGTTACCATGTGGCAAGGGTCGGCAACCTGCGGCACTTCAAGGACTGCTTCTTGACGTTATTCATGAAGGACCACAGCTCTCGTATTCAAATTGCATTGCGGCTCTTGAAATACTTTGGTTGTTTTTTACCGAATTCGAAAAAAAAATGTCTCTATTTGTTATTTAGGTTGCCGACGCCTGGGTTGTAGGCCGGGTTGGTGAGCATGCTTCGCCCCATAACTCTATCCCTGACTTTTTGCTCACGATTCACCCATTGGCGTGCATTGCTCCTGCTTTTCCATGCGGAATACAATCCACTCGCAGGTTCAAGGCGTCCGCCCGCCTTGAACTTCACGGTACTCGCCCCACCTCAATCCTGACATCACGACGGGTGTGGTGGTGTGAATAATGAATGCTCCCTAAGCCTGCGACATGAGAAGAAAGCAAGACACTTCAGTAGGCGGAGTGCGCACTGCGGTGTTGAGTTTACTGTGAGCTGGTGTCAGTTCGCCAGGCAATGGAACTCGACACGCATTACTCACTCCAACTCGCGTCCCCAAACCCAGCCCACGGCTCGTGATTTTATTGACTGAGCTGGTCCCCATTGTGCTGTGAAGAAGGGCCATTGCACGAGACGTTGCCGATGTATATATATTTTTTTCACTTTTAAAAGCGGTATTATTGCCGAATGTGAGTTCGTTCCTAGGCGTTGGTGCTGGTGCATCGGGCGTCCTTAAGCAGACAGAATCAGAATGTGTATTCATGCTGGAGAAATCCGATGAGCTGTAACGCCCTTTTTCACAAAATGTTAGAACGTTACAACCACAAACAATACAACAACACGATAGGAGCGCAAAGTATAGGAAAGGTAAACAAATAACTTTAAGAATAATATGCAAATAAAAAACATTTTTGTTTATATTACCGGTTTGGAGGCTCCCCCACGTTGTGCGGTCAACTCTGGGTAGAGGTGAAAAACGACTCGTGTCCGAGATGGAGATTCAATCAAATGGGGGAACAGACACACAGACGTGGATATTACAGATGTAGACTAGAGACACAACGATGGAGGTTTAGTCACGTAGAAAGCCACGTAGAAAGAAAATAAATTTAATAATAGAATACGACGTTTCGGTTGCAACACAAACAAACCTTTTTTAAAAGTTCGTTTTTATATTTTTTATGCTTATTAGGATTAAAATGTGAGCTGTATTTTGTTTCACCCCTACTTTATTCATGGACTAAGAGCCGACTGAGCTACTTGGGCCCAAGCGATTACTTGCTTCCCTTTGCCGTCGCACCACCACTGGAGCTCATCCCCAAACGCTTTTTCTTGTTTGAGCCGGCAATAAATCCACCCTGATCGTTGACCGGAAAGTCTTCGAGGAGCATTTAGCAAGGTGGCAATTGCTCTCTCATTGCTCGGATAAAATCCACCACGCGTGGCCCAGTCTAAAGAGTCGCATCTTAAGCTCCGTTTCGTCCGCTCAGCAGCGACGATATCGCTGACTTGAACGGCTTCCACTCTCTGCCGTCTAGTGTTGGTGTCGTCGCTTTGAATAATTCTGTTCTCTCTTTCTCTCCATCTTATATAGCCACCCGTCTGAATCTCTGCGTTCCGAATTTCCTCATCCCCTCTACGTACGTATGCAGTGCCAAATGCGGTGAATTATGTCCAGCTACTCTCTACCGGTGGTCTTCTCCATTACTTCAAAGTCGTTTCGGTTGCCTAGGATGCATGAATGCATGCAGAGAAGCTTGCCTCTGCATGTGTGGGTTCATCGCGTGACTACAGGACTTGGAAATAGCCAGGAGATGAAAATGTTGAGTGTTACTCCCACTCGTGTGTGGGGTTTTGCTCCGGGTTTCCTCCGTTTCTCTCCTTCAAGCCAAACACTTCCTCAATGTAAATTTGGCCCAACATCAGATTGCAGGACCCTCCTCTGAAAGATAGCATTGAGACTCAGTGACACTTTCCTGTGTAAATAATTAGCCTTTTTAACGGGGTGTAATAATGCGTCATTTCATTAACACCAATTCTTAAGCTCATGGGGTGCGTCACGCACTGCGCCATGAACCCTGCTACCTCAAGCGATATCTGAACTTGTTTAACGGCACCCCACTGACCAGTGTGGTGAAGTATGAACTGACAACCTCCGTGACTGAAAGGCGTGAGGGGAAGTTTCTCACCCTGCAGTGTATTGATAAAGGGCTGTGCATTACAGGTCAATTATTAATAGATTCATTTATTGATATTGATTCATAAGATCGTGATAACATGCATTACAGAGCGTGCGTAAGAATCCACGTGTTCATTTATTCATGTACGTGACGGCGTTCACATCACCCCGAGCAGAGGTTCTACCATTCACTTCGATATATAAAAATATATAATCTTCCAATACCATTGTGACAGTTCTTCGAATCTCTGGGGGAAGAGCTGGGAAGGGTGAGCGGCGGTGAATCATCACACCCACCGTCATTATTAAGTCCGCGCTGGTGACAATACAAACGCAGACGCAACATGAGCCACGTAACCATGATGAGGTTTCCCTGTGCGCGCATCAGAGGAGCCTCAGCGTTATGTCAGTTTTGTAATGAGAGCACGGACAAATTCATGAATTATCAAGGCCTCCTGGAAGTCCTCAATCCCCACAGTGAAAGTGCATGTGACAAGCAACGCACGCGGATGCACTCGCGCACACGCACAGAAGCACACGAACGGTGCCCAGGATCCCTTCTTTCCGACGATTGCACGACTGGAGGCGCACATCCACTTGCTGGAGGCACACAGCCATGCTCAACATCAACGGCATGAAGCTGCTGGATCGCGCTGGCCGCAGTGGGAAGGTGCCCGTGCCGGGTGATGTTGGAAGGACACGGTCGTGGCACAAGAGGCCCCTGCTTGGCACAGGTGCAGTTTTAAAAAAAATACTTTCGTCGACGAAATTGACGCCGAAAATTATTTGGCGCTGAAGTATTTTTCTTTCTTATTTTTTATTTTTGTTGACGACGACTGTGAGTGGACTATCGACCAACAAAGTTAAGATAAGTCCTCTTTCCTTAAGATCCACCTCTGTTTTGAGCTGGGATTTTTTTCTTTCTCCTGGGACATTTGTACAAAAATTTTACCGAGACATGCATACTGAAATAATTCGATGTTATTGGAGGTAGACCAACAATGGTAATTGGATATTTATGTAAAGTCCTATACGATATATAACAACAAAAGTAAATTTACTTGAGTTCAATGATTATCTGACCTGATATTGGGGAAATGCCGTGCTCTTCACACCAACATTGGCAAACTATTCTCGCCAAACGTCCGTCTTATTTCAGTCGACGCTACTAAGAGAATGACAGGGCGGGAACGTGACTAAAATTCCACGGGATGTTTGTCGCGCTTAAGACGACGAGTGGACGGGCCGTGCCGACTGCATTGATCGTGCGCAGGCGGCGGCAGTGTCGACGAGGAGGATCGAGGATGCCAGCGCCTCGCGACCCACGGGGATGAGGCCGACGCCACGGTGCAGGCAACGCGCGGAGGGCCAGCTCCCGGAGACACAGGTGAGGGTCTCAGCATCGTCTCGCTATCGTGGACACCGCGACACAAAGACAAAGGTCCCCCGCATAGCCTTGAACAGCCTTTTGGGGCAAGTCCCGTGAGCGAGGAGCACCTGTGAAGGCCGGAACGGCACGCGACAGGGTGGGCGGTCAGCACCACGCCCGACTGCCTTTGTCTCCCAGGTGCTGATGTTTACCCACCGCGCCAGGTATTCGTTTTAAGGCTGAGCCTAAGCGCGTTCCATTCCTTGACTCTCACTCTGTCGTTATTTGTGCCCATCGGCCACCTTCCCTTCTAAGCTATGACGAATAGTGCCCAAGCCAAAATGTATTATCTTAACAGTTTGAATGACGTTTATTAACCACGTGTACATTCTCTCATCCTCGTGTTCACTTGTCTGTCAATGTAATTCCAAACTGTCATTGGAATATATACGTGGTGCTTCAAAAAAATGTTAACACTTGGTGTGGAACTATCGTTTTTAATGGAAAAAGAACGGATAATAAATACACTGTAACATGATAACAAATGTAGAGTTAATAGCTTCAATAAGTCAGAGTCTCCACTTGTTCGCCATCATTTTCAACACATGCCTGGAATCTTCTCCAGGTGGTCTCCAGAGCCTGGAGGTAGCACATTTCTTCGTGGTATTGTTGCAAATTCTCAGAAGGGTTAAAACATTATTGAATCACCCCGTATATAGATGTAAAAACTGGAATAATTGGTTACGGAAAAAAAAATCCAAACAACCGTGTGACTGACTGCAGTAGCGTATACTTTATTTTTACTTTTTTTCACAGGCAGTCGCTCCCCACAGCACAATAAGGGCAGAGGCCGTGACGATCGCCTCCGGCAGCACATGGCGCTGGCTCGAGCGGACGCGCACATGCGACCAGAGGACCCGCCACGTCCGAACGCCTCGCGGAAGCAAACGGCGGCTGGGCTCGTCGAGCCGTCGGCTCCGGCCAGACGAGCGCTCTTAGCCTGCTCCATCTGCGCCCGTAGGAGGAACGACCTCGTACCCTGGCAGCACACGGACTCCGGCGGCGACTTTTTGTCCGAGGGCGCCGATGACTTCGGGCCGTGCGGAGTCGGCGCCAGGTCGGGAACGAGGGCGGGCTCTCGACGGGTTGCGTCCACTGGGTCGGGGACCGGTGGCCACAAATCGGGCCAGTGTCGTGCCAAAGGGCGATCTTCGTCGTTGTCGACATCGTCGCTGCCGGCCACTCCGGCCATCTCCAGCCTGAGCTTCAGCCGCAGTTTTACTTTCTCGGTGTTCGCGGTGTCATCCGAAGAGAAGCGGCAGCAGCAGCGGCAGGGAAGAGCTGGGATAAGTGGGAGTAGGTGATGTGGAGCGACCGTTTCTCCCCACTGCCGCTGAGCTCCACAAGTGGCTGGCTTGGAGTGGAATCTATTCGCCTCTTCTCACGCTGATAGGAAAGTTTAAAAAAAACGCCCCGTATTTTCTGGATTACGATGCACTGTTTTTTCCCTATATTGTAAAGCAAACGTTGGGGGAGCGTCTTGTAAGTCAGAAAATACACCGTTCCAGAAGACACGTTTTAAACTCTACCGACGTTGATGCAACGCATTCGTTGGCTAAGTACGGTGCGAGAGAAGTTCAACATACATACATTAACATCTCCTGGAAGATGGCGCTCCATGCTAACGTTTATACTCTCGAATCTAAAACACACCTTTAAAAAAATAGCCCCAAATAATCAGGGTGCGTCTGGTTTTCCAAAGCGTATTATAATCTGGGGAACAAGGTAATAGGCTATCATCATCATCCATGATCTATCTACTGCTGAATGCAGACCTTTCCCAAGCCGTCGACATCTCTCGTAGTCCTGTAGTAAAACGATGCGTCGAGCACCTACACACCAGAAGAGATCGTCGCTCCGTCTTCGCGCTCGCACCTACTTTCTGACGTGTTCCTCTCCTGTGGCTGCTATTCCATCCTTCGTCTCGACCGCCGGCCACCGTCCCTTATAGCGAGGTACCCTGCCCGAAGCCCAATTTTATGAAGAGGCAAAACGATGTCTGTGACTCGCTTTGTGTCCTCCAATCCGCGTGGTCCTCACATTGCAATTCCCAGTACAAAGACAAAGATCCCCTGAGTAGCCTTAACATACTGTTTGGGGCAAGTGCTGTTAGCGAGCACCTTTGAAGGCCAGAACGGCACACGAGGAGGTGGGTGGCCAGCGTGCTTGATGGAGAGTTCAAAGTGTTATCGTCTCATCATCATCTATTTATTCTAATTATAAAGGAGTCTTCAATCGTGTGTGTTCACTGGAGGCATGACGCACAAGTAAACTAACGTTTTGGGACCCAAAACAGCTGAAGGGGCGCTGTAATTACAACAAGGGGTGAACCAACATCATCATATCGAATTAAAATCACAGCAAACGTACAGAGAGCGAATGAACATGAAACGGATAATCTCTCTCTCTTTCTCATCTCGATCTTCTCTGAATCTCCCTTCTCTCATCTCACGTGTCTCTTGCCTGTATCTCCCACGTTTCCAACATCTGTTTTCCTAGCTCTATCTCTCGTCTCGCCATACCTACATCTGTTATCTATATAATCTCTTCAGCTATCTCACTAGCAATTTATACATCTAAAGTGGAGGGGGGGGGGTGGTCCAAAATAAGTTACGATTAGGGCCCCCAATGTGCCAGCACCCGCATTGCTTGTGTTGAACAGCATGGGACACATCATAGGGTTTTTATTTTTAATCTTTCTACGTGATAAGGGCCGTTTGTCTTTTGCGCCGCATCTTTAGTTCAGACGCATGGGACTGGGCTGCGCGTATGAATGACAGTTTAAATGCCACTAGGCCTTTTAAATACCTCTTATTCACTTGGAAGCGAGCCCCCAATGTAGCGGGCAGACGGCTCCTCTGACAACAACAACAACAGCTGACATTCAAGTGAGCGTCCTCGCAGATGAATTGTAGATACGATCCGCCAACTCTCATTGTTTCTCCGGGATCGTCCCCGTGTTGAGGTGGTGCACTGTCTTTGGATATCGGTCATTCTTTCCGGGACATTAAAAGTGCCAATTTGGTCAGTTGCATGATCTTAATAATAATAATTCACCGCTCAGAACAATGCATTCACATGGAGTTCCCCCCCTCTTCTAATATTCAGAGATTTTCTTCTGCCCATGATATGTCCCGGATTAATTTGTTTTCTCAACCCTAACTGTAAGCTACTGGCCACGGTGGCAAGATGTTTACTACCTCACCTGGTATACAGGAGGTCGTGGGTTTGATCTTGACCCTGATGCCTGTATATTTGGAGTTTGCGTGTTCTCCCCGTGGTCGCATGGGGCGCCCGAGAAAGGTTTATGGGGCGCCCGAGAAAGGTTTCCCTAGAAATTTGCCCAAGGAGTGCAGCGCATTCGCTTGGCAATAGGCGCAGACGCCCGCAAAATTAGTTTTGTGTGACTCCCCGCCGCTCGCTCACTCGTTCGGCCAGTGGAGGATGGGGGTATGGGGGCCCTGTAGGGAGAGCGAACTCCTTCCGAGGTTCCTCGGCCTTAATCTTCAGAAGCCTTGAACCGAAAGTGGTGGCGTATATCCCACCACTTTACCCCACCACGCGATGGACTGATCGCGGTAAGCCCGTTTTATGCCACCGGGCGGGTGGACACAAATGACGGGGGGTGCGGATTTGTACGGACGTTGAACTTCTTTCGCGCCGTACGTGGCCAGGCGCGCTAATCGGAGGCGCGGGGGAAGGACAACAAACTAAACACAAAAAGGCAGTTCTCAAGAAATGAGTTTCCAATCTAGATGATGATTTAAAAGTGCTTAGCTCGCAGCGGCTTCCTAATATCGGAAGGGAAGAGCATTCCAGACGGCTGCAGAGGCGCACCTGGAAGCGCCGCGCGATGCGGTGGTCATCTTTGTTCGATGGCCAGCCCAAAAGCCACCGCTGCAAATTTTAATAAACGCGCAAAACATTTGTTTCAAATGCCGCGCAGGAAGGACGAGCCGGCGACCTCTTGATTGCAGGTCCACGGTGTTTGAACCATTGTGCCGTGGCAGCGTCCCAGCCTTACTCCATCACGAGCAACTTGCACCACTCGTAAGCCGCCGATCGACCGGTAACAGCGTATGCCACCTCCACGCTCGAGGATGTCGTGTTGCGATGTTTACAAACATCCATTGAGATTAGATTATTTAGCTGGCTATAAATGTCCAAATGATGGTCCACTTTGTTGAGCAATGATTTGTGGCCAGGTCGCTTCTGAATAATATTTTAATACCTCAGTGCGGCTTTGCCTGGTAGGATGGGGGTGGTTTAGTTTTGTATTTGTCTGGGTCATTTGTTTACCTTTCTGGTACTTTGCACTACATCGTGTTTTTGTAATGTTTGTTGTTGTAATGTTCTTAACCGCCCTTAATGGACATTTGTGAAAAGGAGCTTTATAGTTAATTGGATTCCTCCAGTATAAATAAATATTCAAATTCTGATATACTGGGGACATCTGAATGCGAGCCGTGAAGTTGCCACTCGGGCGAACAACAGATCAATTGGCGGGCACGACAGTTTTATTTTGCCGTCAGTTCTTATTTACAATGCCGACGATTGGCATTTAAGAGAAGCCGTTTTGGACGAAACTCCAAGATCTTTCTTTCCTTTGATTGGTCATGAAAGAAAAGCTGTGTTCATATTCCTCAATTACCCTGATGTTCAAAATCTAAACAGTGTTTGGTTCGGTATTTGCCCAATCCAAAGGCAAATCCGCACCGTTTCTTCATCTCAAGACAACGTGTCCAGATTGAAACGTAAATGTTAAAACCTAGGTATTAGTTTTGGTTTGTTACATTGGTGGGGTAAAGTCTGGGGACCTCCACCTCCTTCTAAGACGTCCGCGGAGGCTAAAATATCCACGAGGTGGCGATTTCCCAGAGCTCCCTCTCCGCCAGTGGAGAGGCAAAGCCCCCCCTTCATCTCCCGGCAGTGGCGTGCCCAAGCAACCTTGCGGCCCTGTGCCCCCTTTCCATTTTTTTTACCCCAATCAATCGGGAATAAACGAACGCCATTGTTTAAATGACAATGGCCCTTCGCTGAGCAATGGCTTTGTGAGTGGAGAGCGTGGCCTGTCGGCGCGGACCGACGGTCGTATATTTCGTCCAGGGGGCAGGAACAATCATTTATCCTTTATTGCCCATCGAATAAATGAATTGAGGCCTGCTGCTCAGGTGACAAATCGCGCTTCGCGGGAGGCTTGCGGCTCAATGCTGACGGAGTGAGAGTGGTTAAAGAGGGGAGGGCACAAAAGCGATAACTTTCGTGGAGAGGAAAAAATAATAAAGGGGCCGACTTTGGTGAAGTGAAATGAAACCGCGGTCTGGTGATAGCCGTGATAACATCGTGCGATACGGAGTGCGCGATGCACCATATCATCCGCGTTGTACAACACGCACCGTATCATCCGCGTTGTACAACACGCACCGTATCATCCGCGTTGTACAACATCGTCATATCGTAATTTGTGTGGCCTGTGTATACAGTACACATCAAGACCGTAGCCATGGAGTCAACATTGGGGGGGACCAAATCTTCCAGGGGGTTTAGGGGTCCCTCCGCAGAAAAAAATCTAAATTTGAAAACGAATTTCCTGCCATTTCACATGGGATGGACTTTTTATAAAAAATTTATATTGTATTATATTGCTATGTTTTTCTTTTTTTTACCTTTTCTTGTTTCATTGTATGTAATGGCAGAGATTAGGGATGAATAAAGTACAACCAAACCACAATTATATAAACAGAAATCTTTTTTGTAGCAATATATTGGAGGGGACATTTTGAGCATATTTGAATATGGGGGGGGGTGCGTCCCCCCCCCCCCAATATTTATTATAATTACGGCCTTGCCGTACACATGCAAATATTTTTGTTTGCCTCACTAAAACAAAAGATTTCTTTAAAAAACAACGAGATATCACAGTTCCCCATTAATAGCAGTTTCCCGTTAAAACGAGTGCTTTGTTTTCCAGAGTAATTGACGGCAGTTATATGACCTCGTTAATTTAGCGATTCTATCATTTCATTATTTCTCGTGGCACTGACAGCCTGTGTGTGTGTGTTGTTAGTGCGATTGCTTGTAAATGTGCAGTGTATCTACGGGACCGTTTTTTCTGTTTGCCAGTATCCAAAATGATGGGAAAAAAAAGAATAACTGCTCCACCCGAGCTATGAGTGTTCTGATACTTGCATTGTCTTTGGACTGTTCGCCTTTTCACGTCGTTCTATGGTCTCACACTGCTGAGGCTAGGCCATAAGAGACGGCTGTTTTTGGTGTCTGCCAATCAGTTTCAAACACAATGCATGTATTATCAGAGCATGTTTGTTAGCATGCTCACCACAAGTATGTGTGGTTCATGCAGAATTGAGGATGCCTTGCAAAATTGTAGATATTTGGTGTCAGAACATCTTTCCACCTCCTGTTTTATTGCCAGTAAGGGTAAAACCTTCTTCTTATATTTTCCATAAATTTGCAATGGATTGAATAATGTTTGCAAAGGGCCAACGATGGTGTGAGAGAGCTGCAGTTGAACTTTTAGACAACTTTTGTTTTAATGTACGCTGCAAGTACCGCGCGGCACAGAACCAGCACGTTACGGATTTAACACAACGTGCAGTTGAATTGCAAAACAAAACAAACGCGGATACCGTGACCCTTCGTCACGTTGGGAGACTCGACACCGTATCCTGTCGTGATAGATCATACCGCGGCATCCCTGAGATTGAATTGTAACTTTCACGGTCGGTTTAATTGTGTGCAATGTCCGACGGGACAGCAGTCGCACCTCCGATCAGCGCGGTTGGCTACGCACAGCACGAAAAAGAAGTCCAACGTGCATACTGTACGTACAGTACATGAAGCTGAATGTGTACCGCATCAGGGACGGATTGATTTTGTGCAGCGCGTAGCGATTCGTACGGACATGGCGAAGCAGTCTGATACTTTCTTTCGTGTTTTTTTTTCCTTTCACCCCCTCCCCCCCAGGCCAGAATGCACTTAAAGAAGCTCTCCTTGAGTCAATGAAGGAAAATCAATCTGCTTCTCCATCGAAGCATCTTAAGCCAGAATAAGTGAAAAACACGCCTAATCACGTAACCCCTTTCCTGGAAGGAAAAAAAACGCGTTGGCCAGCCCTGTGGACCCAGGCTTGACGCGATGAATATTTTCACTTGAATACAAAAGAAAAAAATTAGGTGTTGTTTGAACATATTTTTTTTGTACGTCCTTTGGTTCTGCTGCTTGCGCCGCGGGCATTTGCGCGAGGTCCCTCGGTGAAAGCGCCCGGATCCCACGATGGCGGCCCAGGCGCTCCGCCCGCTTCGAGCGTGCCTCTTCTTCCCTACGCTCCTGCTGCTGCTGCTGCCCGCCGCTTGCTACGGCTCGCAGTGGGCCTCCTGGTGCCCTGAGCCGTGCGTCTGCGAGGTGCGCCCATGGTTCACCCCGCAGTCCACCTACCGGGAGGCCCCCACCGTCGACTGCAATGACCAGCACCTGACAGGCATCCCCCCCGCCATCGTGGCCACCACCGAGGTCCTTCTACTCCAGGGGAATTCCATTGCCGTCGTGCCCGACCCGATATTGTCGTCCCTCCTGAACCTCACCGACCTCGACTTCTCGCAGAATAATTTCAGCTCTGTCCTGGACACGGGGCTGTCCAACCTGACCCAGCTCGTGACCCTCCACCTGGAGGAAAACCACGTCACCGAGCTGCCCGACGGCTGCCTCAAGGACCTCGCGAATCTTCAGGAGCTCTACCTGAACCACAATCAGATCCGCACCGTGGCGCCGGGAGCGTTCCGGGGCCTCTCCAGCCTCCTCCGCCTCCACCTCAACTCCAACCAGCTGAGGAGCATTGACGCGCGCTGGTTCGCGCACACGCCCGGTCTCGAGATCCTCATGATCGGGGAGAACCCCGTGTCCGGCATCGTCGACTTCAACTTCCGGCCGCTGGCGAATCTGCGGAGCCTGGTCTTGGCCGGGATGGGCCTGTCGGTGCTGCCCAGCGAGGCCATGGTGGGCCTGGACAACCTGGAGAGTCTCTCCTTCTACGACAACCAGCTGGAGCGCGTGCCCCGTGTGGCGCTGCAGAGGGTGCCCACGCTCAAGTTCCTCGACCTCAACAAAAACCCGATCCGGCACATCAGCGACGGCGACTTCCGCGACATGCTGCGGCTCAAGGAGTTGGGCGTCAGCAGCATGGCCGAGCCGGTCTCGGTCGAGAGGTTCGCCCTGGACAACCTGCCCGAGCTGACAAAGGTGGAGGCGACGAACAACCCCAAGCTGGGCTACGTCCACCGCGAGGCCTTCCGTGACGTGCCCAAGCTGGAGAGCCTCATGCTCAACGACAACGCGCTGACCGCCCTCTACTTCGCCACCGTGCACTCGCTGCCCAGCCTGCGGGAGGTGAGCCTCCACGGCAACCCGCTGCGCTGCGACTGCGTCAGCCGGTGGCTGGGCGCCAACCAGACGGCAGTGCGCTTCCTCGAGCCGGAGTCGATGCGCTGCGCGTCGCTGTCCGACGCCGAGGGGCGCGACGCGCGGGAGGCGGCGTCCCTCGGCGGGGCCCTCGCCGAGGCTTGCCTGCCGCTCATTGCGCCGGCCGCCCTGCCCTCGAAGCTCGAGCTGCAGCCGCACGCGAGCGCCACGCTGGAGTGCAGCGCCGTCGGAGAGCCCGAGCCCGCCATCTACTGGGTGACGCCACGTGGGGACAGGGTGGCCGCCGACTCGCCGCCCGCCGGTACCGCGTGGAGCTCGAGGGGCGGCTGGTGATCTCGGACGCGCGGGGCGATGACACGGGCCTGTACACGTGCGTGGCGCACAACTCGGAGGGCGCGGACACGCGCGGCGTGACGCTGCGCGTGACGGGCGGGCCGGCGGGCCCCGGCGGGGTGGAGGCACGCGGGCTGACGCTCGCCGTGAAGGGTGTCGACGCACGCTCGGTGCTCGTCGTGTGGCAGGTGAGGTGGTCGGCACGTGCCCAGCAGTGGATTGAGCATGGCCGACGACGACGACGATGATGATGATGATCATGAGAGTAATTCGACACGTGCATAGGAGGAGACTAGATCGGAATATGTATTTTTACTGGAGGAATCTAGTGAGCTATGAAGCTCTTTTTCACAGATGTCCTGTAGTTTCACAGATATCTAGTAGAAACTTAGTAATCACGTACAAACACAAAGGTAAAGATCCCCTGTCTAGCCAATAAACTGTAAGCGGCAAGTGCTGTTAGCGAGCACCTATGAAGGCCAGCACAGTGCATGGTGGGGTGGGGTGGTGTGACCAGCACCCCGCACGGCCACCTTTGTCTCCCGAGTGGCGATGTTTACGCTTCGCACCAGGTATTCATTTCAGGCTGAATTGACCTAGGTAAGGCCAGGACATGTTCTGATACCACTTGCAGCTGATGTTAGCCATGTCTCGTACTTGAACTCAGCAGGTTCCACTGCTCTCCATGCACGCACGCACAAATATACACACTGGGTACACACACCACAGGGATCTCGGAGGTGGTGTAATGAGATGGCAGTGCAGCAAATAGGTTTCTGACCTGTTTATTTATCGATTTTGAACTTTATCTCCGGGCATTCGTTGGTTTCCTCACACGAGCAAATGACTCATTAAAACGGAGTTGGCCAAACGTCCGAATGCACTCCCTGAAAAGAGTCTTTGGGCGAGGCTCAGTGGGGCTTTTCTGGGCCATGACATGTGACCGTTGTTATTAATGTATATCCAATTTAAAGCTTGCCGGATTAACGGGGCTATGGCTTATCTGGCTTCTAAGGGGGGAGGGGGGGTACGCAGCTTCCCAACGGTCAACACAGAAATAGCTCCGTGAGTGGAACAACACAACAAACTAAGCGCGAAAAGCATCTCTAAACAAATGTGCTTGTCAATCTAGATGATTATTTTGAAGTGCCATAGCTTGCAGTGGCCCCCTGATATCGGAAGGAAAAAGAGCTGTGACGACCATCTGTGTTCTACGGCGACAAAACCACCACCACGTGTGCGAACGACCAACGATTGATTTTACGAGACTTCCACGTGTCTTACTCGAGTTCACAAATGAACGTGGGAGAAATTAACCTCGTTCTAACACGTAGGCTTTCGTGACCAATATCATCCATAATATAGGTTTACATATAATGCCCTCTATTTAAAGAATGAAACAGGGGGATTTCTCCACAAATCTGTCTGTCCGCTCATTGTAATTACTGGCGAAACGTCGTGATCGGATTGTAAATGTTGTGGCTTGGATCTCCAACACACCGGTGTGCTGTACTAGAGACGAATTGACACGTTCTGTTTACGTGACAAACCTAGCTCACTGGCTGTGTCGGGTGGTGGCGGGTTTAACGACACATTTATATATTTACACGATCTAACCCAAAAACCTCTACTATGAACCTTGTTCTAGTTGTGAAAACAAAGGAAGTAAATAAAACATCTTTGAATTTCAAAGTAAAAAGTCAAAGTAGTTTGGAGGCTCAAACAAGTCCAGGTAGACAATCGATGTTGGGAATTCCACGTTCCTGTGGTAGGGCGAGTCCATCCGACAATCACTCCATCCGAAATACGTTCATTCGACGTCAAGAAAATAAAGACATGTCAATATTTATTTTGGTATTGAGTGGGATACGTTGTTGGAGAGACATACTTTTTTGGTCGATGCCGTGTCATTATCCAGACACTTTTTTACGAAGTAGGCGGTGCATAAAAATCCATTGTTGCACCGTACTTCTATGCTCACACTATGGTCCTGCATTCGCCTAATCCAAACTGACCAAAGCGGTGAAGTATAACCAAATACCCTCTGTGGGGAGGCCCTCTTCCAGCTGAGGCTAATTGCTCAATGGCAGGTGCACCCAATCTTGTGAGACCTCAGAAGCTAAGCAGAAAGGAGCCTGTTTAATATTTGAATGGGGAGACTGCCTGGATATACTAGGGTGTGACGTAGTGGGCTTGGGCTGTGGAATGAAATGGCTGGGAGATGGCAGCACAGGGGGGAGGGGCCGAGGGGGGGTACTAGAGTGTTTGTTTTTCCCGCTCGTTCGTGGAGTTGTCCAGCCGCGAAAGCTTTCTCGCGCACCCTCCTGAACCCACGCATCCTCCTGAACCCGCGTGCCGTCTCAACCCGAACCACCGCCAAAACCCACCCCACCTCCCTCCCGCTCCCGCAGGTGAACCCAGACACGCTGACGTCGTCGGACGTCAAGTGGTCGTCGGCCACCGTCAAGGTGGAGAGCTCGCGGGCGTCCTACACGGCGCACGTGCCCGTGGGCGTGCGCGAGTACAACCTGACGCACCTGCAGCCCGCCACCGCCTACGCCGTGTGCCTGGCCATCGCCACGGCCCAGCAACGCGCCGCTTGCCGCTCCTGCGTCAACGTGACGACGCGCTCGGCGCCCCTCCTGGTGAGCCCCGCCGAGAGGCAGGTGAACGTCGCCACGGCCGCCGCCGCCGCCTCCGTCTTCGCGGCGCTCACCCTGGCGTCGCTCGCCGCCTGCGCCGTCAGGCGGCTCAGGCGGAGGTCCTACGACGAGTTGCTGAAGCAGTACGTGCAGAAGGGCTCCTCCATCCCGCTCGACGAGCTCTACCCGCCGCTCATCGGCCTGTGGGAGGCGGAGGGCGGCGAGCGGGAGAAGGAGGGCGCGGAGGGGAAGGCGTCCGCCTCCTCGTCCGCCCCGTCACAGGTGGACACCTCGCGCAGCTACTACATGTGGTAGGAGGCGATTGCCGAGGCCGCAAGCTGCCCTCGGAAGTACCACGAGAGAAAAAAGAAAGTAGAAAAAAACAACGGACCCGTCGTGAGGAGACAAGCGTGTGCGGCGGAGAGGATGTGACCGACACGAAGCCCGACTCATCATGCTGCTGTTCTAGGAAGACTTGCAGCATTTCCCCCCGGGGGACAGCTTTGCTTTAACAAAACAAATGAGGACGGTTTCCTGCGAAGAGTGGGGACAGGTGGCACGACGATGCCAGGGTCGGTCACTGGAGGCAGAGGAAATGAAAGAAGTACCACGCCTGTGGCGGCGAGACTTGTTGACTTGTTTAAATTCGGTGGGGAGTGGAGGGGGGGGGGGTCAGGGTGGGAGGCATACGGAAACTCAGGAGGGGTGGGGGTGACACAGTCGACGTTGATCAAACCTTAAACTAACGTCACAGGCGAGGCCACAAACGATGCTGGAGCAGACGGTGCGCACCTCTGTCCATTTGTTACAGTCTGGGGGAGGGGGGGGTTGTCTTGGAGGAGAAAATTACCAGTGGGTGTTCAATATTTTCCTGACGTATCTTGACATTACGGGGGGTGGGTGGCGGCTCAGCCCACTCCAGCTGGAAGGACCGATCGGAAGATGGTTTTGTGAGCGACGCTGGTTGGCGCTGCTGGTGGCGCTGGCGGCGGCGTGCCCACTCGTGCGCGGTTACGCCTCTCGGCAAACGAGCCTCTCGCGTGACGGCCAGAAGGATTTCCGCCCTTCTGACGCGCCGACGACGCTCGCGCCGAGCCGAGCTGCGTAGGCCGTCGACCTGGGGCTCGGCTGGAATCGTGGGACCGCAGGTCGCCGAACTTTTAGATGCCGCCGCCCCCCTCCCCTCCCTTCTTCCCCCCTAGGATCATTCCGGGGGGTCGGGAACGTCGGCAGGGAGGGAGGGGGGGAGCCCGCCTTGCTACGCGAATGCAGTGGCTGAACGTGGCCGTCCTCGCGCCGAGCTCTGGCTGAGAATCGGAAGTTGGCCTTGACGAGACCCGGCCGCCGCCGGGGCCGCGTCCCGGTTGTTTGGGGAGGTCGGCTGCGATCTGACGGCGGTCTGAGCCCCCTCCGTCGACGGCGAAAGCAGGCCGCGAGGGTTGCCGAGACGTGGCTCCGAGCCATCGCGAGCCGATCGCGGCACCGAGGTGGCGGACATGGGTGTGTGTTGGTGGCTGGCGTGTCGGGGGTCAACGCCGCGCGCGGCCACGCGCGATGCGTCGCACGAGAGATGAACAGAGGCGCGCGCGTGGGGGCGAACGCAGACCGTACGTCGGTATGCAAACGCTGTACGTGTGCTTTTTTTTCTTCTCCTTTTTGTTTCTTTTCCCCGAGCGTAATTTTTAATTGAGATATTTTCCTAGACACAAGATGACATGAATGTTATCATCTATCGATTCAGGAGCACACCACACGGGGGTGGGGGGGGGCGTGGCCGGACGGCAAGCGCAGAGCGACGTCCGTCGGGGTCTCGCAGAGAATTCACTCGGTCCGCTGGAATCTGCGTTGCCGAAACCAAAATGGAATTGCTTAGCGCGCGCACGCAGACACGCACAACGCACAAAGGTGTACGCTTCGTTTCAAACGAATGTAAATACTATGCCGCTACGTAAACAACACATCGACAGCCATACTTCAAGGGGGGGTGGGAGGGGTTAATGTTCCCAGCGCTGGACAAGAGCAGAGGGACGAGAGTGGTTGTAATTGCCTTTCCAGGGAGACGCGCGCATGCACGTGCGCTTGTGTGTGCGTGCACGCTAATCCCATCCATCCATGAGGCCTAGGGTTGCCACCTCCTGAGGTACAAAAAAACCACCAAGGACACATCATGGTCAGGATATGGAATATCTCACAGTACCATAAGAGGGGCCGAGCTTCGTATAAGTGCAGAGTCTTACGCAAATGACAAAAACTGGGACTTCTGCCCCAGAGATTTTCCCAGGACAGCTGCCCTCCTCAACAACAACAACAAGGGGGGCGATCCAGGGAAAGCCGCCAGGCCTGGTGGTATGCCCTGGTGAGGCCACTCTCAAGGAACTTCCCTCCGCTGGCCCCAAGGGCAACGGCTGAGCCGACACGCTGTGAGCGGTGCATGATGCGTGGAATCGTCGCGTGGCACCGGCGCGTGGCACCGCCGCTTCTGTCAAAAGCCCTGTGATGTGATTAGGCCTACACTATTGGAAACGCAGCCTGCCGAATGTTGCTTTTGGTAGCGTTTTTTTTGCTTTCGACTGCCTGACGATTGCTGTCGTAGACGTGGGGTCCCGTCTTAACGAGTTTTGTGCACTAGGATTCCCAGGGACAAATGTTGAGGGTGCTGTTTTCCTTCCCGTACCCGGTGCAGCAAGGACGAGCTGGAACCCATGATGATTTAAGCACTGAGATTCTTGTGCCCGAAAATACCCACGCCTGGTAATGGGGGCACGTGTGGTCACACGGCTGGGAAAACCCAATCAAGGCAATTACAGTGCTGCACACATGATTTCGGGGAAACGTTTGGTCGCAGTAAATGGGCCGTGTAACGTCTGCTCAGAGTACCGCCACTTGCGTCGTTTTTCTTTGTTTCCCTCCGCGGCCGTGCTGCCATTGCAGCTCTCCGTCGTGTTTCCGGGTCGTACCGCCTGCTGTGCCGGTCACGGTGTTCCGACGTTTCGCCTCCGCGTGCCGCCGGGAGCTTTCGAAGGAATTGCTCCAAAACCTGGGGGCGCGTGAACCGAAACGACCGGACGCCATTCAGGACAACGCGTGGCACGACCCGGAAATTTACCGCTGGAGCTTTTCTGTTGGGAGGGAGCAAATCGCGTGTTATCTTGGAGGAGAGCTCACGTGGTTGGCTTTCTAGTTGACATCTAGCCGGTTGTTTACCAGCGCGCAATTTGATTTCAGCCGAAATTTCACCGATAGACCGACGGCGCACACGCCCGCACGCACACGGCTCGATGTTGGCTTTAGCCGGCGGTGCTCGCTGTTGGTGAATTGAATGAAGCCGGCATGCAAACCTGCAGTCGTGGCCCAGCGATCGGTCACCGGACCACGCGGTTTCGTACGCCGGACGCGAGGCGAGCAAACGATGCGTCGCATCTCGGTCAATCAAATGTCGATTCTGAAGTGCGCGTGGCACTCGTGCGTGCGCGTGGGTTATCAATTCGTTTTGGTTGATCCGCGCACGTGGGTTTGCACGCCGTGGCGTGTGGATCGGAAAACGCAGACGCTCGCGACAGCAACAAAAAAAATCTACGGAACGAAGGCGGGAAAGTGCGGTACGGAGCGAAGCGTGCTTGGAGTGCCGCTGAGCGACACAGAGGGGAACGTGCGGATCGGTGAAGGGGTCAAATCTGAGATGTCGCACGGAGGACTCTTGAGAAGAGTGGGCTTGGGCAGGGCGCGTCGCGAGAAGAGGCGACGGCGTTGGTTGAGACTGTCGACAGAGCGGCAGCCGAAATGGGGGAGTGGGTGCGCACTCGCGAGCCGCGTCCCTCGTGTGAGATGGAGCGATGAAATCAACTCCTGTGCAGGTGCTAGAAGGGATCATGGCATCGCGCGACCGTGAAGGATTGGCGAGAGAAAAGCTCGGGTGGAGGTAAATTGGGCGGGAGGTTTTCATCCAGCCGCGGGAGAGATCACGGCCACCGATATTTCGAGAGCGTTTGCGCGTAACGAGTTTCTCTGAGCCCCTAAAGCTGCAAGAGGCCGCCGCAGGTAAAATCGCGACCTCCGAATAGCGACGTCCCACCGGATCGCGACTTGGGGGGGGGTCGCAGGGGAGAATTGTCGCACCCCCTAACCATGCGTCACTATGGCTGTAGCCTGGGCATTGCACAACAGCTGGGTGTGGCCCCTGCGTCTACGAATACACAGAGCGGTATCGGCACGAACCATCCACGGGGTAATGGGGTGGCATATGCCACGCTTGGCATAGGCACCGGTGCAAGGAATTAAATGGTATTCCCTCGCACCCCCCCCCCCCCGCCCGCCTCCATTTCCCCCGCCCGGCGTTCCCTCTCTGCGTAGCCCGGGCGTCTGAAGCCCCCTCCGGCGGCACAAGGTGGCTAGAGACCCGCCCCCGCCCGGAGCAGTTGCACTGCCTGCACCCTCGATGGCTTAAGCCACTGGTGTGAGGTCATCCCTCCGCGATGTGAGAGCGCCGTGTGGCCCAGCGGACAAGGCGGTTATCGGGCGTGCTGAGCAGGGGCGATGACGCGGCGTGTCGTTGGAGGCCATTTTAGAATGATCGCTGCTTGATGACAGCATAGGAATCTAAATTTCAACTGCTGTGTGTATATATAATACTGTTAGAATGAATAACGGGGTATTCAAAACTTTAACAAGGATTGTTTTTTTTTATAAACAGATTTTTCCGAGAGGGGAAAGAGAGATGTTGACGTTTCGACCGAATGACCACCACCTCAAGTTGACGGTAGCCGCTCCCGTGAGCCACGGCGGGCAGGAGATATTAATGACCTCGCCAGGTATACAGGAGGTCGTGGGTTTGATCCCGATCCTGACGCCTGCTGTATATTTGGAGTGTGCGTCTTCTCCCCATGGCCACGTGGATTTTTCTCCGGGCCCTCCGGTTTTTCACTCTACATTTAGAATCAACGTCACGCATTTAGAGTATTTGGCTGCTACACATTTCCACGTGATGATGATGATGATGATGCTATCATTTGTGGACAGTTCACTTCTGAAAAAACAGTCACATAGCTCAATGGGGCCTTTCCTGGTAAAATAAAAATAAAAATTCGTTTTACAGTTTAATTCTCAACGCGAGGGGTGAGCGCCGCCCTGTTAGAGAACCAAACTCTCGTGACGAGGCACCGATAGCACAGTCGGGATGAGTGGAGATGGGCGCTGGATGATGTCAGACTGGAGATAATAGATGATAGTGCGGACTAGACCTCAGCACGTGAAGCATTCTGAAGGCATTCCTGGACTAAGTATGCCGATTGCGTCGCACGGTGCGTAAAGCCGGGGTCCGCCGCACTGAGCGATAGGTTGTGCGACTCGGTTGCTTGCAACTCAATTGCTTGTATGTGGAGGTCTTTGCAACCGGTTGCGGTCCATTATTTGGCGTAACTCTGGTGGTGAAGTTGGCCGTAAGCCCCCAGCCTCCACTAATCCATCCCAAAGTCTTTGAACACCTCCCTCTGTTAACACACACACACACGTTTAATTAAAAAAAATCCATGAACACAGGGCCAGTTTGGCAAAACGTCAGTATTTTTCTTGTCCTCTCCCGCGCGGACAGTGAAAAGAAATAAATCATTTTTATTGTTCGTTTAATGAACCTGCTTAGTCATTGCGTTAGGTCTGCCGAAACAGAAACTTTACACCTTTAAACCGTGTTGTATAATGGCAGTAAAGAGTGACACACCACGGAGCCTATGGTGATCAAATGTACTGGCGTACGATTCAGGTATCTTTAGCAATGCTATCAAATAATTACTTTGTATAATGGACACGCACAACACTGGAGTCATCGATTCGTAACCCGCAGTGAGTTTGCGTTGTAACCATTTTTTTTTCATTTAAAACGTTTAAAACGTCGTCTATATTTACTAACGCACACACCGCACGCACCGCACGCACACCCAGAGACTAAAATAGCAAAAATGCGTTCCGTTTAAACAGCTGTGAATAATAACTAAGCTTGAGAACAAGAGAAAAGAAAATCCCCGTCGGTAAACATTTTCGGACAGTTGTCCAAGCCCGGGGCAGACGGGACTTTTGATTGTGGATGTGACAGACAGCTGGGGCCAGCTGCTCGCAAGCATAATACAGCTGTGAGCTAAAATGAAATCGGTCATAGGGTGTGTTGGGGGTGGGAGGGAGGGAAGGGGGAGGTTGTTTGACCATACTTCACCACGCCGGTGTCATCGCGGGGCTTGGCTAAGCGAGGCGAAGACGTCGAATCTTGTCGAGGCGTCCGACTGGCGTGGGTGGTGAGTGTTCAGCGGAGCCCGGGCCAGGCTCGCGAGCCTCGTCCCCCCGAGTTCGCGTGACAGCGGAAGGATTTCCTTCGTAATTCTGGCGAATCGCCTGATGAAGCTGGTTGCCATCACCGGCGGAAGGTCACGGTACTCAAATTGTAAACGTCGTGGGTTTTGCTCACCAACAACACAGCAGCTAATTGGCGCGTTTTGTTCACGTGACAAACCTTGCTAATTGGCCCTGTCTGTCTCGAGACATCAAGTTAGAGTTTGAAGCGTCCTAGATTGTGAAAAAATATAACTCAACGGTGAAGAAAATTACGGTCGAGTGCGCTATCGTGGGCGCGGTGAGCGCGCGCGCTGGCTGGATGGATGCTCAACATCGCAGGGTCGTTTAGAGGCGGCGCCTTGGGGAGGCCTTCATCCTGCAGTGGATAGAACATGGCTGTTGATGATGGTGGTGTCACCCGAGTCCCATAATGACACACTTGGCTGTAACTTTCAATTATGAAAAAAAATATTGTAATCATTCCCGAGGCTTTACACATGGACAGTTGCAGGGAAATTGGTCTTGGAGCGTATTTTTTTAGTTTGCTGACCTTCCTCCGCACCTCTGATTATGTACGGTGCAAAATAAGTTCAACAATACATACGTGAGCGAGGCAAGGTGGGCATTTGATTTTTGAGTTGCGTCCTCCGTAACAATAACAGTAATCAACGTGGTAGCAGGTAATGCCGTTTTTTGTATCTTCACCAGAACAAAATAATAACGTTAGGTTCGTTATACTGCAGTTATGTTGACGTTAACCTTCGTCGCGTGATTCGATCAGTGCTTTTATGTTATTGCTCCTTGTTTCACAATGTCCAACGTGCATTGCGGCGCTTGCAAATATTGAGGTTTTTTTTTAGTTTTTACCGAATTCTAAAAGAGAGAGAGAATTAAAAAAACCGGCTCCTCTCGTTATTTCGCTTGCCAATGCCCCACCTGGTCCATTGCACGCAGTGCTGAAACGTCACACAATGTGTCCCAACTCTTGCACGCGAGCTGCCCTCATTGTTCCGTCTCCGCGTTGGAACCCCTCACCATTTTAGACACGTCGCACGTGAAGGGTTCACAAGTGACGTCGTCACATCTACGGCTCTATTTAAGGAACGAAACGGGAGGATTTCTCCGCAAATTTGATGAAGCTGTTTGGTATTAATGGCGAAACGTCGTACTCAGATTGTAAATGTTGTGGATTTTCTCTCCAACACACCGGTGTGCTGTACTAGATACGAATTGGCATGTTCTGTTTACGTGAATAACCTTACTAATTGGCTGTGTCGGGTGGTGGTGGGTTTAACGACACATTTATATTTACGCGATCTAACCCAAAAACAAAACTATATTATGCCCCCCCCAGCCCCTTGATCTTGTCGTTTCTTTCAGCCACGATCCCCTTTCACCCGTCTCTTCCACCGGCCATCAACCCCTTCTAGCGACGCGTCCTGCCCAAGGCCACTTTACTTCTCACGTAAAAGTCAACGTCTCCCCGAATTGATGTCTCGAATTGTGTTTTGCTCCCTGATCCATGTGCACATCCAAGCCGTCTACCAGTGTCACCCCGAGCATCGCATCTCTCCCTTCGCATCCTCCTCCGAGCACCCTTCAGCTTTTGCTTCAATTCTCATCGTCGGCGTCCGATTGTTATGATCGGCCGTATAATCATCGTAGGGCGGGCATGCTCCGGCCAATCACCAGGGTAACGTTACGTGAGGGGGCCCTTTACTGTTGGTGTGCATTCACGAGAGAGGGCGGCGTTCGACAACAACAACGGCCAATGCAACAAAAACCAAGGGGAAACGATCTAAACCGCACGGGAGCCAGGCGCTGCGAAATCTGCCGCGATTTCTAGCGGTTCGCATCATCTTCCAAAAATGAGGCGAGCCACGTTCATTTCCAAGCCCAGATTGCCCTCGGATGGCCACTCGCGTGCGGTGTGACAGAGGGGGAGAGCGGCTCGCCGATGAGAGGGAACGGCGCTTTCGCCTGTAGTGGGTCCCCCTTGGGGCGTGCTCGTTTTCTATGAGAACAAAATCCTCCCTTGTCCCGGGGCCCAAGCCGCTCCATGCAGGGATTCTCCCGTGTCGCGGTGTGCAGCTGCCCAGCTACCGGCCACATTTACAGCATCGCCGTGTGTGCACAACTCTGCATTATAAAGTAAAAAAAATAATGTTTTAATACGTGCTAGTGGTTGTTATTATTATATTACTCTGTGATACGGTGACGGCCTTTGCGAGGCCTTCATCCGGCAGTGGATTGACCATGGCTGCTTCTGCTAACGACGACGATGATGGTGATGATTACTTTGCAGTCGCGTGCAAGTTAGGTGTGACACTTTGCGGTCAATCTTGACACGTGGTCAAAAAAAATGTAACCCAATTCATTGGTCTGGAGGGCCCAATTGGCTGACGGACCTAAAAATGTGACTTCAGTTTCACGGCGAACGGACAAAACTCGCGAGTTAATCTCCTCCCGCCTAAATCCACGATCCACCAGCTGGCGCTGAATTACTTTTTGCACATTGGAAATCCAGGTCGTGTTGGCTGATCCGGGTGGGTTTGATTCTCGGAGCACTGAGCCAGCATCCGCCCGTGATTAAACCACGGGTTTCAAGCGTAACGAGTCGGTGGCCTCAGCCCGGCTGCCAACACAGGCACAAAAACCATCATATTAAATTTGGTTTCCACGTAAATTCGCCTGAGTTCCAACTGTGGGAGATTACAATAACATTTGATTTGAGTGGAATGAAGACTTCACGCGCCATGGGGCGGAAAAGTGACTTATTGCAGTAGCGTCACAAGTAGTTTCTGCGACGTCGCCGTCGTCCGCGGGAGAGACTGTGATTCCACCTGGCACTCTGCTCGCTGCGAGTGTTCCAAAGGGAAATATATTGCATGGCATCACACCGATAAGCGCAAACAAATCTGCAATTTGTAAAAGGGAACAACAACCAAACAAAAACTACAACTGGTGTTTGAGACTCCTCGTCAGTGTATTTTTTTGTTGTGGATGAATCTATTTTATATCTCGGTTGCATGCCAATTACGGTCCGCCTTTTTTTCCCACCGGACAAACCGAGCCACTTTGGGCGCCGTGCCGAGCGAGCCCGGCACGGCCTCAGAAGGTACCGGGCGCCGTACGCTGAGCGGTGACGCTGCCGTCATCGCCGTGCGTGCCGCCGCGTGGCCTCGAGAGTCAGACTCGGGACGTCTCGCGAGGGCGGCACGGGAGAGACGACCAGTGGAAAACAGACCTGTACCGTGATGGGGCCCCGTGCTGGCTCGGTTCAGATATATCCCAGTGGGAAAAGGGGCAACGGTGTCCGCACGAGTGCCACCAATGCGGTTTACGTTCGCGTGGAGGCAACGCGCGAACCTCAGTGTTGCGTCGGTGAAACTTTAAAGAGGATGATCCATGCGTACAGTTAGCACAAGGAGACACAGTAAGTTGCAGACATGCACTCAGAGACAAAATCAGGCAAGACTGTTAGCCCGTGAGATTTCTACTTCTGGCAAGTAACCCCACGTTTTAACAAACTAACACGTTTTAAGTTGTTATTATTACGTTTAGAGCAAAACTAACATCCTTATCGAGTTCAGTTAAATATATTTGTTTAGTTTGTTTGTGTTTATACATATTAACCGTTTGTCACTAATTCATGTGCACGCCGCTGTTTAGCAGATACGAACACAATCTTTGTATGGTTTGAGAAGTCGTACACGTGCACAATTATACGTATGTTCTGGTGATACCAAACTTACTAATCAGCCTCTAGAGTGCAACATTTGTGTGTGTGAGCAGACAGAATGTATGGTGCATATGCAAAACTGCTATATTTCTGGCAATAAAATAAACTTTCAGGTAGCTCTCCTGACATCGTCTGCCGTGTCCTCTGTCTTGAAAGTCGGTCCCTCGCTGGCTGGATTCCCCGACGGGCCTGTGACCTGCCTGCCACACTTGAGCTGCGCGAGAAAGAGCCGTGGGCCGCCTGTGCCTTAGCAGGCCCCGCGGTGTCCACAGTGTTCGTCTTCTTCTTTCGTACAGCTGATGTAAACTAATTTTTTTTTTTACCAGCAGGTAAGGCCCCCTGGGCTATGTAGCTCTTTTTTCAGAAGCCACCTGGCTACGTTTCTGGGAGGCTCAACGGCGGAGGCAGCAGGGGCTCACCCCACTCCGTCAAGAGCCGCGCTTGGCCTCGGTTACCGGCGCGGCTCCTAGAGTGAGGGGCCCTTCGCCATCCCTGATATTGCCCCCCCGCCCGCCCCGAGTGCCAGATGATCCTAGTCGCAAAAGTAGCGACACATGTACAGTGAGAGAAAAAAGTATTTGATCCCCTGCTGATTTTGTACGTTTGCCCACTGACAAAGACATGATCAGTCGATAATTTTATAGGTTTATTTGAACAGTGAGAGACAGAATAACAACAACAAAAATCCAGAAAAACGCATGTCAAAAAATTTATAAATTGATTTGCATTTTAATGAGGGAAATAAGTATTTGACCCCTCTGCAAAACATGACTTAGTACTTCGTGGCAAAACCCTTGTTGGCAATCACAGAGGTCAGACGTTTCTTGTAGTTGGCCACCAGATTTGCACACATCTCAGGAGGGATTTTATTACCCACTCCTCTTTGCAGATCTCCAAGTCATTAAGGTTTCGAGGCTGACGTTCGGCAACTCGAACCTTCAGCTCCCTCCACAGATTTTCTATGGGATTAAGGTCTGGAGACTGGCTAGGCCACTCCAGGACCTTAATGTGCTTCTTCTTGAGCCACTCCTTTGTTGCCTTGGCCGTGTGTTTTGGGTCATTGTCATGCTGGAATACCCATCAACGACCCATGTTCAATGCCCTGGCTGAGGGAAGGAGGTTCTCACCCAAGATTTGACGGTACATGGCCCCGTCCATCGTCCCTTTGATGCGGTGAAGTTTTCCTGTCCCCTTAGCAGGGGTGGGGATGGTGTTCTTGGAGTCATAGGCAGCATTCCTCCTCCTCCAAACACGGCGAGTTGAGTTGATGCCAAAGAGCTCCATTTAGGTCTCATGACCACAACACTTTCACCCAGTTGTCCTCTGAATCATTCAGATGTTCATTGGCAAACTTCAGACGGGCATGTATATGTGCTTTCTTGAGCAGGGGGACCTTGCGGGCGCTGCAGGATTTCAGTCCTTCACGGCGTAGTGTGTTACCAATTGTTTTCTTGGTGACTATGGTCCCAGCTGCCTTGAGATCATTGACAAGATCCTCCCGGTAGTTCTGGGCTGATTCCTTACCGTTCTCATGATCATTGCAACTCCACGAAGTGAGATCTTGCATGGAGCCCCAGGCCGAGGGCGATTGACAGTTCTTTTGTGTTTCTTCCATTTGCGAATAATCGCACCAACTGTTGCCACGTTCTCACTAAGCTACTTGGCAATGGTCTTGTAGCCCATTCCAGCCTTGTGTAGGTCTACAATCTTGTCCCTGACATCCTTGGAGAGCTCTTTGGTCTTGGCCATGGTGGAGAGTTTGGAATCTGATTGATTGCTTCTGTGGACAGGTGTCTTTTATACAGGTAACAAGCTGAGATTAGGAGCACTCCCTTTAAGAGTGTGCTCCTAATCTCAGCTCCCTTTAAGAGTGTGCTCCTAATCTCAGCTTGTTACCTGTATAAAAGACACCTGGGAGCCAGAAATCTTTCTGATTAAAGAGGGGGTCAAATACTTATTTCCCTCATTAAAATGCAAATCAATTTATAACATTTTTGACATGTTATTCTGTCTCTCACTGTTCAAATAAACCTACCATTAAAAGTATAGGCTGATCATTTCTTTGTCAGTGGGCAAACGTACAAAATCAGCAGGGGATCAAATACTTTTTTCCCTCACTGTAGTAGCTACGGGCCCCGCATTTTCAAGGGCCCCGTGCTAAATGCTTTCAAGCTATTAATTCCGATTCAGTGATTCTACACTTGCTCTATTACTATAGTACTATACCGCCTTCAACTTTCATGAACGACTGGGTGTTTAAGGTTAGCGATTTGTTGTATTTTCTGGCTGTATTGCAAAAAAAAAATACTTTACTCTGCAAGTTAAATATGCATGTGTTTTAATATTTTTGTGTTTTTTTGTTATTTGGGGCCCCTTTATAACAGATGCTACAGGCCCCTGCACTAGCTTCATCCGGCACTGCCCCCCCCCCACCGCCGATTCTCCTCGGTCACTGCCAACTCCCTCCCTGTGCCATGCGAGCGTGAAGGCCACGAGTTGGGTGGCTCTGACTCGTTGGTCGGTGGCCTGACTATTAAAACAATTTTTGTTTTTATTTTAACAGGTAAGCCTCACTGTGCAACGCTTGTTTTTTTCCAGAAGCGACCTGACTGTCACAAACGATAGCCCGACGAAGTGGGGGTTATCATTGTGTGGGCATTGATAGCAGCAGCCAAACACTCGAAACGCGTGGTGATGTTGATTCTAAATGTGGAGGAAAAAACTCGGAGGACCTGGAGAAAAATCCACGCGACCAACCATGGGGAGACAGTCACGCAAACTCCAAATACACAAGCATCAGGGTCGAGGGATTTAACGTCTCTCCACCGCGGCACCCATGTAGATACAGAGCAACAGCTGCAATTTCAAATTCAGGTGGTCAAGCCAGACAAACCGTGTCAGCAGTGGCGGAGTGTATCGCCGTGACATTTCCTTTGTATTTGTGGATTGTACGGTCTGTTCGGGATCACCACAGTCGCACACTGGAGAGATTTTAATTTTCCATTTGTGCATCATCGGGTATCCGCGTCTGCCATTGTTTGTGCAGTGGATGCGGTTTAGGGTGGACCGTGAATTTCGTGGAAGATCAAACCCAGGGATATTCTGCATTGGGTCTTTCACAGTGGCACCGTGCACTGCGTTGAGAAGTTCTAATCAAATAACTTTTAAAATCACACGACCCCCTACGGTGGTGCGTTGTCTCATAGTGTCCCAATGCCCCTCTCCAATTCAGTGGTGGAAATTCCACATTCCTATGCAGGGCTGATTAACCTCCACCGGCGCATGTCTTCAGCCTAATTTCATCGTGAAATTGCCATTGCAGTACAGTTCGTCACACATCTAAGATGTTCTTGTTCATTAAGATGTTTCTTGTTCATGTTTTTGTTTGTTGCGGTTTGCACCCGAGTCAAGAGCCACATGGCTCACAGGGTTATACCTAATACATGAAACTGAAAACATCTGACCCGTCACATATCAGCCCTGACCAATTAACTGTCCACATCCCAGCGCAGTATTTGTTCACGGTGCAACTGTCATGCTCTATAGACATTATCTTAACGTAATTTACATAGCGCCTTAATAAAGGCGCTTTACGGAAAATTAAGAAAGGTGCATACAGAATGAATGTAATGGTGGAGATGGGGGTGAATGAGATGGATGAGAGGAAGCAATGGGTGGCGAATCTGTGATACGTAAATTCGGTGAAAGCGAAATTGATGACAGTAAATGACGATGAGGAATGAATGGTAAATGACAGCCGTATGTTCACATATCCGCTGCTTTCGCATATCCGCCTACACCTCAGTTACCGAGCGAGTCGGAGTGCACACGTGCGTACGGACGCAAGCTGAACTTCTTTCGCACCCTACGCAGCCAACCGCGCTAATCGGAGGTGCGGTGGCGTGAGCAGACAGGCAGCTGTGCAGGGTTGCGGTGGTATTTGTTTATTATCACCGTGTGCCCGCCGCGTGCGTCGTGTCTGTGCATTCAGGGAACTGAATGACCACGGTGGAATTTGGAGCTTAAAACCTCGCGTGCATGCCGTGCCGTGCGTCTCTCGCTGATGCCCTCTCTGGAGAGGCATCTCTCGCGTTATCAGAACCGGCCACCTGCTTCCCTGGACCGCATCCAAGGCCATCTGCTCCGCCGATAGCGCTCGCAGACAACGGCCGATGGGGTCTCACCCACCCACTGCATCGCAGCGCCGCCCATCCATTAATTCCGTTCATCGTTTGATGTGTTCACCGCCCTCGCCCTCTTTCGAACCTAACTCACCGTGGCTGTCCGCCACGAACCCCCCTCCGCACTCGCGGGCCCGCGTACGTCGGTGACGGCGGTGGCGAATGTCGAGTCTTGAGACGGTTGCTTGGCCTCCCCTGGGGTCGACTTCGGCCTTAAACGGGCACGGCACACCCTGGTGGGGTGCGTGGACATCACCAACGTGGGGAGGGAGAGGCTGTTGGCTGTGCCGGTCTCGACAGCACTTGCACCCAACAATCTGTGATTGGCTAAACGGGCGACGACGGGATAGTTGTCCTTGCCATCTAACCACGTGCACCGCAAATTGTGCAATAATTGTGTACCTCGACTCTCACATAATGTCCGTGATGCAGTCATTTTGAATCTGTTGATGGTCGGCGATGCGGCAATCAACTCATCTCGACGAGCTGTGCACGATTCACCACCACTACGGTGCGTGCCGCGAGCGTTCGGGGTTTCGGCGCAATCGTCCTCGCTGCGTTTCGACATTGCGGAATGGCACCGGTTTCGGATTGATTGGTACCCCAGTCGCGGAGTGAAGTTCACCCCTGGACTGACTTGGCTCGGAGCGCCGTAGCCTGTGGCAATGCTGAGAATCCCCGAGTTCAGATCTGGCTTTCGGCCACCCGTGATTTACACTGGGTTTCTCAAATGCAGCGAGTTCGGTGACGATGGGCGTTAACCCCAGTCGCCGATAACCGGCGTGGAGACCCACGGAGTTTAAACGGGCCCGATCATGATTAAAACTGGCCGCTCAAGCCGAGTGAGTTCACGGTCTCCGATGACTGCAGACAAAAAAACGAATGGGGCGTTTGCAGGAGGGGCTGGTCACAGGCATTGTCTGGCACGTGCACTAAACAGGGCCGTGGCCCACGTCGGGGGCGCGAGGGCCACTGGTGGCCTTTTGTGCGGCCCTTGACATGCATCACCCCCAACAATACACAACATCCATAATACAGGTTGTTTTTTTGTGGGTTAGATCGCGTAAAAATATGTGTCGTTAAACCCGCCACCACTCGACAAAGCCAATTCGTAATGTTTGTCACGTAAACAGAACGTGCCAATTCGTTACAAGTACAGCACACCGGTGTGTTGGTGAGCCAAGCCACAACGTTTACAATCTGAGTACGACGTTTTGCCAGTAATTACAACTCGCTTCATCAGACGACAGCCAGACACAACGTGAGACACCTCCCCCCCTCCCCCCCATAATCATCGTGCTGCTGTCAAACCCCCAACGGTTTCAAATGTGTGGCGTCTTTCACACTGATGTTTTATCGGCGAAAGTGCCCCCCCTCTGAGAAGTAGTGAACAACACCAGTGTAGGGCCAATGCGGCCAATGTGACGAGATGCTTTGGCTGGCTGGCTAGTTTTGGGTGAGGGCTGTTTGTCTTGTACACCCACAAACTCATTGTTTCTCTTTGCCATTGCAATGCATGCTGCGGCAATTACCAGCCCTTTGTCAGTCCACTGCAGGATACACGCCTCCCCACGTGGTTGTGGAGGTTGCTTTACCATCAGTACTTCACCACTCCCTTGTCAGTTCTCCCCCCACCACCACTGGACAAACGTGGGTCCACACGTCTCATTGGTTGATCGACCAAAACGTCAACACTTTGCTTTATTACACGGCGAGTGAGATCAGTGTCCGGTTGGTTATTAAATGGGACACCCACAGTCCACTGGGGCAATGCGCTGTGGGTTTCAAACGCTGCCGTGCCGGTGCGCCTGGACCCTTTGGGCAACGGTCCACCACTGCTCCTCCAAATAAGCGCGAAACACAACAAGTGTTCGAATTTTGAGATTGTACAACCGAGCGATTAAAACCACGCGAGCCCACGCACCCAACATGGCGAAGCAGTTGACAATCTTACACAAACTAACGTTCTGTGAGCCGTATCCTCATGCGTCGATAAAACAACAATTCAAAGCCTTTTTCTGCGGTAAACATCAATGCTTGTCACCTGTTCATTGTCCGAAGCCGAACGTTTCCTACCGAGACCACGTCACCACAATCTTCAGCTTCTTCGTCCAATTTTGAATGAACCTCAAGATCGCTTCTCGCCACGTTCAAGATTCTAACGCGTAAAGGCTTGCACGACCAATATTATTCATGATAACGTTTTTTTTTGTTATGTTATATCGTGTAAATGTGTCAAGAAGCCACCTCCACCTGAGATAGCCAATCGGTAATGTTTGTCGCGTGAACAGAACGGGCCAATTCGTCACTACTTCAGCACCACCGGTTGTGTGCTGGAGAGCAAACCCACAGCAACTTTTACAAATTCAGTTAACGATGTTTCGCTGGTGATGACAAAAACCAGCATCATCAGCCGAAACAATTTGGCAAGGTCTGTTCACGTGACAAACCTTACTCATTAAATATGTCCGGTGGAGGTAGGTTTACGACACATTTGCGTGAGCTAACCCAAAGAAAAAATGATTCTAGATTCTGCGTGGTGTCATCCCTTGCCCACATCTCCACTGCACTCTCGCAACCAAGGCCACGTGCTTGTCTGTCTGTTTCTCCCTATCTGCTATGTCTCTACCCGAGTATTTCACCATCTTCATGGACACATCCTCACCCACCCCCTCCCTCATCATTCTATGCTGCTGCAAATGCTTCTCCCCACAGCCTGGAACTCCCTTCCTCCAGGCATCCATCGCGCGCTTGCAGGTGCGCTTCTGCGGCCGTCTGGAACGCTCTCCCTTCCGATATTAGGAAGCCACTGGAGCAGTGCACTTTTAAATCGTCGTCTTGATTGACAAACTCATTTTCTTTAGAACCGCTTTTTGCGTTTAGTTTGTTGTCCTCCCTCTCCCCCCCCCCCCCACCTCCAATTAGCATGGTTGGCAACGTACGGCGCGAAAGAAGTTCAAGATACATTGAAGAAGTTAATCAACATACATCCACACTGCTGACTCCATCCTCTGCTCCCCCCACCCGTTTAAGCCCAGGCTTGAGAACCTTCCTCTCCTCCTCTGCCCGTGATTTCAATCTATCCTCATTCGCTACTAAAGCCCCCTCTCATTCCCCCCCATACCCTTCTCTCCCGAAGCTTCAGAGCAACCGAAAGGAATGTCGCCCTCAGCACGACAACAACAAGGAGGACGACGAGGAGGAGGGAGCGGGGGAGGAGGAGCCGGCGGCGGCGGCTGTGGTGGACGTCCTCCTCTGTCCCGGACCGAGCGGCTCGAGGTGCACCGCACCGAGCGGGTCGCACGCGGACAGCCGCTCGCGCAGCGCGTCCAGCACGGCCGAGATGTCCTCCGGGCCCGCGGCGTCGTCGCGGCCGCCCACGCCCCGGCACGACTCCAGCGTGTCCAGGAGGATCTTGCCCAGCAGGTGCCTGGACGCATTCTGCGCAGACGACCGCACGGTGGGCGCGGGGGAAACGCGCCAGGCGGGAGGTGAGCGTCGGTCGTTTAACCCCGGGGGCTTTCGTTTCTCAGCTCGGTGTTTTCCGCAACGTTGCAAGACCGGCTGGCTTGGGGTAGGGGATTGTCAGCATAAGCCCATTACCTTTAGAGACCAACTATTAAACAAAACTTCTTTTTGTTTCACTATATAAGGCCCGCTGAACTACATAGCTCTTTTTCAGAAGCGACCTGGCTATAACAAATGATAGTATATCACGTGGAAATGTATAGCAGCCAATACTCTAAACGCGTGTTTCCGCAGGTGGAGGGAAAAACCGGAGGGCCCAGAGAAAAATCCATGCGACCACGGGCGGAGAGACACGCAAACTCCTAATATACAATAGGCATCGTCAGGGTCGGGATCGACCCCACGCCCTCCTGTATACCACGCGAGGTAGTTAACATCTACCCGTCACGGCGCCCGGCGGCGTGGCTGGGAACCGGCTCATGTCCGCGCGATGACGGCGCTGCGCTCGCTCACCAGCGTCCCGAGGCGTCGCATCGCGTGCAGAACGTCGCCCATTTTCTCCTCCACCAGGGACAGCCGCACGCGCTCCGCCTCCAGGACCTGCAGCTCCGTCTGCAGCCTCCGGCCCTCCTCTCGCCAGGTGCGCAGCTCCGCCACGAGCCCTTCCCTCCACTGCGAGCAAATCGCGAGTGCATTCGGGGAATTTCGCACCGCGCTCAGAGCGCGGTGGGGGGGGGGGTTTACATCACAATGGAATGCAGCAGCAACAACAACAACAACCAAGTGGCGGCGACGTCACCACGCCGCTTGTGCCAGGCTACGTGTGCTTTAAGGCCGCGTGAAGCGTCGAACGCCCGCTGGCAGGAGGTCTTGCCTTGGGTTGACTGGCAGATGCACCAGCTGTGCTCCCCTACTGTGCCAACTTGCTGTGTTTTATCCGCCCGGCGCTCCTCTCGTTGTTGTGAGCTTCGCTCCTCTGCCCTCTATTGTTGCTGGAGGGCGACTGCCTCCAACTGCCCGGCAGCGTCCTTCACGAGCCTCCTCCACAGAGGCCGATCTTAACACCGCTGGTACTGCTCACTGGAAAGTCCACTCAGCTCCATGCGGGCTGCATGACCCATATGATGCGCTGTCTCTTTCACGCACACAGCCCGAGCAGTAGTTTCACAGGAGGTGCCGGTGGTTTTGCCGTGCGCTGTCCCACTAGATTACGCCCCCATTCACTCGGCCTCATCACCCACCCGTCCCAGTTACGCACAGCACGATCCAACATGCCACTGCGGCGCCCATGCAGAACAACGACTACAATTTCACATTCAGGTGGTCAAGCCAGACAACCCCGTCAGCAGCAGCGGATAAGTGTAACGCCGTGACGTCTCCTTTGTATCTGTGGATCGGGCAACGCGGTGTTACACATTGTACGGTCTGTTCTGAATGACCACAGTCGCACACTGGAGAGTTTTTAATATTCCATTTGTGCGTCAGGTATCCGCGTCTGCCATGGTGTGTGCTGATGTTGTTTAGGGGGGACCATGAGCTTCGTGGAAGATCAAATCTAGGGATCATCTGCGTTGAATCTTTCAGTAGCACAGTTGTCCCTTTTGTTTGTTGTCGAGCACAAACAAAAGACAGTCGCCACTTTCATCATTATGTTGGTTGGACTTCTTTTGCACCGTTACCTAGCCAACCGTGCTAATCGGAGGGCTGGTGATGGGTATTTTTCCCAGCCACTCAGCTTTTCTTCCCACCCAACCAAACCCGCATTCATGGAAATCGCCATACATTAGCGCCCTCTCTGCTCTACTGAACTATCAAATGTTGGCAATTGTCCGTTATTGAGTAAAGTTATATTAACGAGACGCGTACATAATGTTGTGGCTCCGATGGAATGTTGGGCACTTTTCGGCTCTTCTGTCCAGATATTTCTGGGTTACTGTATTTACCAAAAACAATCAACAGCCCCGGTGTTATATATTTTGAATGGCCCATGGAAGTGGATATCACAGAGCTACCACTGAGGTCCCTTGAAGTGATCTCTGGTCAAACACAGTAGAAGGCAGCAGTTTCCCACCCGCTCTACACATGAATGTCTGTAATGTCCATCAAATTGTAGTCCCTCCGACAATCTCAGAGCTGGAATTTATCCAAATTAAGTACAGAACTACATTTCATGCTATTTGTGTGTGTGTGTGCAGTCATCTGTGACCAGGCTGAGACTAGGAACTCACTACACTTGAGAACCCGGTTGAATCAAAGGCGACTGAAACCTGGATTCAAACCCAGGACCTCTGAGGTCACCTCTCCCTGGCGGCGAGATTATTACCGGCGTCGACGTGGAACGTCGCCCTTCCGCCGTCGCACTTCCTGCTCCTCCTGCAGCTGAGCCGACAGCCTCTGCACCCTCCTCATCAGCTCCACCATCTCCGAGCCTCCGGCCGGTGACCCCTTAGGCCCTCCCTTCTTCCACCAGTCTCCGGGGAAGCTCTCCGGGCCCCTCGCCGGACTCGCCTCCCAGCTTCCCGCGGCGATTTTTTCCCACGTCCTCCCGGCACCTTTCTCTCGGCTGCCCTCCAGGTCACTGAACGTACGCACCAGCCGCTTGACCAGCCCCTTGCGGCATCTTGAGCAGAGACATCGACACAAGTTGACTCGCGTCTTGTCGCAGCCACGGCGGGCGGTTGCAGCGGTCTAGCTACGCTGCGCTGCGAAACCTGGGTGCCCCGGGGTTCGATTCCCGCTCATGGATTGTCTGAACTGGTCCTGGGGCTTCTCCCCAAGGTCGACTCAGCTGCAAATGAGTACCTTTATGTACGTACTGTATGTTGAACTTTTTTCACACCATACGTAGCCAACCGTGCTAATCGGTGCGTAAACATCGCCACGAGGGAGACAAAGACGGCCGAGATTTGCCAAAATAATTGAGAGTACTGTAGTAACTAATTGGCACTTTTTTTTGTTTACGCGACAACCCTTACTAGTTGGCTGTGTCGGGTGGTGGCGGGTTTTAACGACACATTTATATATTTACGCGATCTAACCCACAAAAAAACCCCTCTATTATGGATACGTTTCGAGTTGTTTGGCTGCTATAAATGTCCACCTGATAAGCCACTTGGTTATCATTTACGGCCAGGTCGCTTCTGAAAAAGAGCTACATAGCTCAGTGGGCTTTACCTGGTAAATCTAACCCACCCCTTACCCAAAATAAAACAAACAAACCTTTATGAAATGTGTTCGCCTTGTGACGTTCTCTGGTCTGACACTGATGAGACTAGGCCGTAAAAGAAGGCTGATGTCTGGTGTAGGCCAATCAGTTTCAAAGACAATGTGTATATGTTGTTATAATCAGAGCGTGTTTGTTTGCATGTTCGCCACAAGTACTGGGTGTGGTTAATGCGAACTTGATTCCTTGCAAAAGGCTTACGAACATCTTAACACCTGTGTTATTGCTAGAACTGCTAAATTCATAGTACAGGTTTTGTTTTTGGGGTTAGATCGCGTAAATATATAAATGTGTCATTAAACCCGCCACCACCCGACACAGCCAACTAGTAAGGGTTGTCACGTAAACAGAACGTGGCCATTCGTCACTAGTACAGCACTAACCGGTGTGTTGGAGAGCCAAGCCACAACATTTACAATCTGAGTACGACGTTTCGCCAGTAATTACAACCAGCTTCATCAGGCGACAGCCAGATTTGTGAAGAAATCCTCCAGTTTCGTTCCTTAAATAGAGCCGTAGATGTGATGACGTCACTTGTGAGCCCTTCACGGTGCGAAGTGGAGGGGGGGGGATTAATGAATGCATATCAATGACTCTGGGTATCCATTGCCGGTTAGGTTATTTATCCGGTAATCGACGCACATGATGTTTTATAGCCAGAACGGGTTAAACCCAGATTACTATTTTTAAAACCTTTACTAACGTCGGACGCGAAAGCCCTCTTGCGTGTTACCAACAAGCAACAACGGACGTTCCGCCCTGCACTGACCCCTGGTGGCACACCAAGTCCGTGCTCACGTGTGGCAACCCACGAGTGGATTGCTTGCCCATTCCAGGGACAACGTCCAGGCGACCAAGCGCAAGCTCCTGCCGAGATGCGACGAGGCAGCGTGCGTCGCCGGCGATTTTGGCCGTGGGACGCAACGCCGACCCGAATTGAGAACCGCGACGATGCCGAAAGGTCGAATTGGTGGAATCCGCTCCAAATTGTCATCCACTTCTTGCGTTTGTCGTCAATTGTTGGGGGGGAGAGGCGGTGGGAGGGAAGTGGGGGGGGCTTTTAAAAATGGCGGCGGCTGCCACCTGTCTCGTTGAAGGCGGGAAACCCCCTGCCCCTCCTTAGCGAGCCACGCCCACGCGTGACGCGACTGATGATTTCGATTACGTCACCAAGCCCCACACGTAACCTCCCCCACCCCCACCAACGAATGTTGTGCTAAATTTTGATTTAAAGAATAAGAATATTAATGTTGTGCTGTCCAATTAGTCGAGTAATCGGGACCGCTAAATTAGTATAGAAATCAATTGCGTTAAGTAATCAAATAGCCCAACATCATGTTTTTCACGGAAGAACTCTCTAAATTAAAGCGAGACGCACAACCCCCCGTAGGTCATAATTTTACCTCTTGGAGGCCTCCATAAATGACGTCACGCGATTTTGGACGATTTTTGACCCCCCCCCCCGTCACGCGACGTCACAAAAAGTTAGACCCCACCTCAAATATGACGTCACAAAGCTCTGCACCCCCCCCCCCCCCCCAAAATAAAACATGCTTCAAATCGCTTTAAACTATTATTATTGTAGTGCGTATTTAATGTGCCGCTGCACTCTGATGTTGTAGGAGAAAACATTGAAAAGTCTATTTAATTAAGTAGAACGTGTTGTCTATATTTATTTAAAGTTGCGCATTTTGATGTGACGTCACATTTTTCCCCCCTCGTCACACATCGTCACAAATGTCTGACCACCCCCCCCGACAGGTGCGTGACGTCATTTATGGACGGCCCCTTGCATGCAATCGAGATGAGTGTTACACTTGGTGTACCCACGAGCACGTGTTGAGAGCTCGTAGGAAGGCAGGCAGGCACGTTGCAATAATAAAAACAAAAAACACGTTTTGCTTTGAACATCGAAAGCTGTGTCCGTGAGCCGTAAGTGAACCACGTGCACGGGTTGGAAGACAATCTTAGTTCGGATGGGAAGAAGGTTTTCAAATGTATCTTGTTGAAAGTTCGATTCGTAAGCGCTTTCTTTTTACGGGCTATAGCATTCCATAACCCCCCCAAAAAAGTTGTATTATGGAGCATTCAATTCTGTTTTTTTTATCAAACGTGGCTTGAAATTTGTGTGATGCCTATGAACATCCACACGGTGTGGGGCACAATGACTGCTTGACTTAGCCGCCTTGACATCGCCTGCAGGATATCACGATCCCAACTGCCATTGAACTATTGAAAGATCTTTGTGTCCACTGCTCATAATTAAAGTGCCAAGCGTGAGCAGTCCACACACCACACACAAATCAGCGACAACTAAAGAATTCCCCCTTCCAACATGTGGGATTGTTCTTAAGAGGTAATTCCCTGACCAGATGTGTGGGCAAACACACATATATATCGATACTTTGCTTTATTAACAGAACATGGTACTGTATTTCAACTTGTAAATATCTTTCAGAAACTACCTAGCAATAGGCTTACAGATTTTAATGGATGGTCGTTTGGGATCGCGCATGAGAGACAGCCGTGACTGACTTACGCATGTTCTTCTAATCATAATGCGACCGTTGATTGATTGACAGATTTCTGTTCATCGTCGTCATCATACTGTTTATTTATTAACTGTCTGTCTGATGATGTCAGAGGTTTTGTCCAAAAGTAGCTACTTTAAAATCAACAATTCAGGGCGATATATACAATTTAGCCTTCTGATTCTAATCTGGAATCTCATGATTATTTTACTGTTGTGTTCATTTTCTCCTTTTCTCTGTACTTTATTATATTATGATGAGTGTTTTTACAGCATTTAACCTTGTAAATGTGTTTATTTTTATCTAAACTTGCGCCAAGTGCCCTGCAACCTTGTGGTATGAAAATGACTCGATATATCATTATTACCATCATCATACTGCTAATGATGTTTTATTTTCATCAACATCATCATCATCATCGCCATTATAGCACTATTGAAATTAAAATGATCGTCATCATCTCACTGCTCTTTATTAAGTCATAACATGTTTTCGTGTATCATTATCTTCAACTTATTCCTCTATATACTTGGTTCTTTTGGTAAAGTCCAAGAATATGAATCTATATTTTTGCTTAATCATTACTTTGACACTTGTTCATCCAGGAAAGCCTCGTGTGCCGTTCCTGGCCTTCATAGGTGCTCGCCAATCAGCACTTACCCCAAAAGTCTGTTAAGGCTATATGGGAGATCTCTGTCTTTGTATGTTGAACTTCTTTCGCACCGTATGTAGCCAACCGTGCTAATGGGGAGGTGCGAGGGCTAATCGGAGGGGTGCAGGCGGCGCACCTACACACTTCTCGACGTGTACCGATTCTTAAGCGCACGAGACTTGAGTCGAATCACTCGTGTCAAAACCAACGTTTTGTTTTTGCATTCGTATGCGATACTGCATACGTACATTTTACGAACGATTGGGTGTTTAAGGTTAGCGATTTGTTGTATTATCTGTGGCTGTATAGCAAATGAAAAAATACAATCACTGACTATGCAAGTAAAAGTCTTTTTTGGTGTTTTTTTTTTTTTTATTTAGGGCCGCTTTATAATATAAACTATTTTACCAGGTAAGGCCCACTGAGCTGTCTAGCTCTTTTTCAAGAGGCGACCCAGCCGCAAATGATAGTTCAACGAGAAGCGGCTTAACGTGTGGCAATTTATAGCAGTCAAATAATCTCTAAACGCACGTTGATTATAACGGTGGAGGGCGAAAAAAAACAGAGGACCCGGATAAAAATCCACGCGACCACGGGGAGAACTTGCAAACTCAAAATATACAGCAGGCGCCAGGGTTGGGATCGAACCCACGAACTCCTTTATACCAGGCGAGGTAGTTATCATCTTACCACCGTGGTGCAGGCAGCCCTGCGATTTGCCTGCTCACCTCACTGTTGGTGGCAGAATGGCCTTCACTAGTGTATGTGTGCACGTGGAACCTATTTTGCACCGTACGTAGCCAACCGTGCGAATGGGGAGTTGCGAGAAGCACTACGGAGGACTCTGGAGCAGCAGTTGACCTTGCGTGTATAGCGATTCACGGGTACACCGTCAAAAAAGTGCGCATGGATCTCAGGACAAATCAGAACACAAATGCCACCACCAACAGCAACAATGGCCGTTCGCCACTAACGTGCTGGTGATGTCGCCACGGCGCTCATGCCAGGCTAGGTGCCACATGAAATGTCGAAGGCTCTCCCTGCCGGTAAGCAGGTCACGGGACAAACCCAGGTGCCATGGGTTGACTGATTGAGATGACTGGCAGATGCATCAGCTGTGCTCCCATAACTGTTCCAACACTGCTGCATAAGCAACTCAGCAATCCTCGCTACGGCTGGTGGGAAGTAAACAAGTATCCGACTTGAGAATCCCTACATTAAAACAAAGTAACTTCTCCCAACATATATATGTGGCCGCTTGTGCTTCGTGTGAGCGCGGGACAATGTGCATCTCCGCCAAGTGCGGAAATTCCACATTTCCACATTTGCTAACTGCCCAATGTTTTGTTGTAAAGTTCAGTTTAACGAGGCCAAGTAACTCAAGAGACGAGGATCGTCTCATTTGTGAGAGCGACCCGGGAGGATCGACTGCTGGATGAGAGCTTCCCCACCACGCCCTGCAGACTCGCTGTGAATATTTGACCATACCTCACCACGCTGGTCAGCGCAGGTCGGTGAAGCTTGTTGGGGCTGCAGAGAGCGCAAGAACATTCGTGGATATTCTTAGTTTTTTTGGTAAAGTCACGTTGAAGAGAAACAACAAAATAATAAAATATATATAAAACAATAAAAAATTCTCACGACGTTTCGACCATAACTCAAACGGTCATCTTCAGGTGTGTTGGTTTGCATAAATTTATTTTTAAATGGCGCATTTATTTATTTACAATCCGCAAAGCTATCACTCAAACCATGAAGAAGAACCCTCTTGAGGAGCCTTTCAAAACCATCACTTTACCCTACATTGCTGGGATCACAAAAAAGATCTCCAAAATATTGAATAAACAGAAGATCCAGGTCCGTTTCAACACATTACATAAAATCCGTGATCTGGTTCCGTCTGTAAAAGATGTGATTTCCGGACATACAATACCCTGGTGTCTACAAACTAAGTTGCCTCTGTGGTAGTAGTTACATTGGAGAAACCAAACGCCATGTCTCGGACCGCATTCGTGAACACAAAGCAGACCTTAAACACGGTAGGACCAACACCTCGGCCGTAGCAGATCATTGTTCTAATTCAGTAGGCTCACATGCCATTGACTTTTCCAAGACAGAGGTTCTTTGTAAGCCATCTGGCTTCCATGAGAGATTCGTTCATGAGGCTATCCACATATACAAGCACAGAGACAATTTCAACCGAGAAGATGGATTCTATCTTAGCAATCATTGGAAAGATTTGATAAACCATTTCAGTTCTTAATTGATTGTTCACGCTTGCAGTGGCTTTCAGACAGCATACATTATAAAAAAAATTTCGTCTCCCCCCTCCTCTTTCCAAAATATAGATGGACTAGTCCTGGGTAAACTGCCAAATCGCTGCGCGTGGCGCTAACGTTTTTTTTTTTATAAATAAATAAATGCGCCGTTTAAAAATAAATTTATGCAAACCAACACACCTGAAGATGACCGTTTGAGTTATGGTCGAAACGTCGTGAGAATTTTTTATTGTTTTATATATTTTTTATTATTTTGTTGTTTCTCTTCAACGTGACTTTACCGAAAAAACTAAGAATATGAATTACTGCAGTCACGAAAGCTTTAAATCAAAAAACATTCGTGGATGTTTTGCTGCACGCGACAGCCCCGTTACAGCACCCGTTGTTCGCCCATCCGAACACTATCCAGCATCAACCACTGCTTAGCTTTTGAGATCTGGCGAGATTTCATCTCGGGCATTACCACCACCACCACAACCACAAGAACAACAAACAAGACGGCTGTTTCAACAACAACAACACAAACTCGGGGCAGTCACCAGTGTGACAAAAAACAAAGATCCCACGTGTAGCCTTAACAGACTGTTGGGGCAAGTGCTGTTAGCGAGCACCTACGAAGGCCGGCACGGCACACGAGGGGGTGGGTGGCCAGCACCACGCCCGGCCGCCTTTGTCTCCCTAGTGACGATATTTACACACCGCACCGGGTACGCATTTCAGGCTGAGTCGACCTAGGGGAGGCCCAGGACCGGTTCAGCCAATCGTCACCGGTGTTGGCCATGAACGGGAATCCAACTCGGGTCGCCGGGTTCGTAGCGCAGCGCTCACCGCTCCACACGCATCTCGCCGCAGTGACCGGTGTGAAAGCAACGCACACAACACCCGCTAAATTTGCATGAGAGAACATTTAATTATCTTGCCTTTGACGTTCGTGGCCACGGCGTGATGGGGCTGCTTTCTCTTTTGTTGTGCTCCCCCACCATCACCCTCCTGTTTCAAAAGCGCCCAATGTTTGAATGTTTGACCGGCCTGGGTCTCCTCTGTCTCCTCTCTCTCCGTCCCCATTGTGCTGGCATCTGCCCCAGGCGAGCGAGTGAGAGCCCAGATGCTGTGCTGTAGGGACACAGCGATCCGCGTGCCCCCCCACCCATTCCCGCCACCCTCTCCCTGCCCCCTAACAAACTCCATGAAAGGATATCGACATCTCCTCCCCCCCCCACAACACCCACCCACTACACATACCAACCCACACCCACCCACCACACCATGCCCTCACACTCGCGTTGAATTGGAAAGCGGACGTCCCCTTGGTCGACACGAAACACACAAAACACACACACACACACAAACAAACACACACACAACCACACAGACACACACACACACAAAACACACACAAACACACACAGTCACACACACAAACACACACACAACCACACACACACAGAAAACACACACAAACACACAGACAAACACACACACACACAACCACACAGACACACACAACCACACAGACACACACAAACACACACACACACAAACACACACACAAACACACACAAAACACACACAAAACACACACAAACACACACAAACACGCACAAACACACACACGCAAACACACACAAAACACACACAAACACACACAGACAAACACAAACACACACACACACAAACACACACACGCAAACACACACAACAACAATAAGTTCGCGTATCTCTGTTCCATTCAAAAGCAGCGCCGGGCGATGCGCATTTCGTGAGGCCAGTGGTGGACATTCCACGTTCCTATGGCGGTGGTCAGGCTCGGCATGGGAGGGCAACGAGTGTTGACAGTGGAACGAATTTTAAAATTAATTTTGGTAAGGATTGCCTGAGGCTCATGGAGACGAACGAAAGCACCCCAATTATTGAGGATCTGTTCCACCAGGCCGCGGTGACTTCATTGAGATCGAGTCTCTTGGCATGCGCTATCCTTCACACACTTTACCTATCCGTCAAACACGTGTACTGCCCTTCGTACATCTGTAGAAGTTATCTGCACACACATATACACCAGCATTCAAACACCTGTTCCACCCTCACACAACTGCAGTACCTAGTACACACCTGCAGCACTCATCACAATCCCTGTAGCACCCATAACACACCTGCAGGACTCTTCACAAACACCTACAGCACCCATCACGGACACATCTGCAGCACCCATAACAAACCTGTTACTCCCACCACCACACACTTGTTACACCCATCACACACTTGCAGCACCCATCACACACCACACCTGTTACACCCATCACACACCACCCCTGTTACACCCATCACACACCGCACCTGCTCCACCCGTCACACACCACACCTGTTACACCCATCACACACCACACCTGTTACACACACCACACCTGTTACACCCATCACACACCACACCTGTTACACCCATCACACGCCACACCTGCTCCACCTATCACACGCCACACCTGTCACACCCATCATACACCACACCTGTTACACCCATCACACAAAGCACCTGCTACACCCATCACACACCACACCCGTTACACCCATCACACACCACACCTGTTACGCCCATCACACACCACACCTGTTACACCCATCTCACACCAAACCTGTTACACCCATCACACACCACACCTGTTACACCCATCACACACCACATCTGTTACGCCCATCACACACCACACCTGTTACACCCATCACACGCCACACCTGCTCCACCTATCACACGCCACACCTGTCACACCCATCATACACAACACCTGTTACACCCATCACACACCGCCCCTGCTACACCCATCAAACACCACACCCGTTACACCCATCACACACCACACTTGTTACACCCATCACACACCACACCTGTTACACCCATCACACACCGCACCTGCTACACCCATCACACACCACACATGCTCCACCCATCACATACCACACCTGTTACACCCATCACACACCACACCTGTCACACCCATCACACACCACACCTGTTACACCCATCACACACCACACCTGCTCCACCCATCACACACCACACCTGTCACACCCATCACACACCGCACCTGCTCCACCCATCACACGCCACACCTGTTACACCCATCACACACCACACCTGTTACACCCATCACACACCACACCTGTTACACCCATCACACACCACACCTGTTACACCCATCAGACACCACACCTGTTACACCCATCACAAACCAAACCTGTTACACCCATCGCACACCACACCTGTTACACCCATCACACACCACACCTGTTACACCCATCAAACACCACACCTGTTACACCCATCACACACCACACCTGTTACACCCATCACACACCACACCTGTTACACGCATCACACACCACACCTGTTACACCCATCACACACCACACCTGTTACACCCATCACACACCACACCTGTTACACCCATCACACACCGCACCTGTTACACCCATCACACACCGCACCTGTTACACCCATCACACACCACACCTGCTCCACCCGTCACACACCACACCTGTTACACCCATCACACACCACACCTGTTACACACACCACACCTGTTACACCCATCACACACCGCACCTGTTACACCCATCACACACCACCCCTGTTACACCCATCACACACCGCACCTGCTCCACCCGTCACACACCACACCTGTTACACCCATCACACACCACACCTGTTACACACACCACACCTGTTACACCCATCACACACCACACCTGTTACACCCATCACACGCCACACCTGCTCCACCTATCACACGCCACACCTGTCACACCCATCACACACCACACCTGTTACACCCATCTCACACCAAACCTGTTACACCCATCACACACCACACCTGTTACACCCATCACACACCACATCTGTTACGCCCATCACACACCACACCTGTTACACCCATCACACGCCACACCTGCTCCACCTATCACACGCCACACCTGTCACACCCATCATACACAACACCTGTTACACCCATCACACACCGCACCTGCTACACCCATCAAACACCACACCCGTTACACCCATCACACACCACACTTGTTACACCCATCACACACCACACCTGTTACACCCATCACACACCGCACCTGCTACACCCATCACACACCACACATGCTCCACCCATCACATACCACACCTGTTACACCCATCACACACCACACCTGTCACACCCATCACACACCACACCTGTTACACCCATCACACACCACACCTGCTCCACCCATCACACACCACACCTGTCACACCCATCACACACCGCACCTGCTCCACCCATCACACGCCACACCTGTTACACCCATCACACACCACACCTGTTACACCCATCACACACCACACCTGTTACACCCATCACACACCACACCTGTTACACCCATCAGACACCACACCTGTTATACCCATCACAAACCAAACCTGTTACACCCATCGCACACCACACCTGTTACACCCATCACACACCACACCTGTTACACCCATCAAACACCACACCTGTTACACCCATCACACACCACACCTGTTACACCCATCACACACCACACCTGTTACACGCATCACACACCACACCTGTTACACCCATCACACACCACACCTGTTACACCCATCACACACCACACCTGTTACACCCATCACACACCGCACCTGTTACACCCATCACACACCGCACCTGTTACACCCATCACACACCACACCTGTTACACCCATCACACTCCACACCTGCTACACCCATCACACGCCGCACCTGTTACACCCATCACACACCACACCTGTTACACCCATCACACACCACATCTGTCACACCCATCACACACCACACCTGTCACACCCATCACACACCACACCTGTTACACCCATCACACACCACACCTGTTACACCGATCACACACCGCACCTGTTACGCCCATAACACACCACACCTGTTACACCCATCACACACCACACCTGTCACACCCATCACACACCACACCTGTCACACCCATCACACACCACACCTGTCACACCCATCACACACCACACCTGTTACGCCCATCACACACCGCACCTGTTACACCCATTACCCACCACACCTGCTCCACCCATCACACACCGCACCTGTTACACCCATCACACACCACACCTGTTACACCCATCACACACCGCACCTGTTACACCCATCACACACCACACTTGCTCCACCCATCACACACCGCACCTGTTACACCCATCACACACCGCACCTGTTACACCCATCACACACCGCATCTGTCACACCCATCACACACCACACCTGTTACACCCATCACACACCACACCTGTTACACCCATCACACACCGCACCTGTTACGCCCATCACACACCACACCTGTTGCACCCATCACACACCACACCTGTCACACCCATCACACACCACACCTGTCACACCCATCACACACCACACCTGTTACACCCATCACACACCACACCTGTTACACCCATCACACTCCACACCTGCTACACCCATCACACGCCGCACCTGTTACACCCATCACACACCACACCTGTTACACCCATCACACACCACATCTGTCACACCCATCACACACCACACCTGTCACACCCATCACACACCACACCTGTTACACCCATCACACACCACACCTGTTACACCGATCACACACCGCACCTGTTACGCCCATAACACACCACACCTGTTACACCCATCACACACCACACCTGTCACACCCATCACACACCACACCTGTCACACCCATCACACACCACACCTGTTACGCCCATCACACACCGCACCTGTTACACCCATTACCCACCACACCTGCTCCACCCATCACACACCGCACCTGTTACACCCATCACACACCACACCTGTTACACCCATCACACACCGCACCTGTTACACCCATCACACACCACACTTGCTCCACCCATCACACACCGCACCTGTTACACCCATCACACACCGCACCTGTTACACCCATCACACACCGCATCTGTCACACCCATCACACACCACACCTGTTACACCCATCACACACCACACCTGTTACACCCATCACACACCGCACCTGTTACGCCCATCACACACCACACCTGTTGCACCCATCACACACCACACCTGTCACACCCATCACACACCACACCTGTCACACCCATCACACACCACACCTGTTACACCCATCACACACCGCACCTGTTACACTCATCACACACCACAGTTGTTACACCCATCACACACCACACCTGTTACACCCATCACACACCGCACCTGCTACACCCATCACACACCACACATGCTCCACCCATCACACACCACACCTGTTACACCCATCAAACACCACACCTGTTACACCCATCACACACCACACCTGTTACACCCATCACACACCACACCTGTTACACGCATGACACACCACACCTGTTACATCCATCACACACCACACCTGTTACACCCATCACACACCACACCTGTTACACCCATCACACACCGCACCTGTTACACCCATCACACACCGCACCTGTTACACCCATCACACACCACACCTGTTACACCCATCACACTCCACACCTGCTACACCCATCACACGCCGCACCTGTTACACCCATCACACACCACACCTGTTACACCCATCACACACCACATATGTCACACCCATCACACACCACACCTGTCACACCCATCACACACCACACCTGTTACACCCATCACACACCACACCTGTTACACCGATCACACACCGCACCTGTTACGCCCATAACACACCACACCTGTTACACCCATCACACACCACACCTGTCACACCCATCACACACCACACCTGTCACACCCATCACACACCACACCTGTCACACCCATCACACACCACACCTGTTACGCCCATCACACACCGCACCTGTTACACCCATCACCCACCACACCTGCTCCACCCATCACACACCGCACCTGTTACACCCATCACACACCACACCTGTTACACCCATCACACACCGCACCTGTTACACCCATCACACACCACACTTGCTCCACCCATCACACACCGCACCTGTTACACCCATCACACACCGCACCTGTTACACCCATCACACACCGCATCTGTCACACCCATCACACACCACACCTGTTACACCCATCACACACCACACCTGTTACACCCATCACACACCGCACCTGTTACGCCCATCACACAACACACCTGTTGCACCCATCACACACCACACCTGTCACACCCATCACACACCACACCTGTCACACCCATCACACACCACACCTGTTACACCCATCACACACCGCACCTGTTACACTCATCACACACCACAGTTGTTACACCCATCACACACCACACCTGTTACACCCATCACACACCGCACCTGCTACACCCATCACACACCACACATGCTCCACCCATCACATACCATACCTGTTACACCCATCATGCACCACACCTGTTACACCCATCACACACCACACCTGTTACACCCATCACACATCACACCTGCTCCACCCATCACACACCACACCTGCTACACCCATCACAAAATTGTGTGCTCGGAGTTTTTGGTGAACATTCATTTTGAAGATACGAGGGCTTCCAGGCATGTTTACGACCATTTACCCTCTCATTGTGTGCCATAACAGCCCGTGTGATAAATTTGGGAAACGTTTTTACTACATCATGAATATATGAATAAGTATAGACGTGTAAGTCACATGTGACTATATATGCATTCCTCTGTGCCTCGATACTGATGTGTAGATGGTGTGGATATTATTTTTTGCTGTCTGCAGCTGACGCTTCCTCTGACGCTTCCTCTGCAGAATTGGTCTGATGGAGCAAATGCACTCAGCGCAGCTCGGTATGACAAGTCAACAATGCGACCAGCGTGCATACAGCACGGATCGGACTGGAAATTTGACACGGCACCAGAGAACTCACACAGGAGAGAAACCCTTCAAGTGCAGTGTGTGTGGGAAGGCATTTTCACGGTCATCTGTTGTTAAAAAACACCAGAGAACACACACAGGAGAGAAACCCTTCAGGTGCACTGTGTGTGGGAAGGCGTTTGCATGGCCATCAGTTCTTCAGACCCACCAGAGAACACACACAGGAGAGAAACCCTTCAAGTGCACTGTGTGTAGGAAGGCATTTTCACTGTCATCTGTTCTTAAAAAACACCAGAGAACACATACGGGAGATAAACCCTTCAAGTGCACTCTGTGCGGGAAGGCATTTTCACAGTCACCACATCTTAAAGTACACCAGAGAACACACACGGGAGAGAAACCCTTCAAGTGCAGTGTGTGTGGGAAGGCATTTTCAGATTTATCTACTCTTAAAAAACACCAGAGAACACACACAGGAGAGAAACCCTTCAAGTGCAGTGTGTGCGTGAAGGCATTTGCACAGTCATCTGATCTTGTAAAACACCAGAGAACACACACAGGAGAGAAACCCTTCAGGTGCAGTGTGTGCGTGAAGGCATTTGCACAGTCATCTGATCTTGTAAAACACCAGAGAACACACACGGGAGAGAAACCCTTCAGGTGCACGATGTGCGGAATGGCGTTTACACAGTCATGTTATCTTGTAACACACCAGAGAACACACACGGGAGAGAAACCTTTCAGGTGCACGATGTGTGGGATGGCGTTTACACAGTCGTATAATCTCGTATTACACCAGAGAACACACACGGGAGAGAAACCCTTCAAGTGCAGTGTTTGTGGGAAGGCATTTTCATGGTCATCTTATCTTAAAAAACACCAGAGAACACACACAGGAGAGAAACCTTTCAGGTGCACTCTGTGCGGGAATGCATTTGCACATTCATCAAATCTTCAAGTACACCAGAGAACACATCAGAAGATCCACAAGGAGTGGAGTCTGAAATCAGCTTGTGAAAATCAAAGTGCCGCAATGAGCCCATCCCTCATGAAACAAGAACCGGACGAAAATCCCAGCTTGGACACTTTTAAAGGTATCGAGGTGAAATATGAAGAGGTGAAGGTGAAATGTGAAGAAGTGATGAGCGAAGAAGTGAAGGTAAAATGTGAAGTTGAAGATTCAACTCCAAAATGGGACCTTCACATCGTAAAGCAGGAGGAGAATTCTGACTGAGGCAGAGTGAGGCAACTCCCGGTAGATGTGTAAGCCAGAGACGATGTCACACAATAGATGCACCTTTGTAAATAGGCCTTTAATGACAAGAATGTGAAGTTGAACACTTTATGGGCCCGTGGGTTGGGTAGATCTCTAATCAGGAGCAAGAGCTAATAAGCTCCCAAGCATTCACTATGTTATCATAATTGCTTTTACATGGTGCTTGCTTAATAGACAATGAGTTGCTCCAGATGCTTCGTGGAACACAAAAACACCATTTGACCTGTATCACAAGAACAACGGGTCCCACCTGAGTTCTCTGTACAGGTTACTTCCAAACAGACACGCACACTTTGTCCTAACATCACTTATTCAATGTTTGACCCTTACAGATCAAATGTTACAAGAATGCACAAAACCAGACAAGTATACATTCTAAATTATTGACAGGCATATTAAGAAAATTGGATTACTGCAGTGAAATATACTGCATCACGTTACATCGTATTGACAAGAAGCTTTTAAAAAAAGTTGCACATTCTGCTTCACAGTGTATGTAAAACATACTATTGTGTCATTCAAAACGAGTAGGCCATTGCATGCTGGCGTCTGAGTGAAAATGTAGCAAATTCTAAGCATTACCTACAAACTACACAACTGAGATGACACATCAATCATCGCCCCCTACTGACAGGCTCTTGTCCACATGCAGGCCGGTGCAGGGCCACCACCTTGTGCCACATAGGGGCAGCTGCTACTTTGGGATGCTCTTCGAGTGTTTGTGATGAGACACTAAACTCCGAGTTGCTGAGGCGGTTAAGCAAGCACCGTGTAAATACAATTATTATACCATAGTGAATGCTTGGGGGCTTGTCTCTCGCTCCTGGTTAGAGATCTACCCAACCCACAGGTCCACAAAGACTGGCCGCTCTTACTCTGCAGGTTGAACCTAGGAAATGAGTGTTCAACTTCACATTCTTGTCATTAAAGGCCTATGACAAAGGTGCATCTATTGGAGCGACATCGTCTCTGGCTTACACATCTACCGGGTCTCCATTTGACTTTGGATTGTCTCGGAGGAAGTCCACCCACACCTCCACTTCCACAAACTGCTGGGAGTTGCCTCGCTCTGCCTCAGTCAGAATTCTCCTCCTGCTTCACATTGCTTTCATCAATGTAAAGGTCCCATTCTGGAGATGATTCTTCATCTTCACATTTTACCTTCACTTCTTCGCTCTTCACCATCACTTCTTCACATTTCACCTTCACCTCTTCATATTTCACCTTTATACCTTTAAAAGTGTCCAAGCTGGGATTTTCGTCCGGTTCTTGTTTCATGAGGGATGGGCTCATTATGGCACTTTGACTTTCACAAGCTGATTTCAGACTCCACTCCTTGTGGATCTTCCGATGCTTTTGTGTTCTCTGGTGTCTTCGAAAATTTGATGAATGTGCAAATGCCTTCCCACAAACACTGCACTTGAAGGGTTTCTCTCCCATGTGTGTTCTCTGGTATGTTACAAGATTACATGAATCTGAAAACGCCTTGCCGCACAGAGTACACTTGAAGGGTTTCTCTCCTGTGTGTGTTCTCTGGTGTTTTTTAAGAGCAGATAACCATGAAAATGCCTTCCCACAAACACTGCACTTGAAGGGTTTCTCTCCCGTGTGTGTTCTCTGGTGTTTTACAAGATTACATGACTGTGTAAACGCCATCCTGCACATCGTGCACCTGAAGAGTTTCTCTCCCGTGTGTGTTCTCTGGTGGTTCTGAAAAACTGATGGCCATGCAAATGCCTTGTCACACACAGTACATTTGAAGGGTTTCTCTCCTGTGTGACTTCTCTGGTGCCGTGTCAGATTTCCAGTCCGGTCCGTGCTGTATGCACGCTGGTCGCATTGTTGACGTGTCGTACCGAGCTGCTGTGCTGACTGCCTTTGCTCCATCAGACCAATTCTGCAGAGGAAGCGTCAGCTGGAGACAGAAAAAAGAATATCCACACCATCTACACGTCAGGCACAGAGGAATGCACACGTGACTACATCATTAATATATTCATGATGTAGTGAAAAATTTTCCCAAATTCATCAGATTTGATGAATCTGCAAACGCCTTCACGCACAGAGTGCACCTGAAGGGTTTCTCTCCACGGGCTGCTATGGCACACAATGAGAGGGCAAATGTCATTAATATGCCTGGAAGCCTTCATATCTTCCAAGATGAATGTTAACCCAAAACTCTAAGCACACAATATCGGCTGTCTGACTACAAAAAGAATATTTATTAAAGCTAAATTCAGCTGACATAGCAAAGGGTGTTGAAAACAAAACTATTTGTGTTATGCAGAAATGCATAAATTAATGTTCAATCGCAACTTAGAGGTGTGAATCCAGGCTCAGATGTCCTTAAATGCTGGGATGAACAGATCCGACTTCAGCTGCATGTGTGTGCTGTGTTCACCTCCTGTTTCCATTCGTATGAAGATTTCCAGAGGAAAACAAAAATAACCTATTGTTTTGATATAACCTCCGTGTGCAATAGAGTTAATAGACTTTACTGCAAATACAAACTTGACACTGTCACACACTGCCATGAGTAAACAGGTGGTGGTGTGACCAGAACCATGCCTGGCCACCTTCATCTGCTCAGCATTAATTCTTCCTCACTCCACCAAGTAATGAATCGAAGATCAATTAACATAGCCGAGGCTATCCGTGTCTCTGTCTCTCTCTCCCCGTGGTGAAGGTGTTCCCCTCCACACATTCAGAGTCAACAGCGGCACGCGCTTAGCGTCTTTGACCGATAGATACATTGACACACGTATTGTTGGATCTTTCAGTAAAGTCACGTAGATAGAAAATAAAAATAACAGATTAAATTAAATAAGATAAAGACCACTTTTGTTGCGATTGAAACGTCGTGGGTTTATTGCTTTATTTTAAATTTTTATTTTTTTATTTTCTATCTACGTGACTTTACCGAAAGAACCAGGAATATTAATTCCTGCAGTCACCAAAGTTTTAAGTCAAAACATTCACACACGTTGACAAAGCCTCACCTTGTGTTGTTGTGGGCAGGTCGCTTCTGATAACAAGAGCGGTATAGCAGCTCAAGCGGGCTTGGCCTGCTAACAAAAGAAAATAAAAACTGCGTGAATATTGACAATAAAACAAAGTTACAAAGTGGCGAGCCGGGTGAAGACAAATTAAACTTAAGCGAGATAATTAAAGTGAATGCAATCAGGCGAGGGCAGGAGGCAAGGCCCCGCGTGGCTAGGCCCCGCGTTGTAAAGTTCCAACCTGGACATCGATTCCCATGCTCGCTGCTACTCAACTGACATCCCTGCGAGAGAGAGGCTCTACCTTGGTAAACAACAACAACAACCACCACCACAACGACCACCACCACAACGATGAGAATTTCTCACCTCGGATTTCAGTGCAAGCGCGCACACGGCAGCTTCCTGTTGCCTCGCGACAGCAGGAAGTAGTATGACGTCACTTCCCTCCAACGAGCGGCTCTGTAACTGAATAAATTATGTTAATGAGGCCGGCCCATATGTCGAGCGATGGGGGCGTGGGCGCTGTACCCGTCGCAATAAACTCGCGACGGCTTTAACAGAAACATTATGTTAATGAGCTACCAGTCACTGGGCGTAGCTTTGCCCAAATAAGGATTGCCACTGGAACGATATCGGCAGTGACACAAACGGAGGTGACGTCACGCTCAAGAGCGCGGTGTACGGGGGAGGGGTGAATACCGTGGTGACATGACGTCACTAGCGAGGTACACCTCCCCCTGGTGTTTCACGCCAATGAAGTAATGCAGAGTGGTGACGTCACAGAGTTGGAGTTTAAAGTTGAATTAGATTCATTTTCCATTGCTCCCTCCCTTTGGTGTGTGAGCTCAGCAACAACGTGGACATTATTGTGTATACACTGTGTGTGTGTACACTGTGTGTGTGTGTCACTATGTCACTGTGTGTGTGTCACTGTGTGTGTGTACACTGCGTGTGCACACTGTGTGTCACTGTGTGTGTGTACACTGTGTGTGTGTACACTGTGTGTACACTGTGTGTACACTATGTGTATACACTGTGTGTGTGTACACTGTGTGTGTGTACACTGTGTGTGTGTACACTGTGTGTGTACATTGTGTGTGTGTGTACTGTGTGTACATTTCGATTTAAAGCTTACGTGACTGCAATGATTCATCTTCTTTGGTTCTTTCGGTAAAGTCACGTAGAATGATAATAAAATAATAAATTGATAAAATAAAATAACACAATAATATTCTCATGACGTTTCGGCCACAACACAAGTGGCCTTCATCAGGTGAAGGGGGCGAGACTGTCTGGTAGGACAGCGCTGGAGTGAAAGCCACGTTCAGATACGGCCTTTAAGCTGTGTGAGAGGAACAAAGCGCCTTGACAAAGGAATTAGCATATAATTTAGCATTGAAATGGCTGAATGATTAGCTTGTGACTGGTCACAGAAATAGCTAAGTTAAAAGTTGAAGCATACACACCCGCAGAGGCACCCATTGTTAACGGAATTAGCATAGAATTTAGCATTGAAATAGCTAAGTTAAGGCATACACATCTTGACAATGGAATTAGCATAGAATTTAGCATTGAGATAGCTGAGTGATTAGCTTGTACCTGCTGCAGAGATAGAGCTTGTACCTGCTGTAGAAATAGCTACGTTAAAGTCAGAGCATACACATTCACTGAGGCCCTTAGTACAAATCAAACAGGAGAATTTAGCATTGAAATAACTAGGCGAATCCAGCATTGAAACAACTGAGTGATTAGCTAGTGACTGGTCACAGAAATGACTACACATCTGAGCTATTCACAGTACTATATAGTGAACCAATAAAAACTAAAATATAAATTTCCTTCATGTTATCAATAAACTCTATATTCTCCAATCAGCTAAGCTACCAACAATAAGTCGTTATATATCACAATGCTATATGGCGTAAAAATGGGTGGATTCTTACCCTCAAATTTCAGTACCACGGATAGCTACGGGCCCCGTTCAGACGGACGAGTTCGTCCATGGTCGGAACAGAGGAGGGGGAGAGAGACAGCTGCGAGGCCCTAGTATGCTCCATGTTGTAAAACTATACCATTAACCGTGGTGTGAGAGGTATTAAGAGGCAATGCTGGCGAAAGAGCTGCGGTCTGAAGGTCATCGTAAAAATCCAATTAATTAAGAACAGAAATGATTTAAAACATCTTTCCAGTGGTTACTAAGCCTGAATCCATCTTCTCGGTTGAAATTGTCTCTGTGCTTGTATATGTGAATGGCCTCATGAACGAATCTCTCATGGTAGCCGGTTGGTTTGCAAAGAACCTCCGTCTTGGAGAAGTCAATGTCATGTGAGCCCACTGAATTATAACAGTGATCTGCCACGGCAGAGGAGTTCGTCCTACCGTGTTTCAAGTCTGCTTTGTGTTCGCGGATGCGGTCCGAGATATGTCTTTTGGTTTCTCCAATGTAGCTACTACCACAGAGGCACTTTAGTTTGTAAACGCCCGGGTACTGTATGTCTGGAACAGTATCTTTTACAGATGGAACTAAATCACGGATTTTATGTACTGTGTTGAATCGGACCTGGATCTTGTGTTTGTTCAGGAAAAGATAGACGTCAACAAAGTCGTAATTAATCGCAGTAACAGTTCCATTTCTGATGGTCTGAAATCCGTTTTAGCTAAAGGTCTAAACTTTGCTGTCACACCGAGACACTTACCGGTTAATGATATCATTGCCCATGTCGACGTTGCACTCAAGGGCTTGAGTCACATCTCTGCAGACGTAGCAAGATCTGAAATCGCAGCAACCCTCAAAAACGCTAAGTTGCCACCCAGCAAGATCAGCAAAGACGAACGTTTTGAATTATCTCAATTAAAAAATAGGGATGATATTGTCGTCCTCTCAGCCGACAAAGGCAATGCCACTGTCATCATGGACAAAACAGAATATAACAACAAAATTCAAGAACTACTCAACGATGGCAGCTACACAAAAATAAAAAGAGATCCCACCAACAGCCTGGTCACAAAAACGAACAAAATCATCTCTGATTCAACAGCATTAATTGATGAGATCAAACAGTTCTCGTTGAAGCCCTCTGCTGCCAGACCACCAAGATTATATGGCCTTCCAAAGATACACAAAGAAGATACACCCCTTCGTCCCATCGTCTCTACTATCAGCTCCCCCACCTACAAACTGGCACGTTTTCTTGCTGATATACTGCGACCTTTCACTGGAAAAACCACCTCTGCGGTACTAAATTCTAGTCACCTGGTATCGACAATCAAAGGCATTTCCCTGTCCCCAAACGACCTGCTTGTCAGTTTTGATGTGGTGTCCTTGTTCACCAAAGTCCCGGTACCTGACACCATCGCTATCATTGAAGACCTGGTTCATCAAGGACTGCATACTGATGTACCCCCCCTGGTGAGACATTGCTTAACCAACACTTACCTCACCTGGAATGGAACGTTCTACAAACAAACTGAGGGCACCCCAATGGGCTCCCCCCTATCTCCGGTTGTAGCCAACGTATTCATGGAAAAATTTGAAACTGACGCCATCCAGACTGCCACTCTACGCCCGACCTTATGGAAGAGGTACGTTGATGACACCTTTGTCATCTGGCCACATGGCCAGCCTGCTCTAGACCAATTCCGCGACCACATCAATTCCATACACCCAGCCATCAGATTTACCATGGAGGTCGAAAAAGATGGCAAACTACCCTTTTTGGATGTCTTAATTAAAAGAAGACATGATGGTTCAATGAGCCACTCTGTCTACAGGAAAGCTACCCATACAGATGCTTACTTGAAACCGGATTCCCACCACCATCCATCCCAGAAGAACTCCCTCATCAAGACTCTATACCATAGAGCCCAATGCATTTCCGACCAGGAACACATTACCAGTGAACTCAAGCACGTACACCAGGCTCTCAGGGCTAATGGCTACTCCGACTACACAATCCGCAAAGCCATCACTCCAGTCATGAAGAAGGATCCTCTTGTGGAGCCACTCAAAACCATCACCTTGCCCTACATTGCAGGGGTCACTTTAAAGATCTCCAAAATCCTGAACAAACACAAGATCCAGGTCCGATTCAACACAGTACATAAAATCCGTGATTTAGTTCCATCTGTAAAAGATGCTGTTCCAGACATACAGTACCCGGGCGTTTACAAACTAAAGTGCCTCTGTGGTAGTAGCTACATTGGAGAAACCAAAAGACATATCTCGGACCGCATCCGTGAACACAAAGCAGACTTGAAACACGGTAGGACGAACTCCTCTGCCGTGGCAGATCACTGTTATAATTCAGTGGGCTCACATGACATTGACTTCTCCAAGACGGAGGTTCTTTGCAAACCAACCGGCTACCATGAGAGATTCGTTCATGAGGCCATTCACATATACAAGCACAGAGACAATTTCAACCGAGAAGATGGATTCAGGCTTAGTAACCACTGGAAAGATGTTTTAAATCATTTCTGTTCTTAATTAATTGTATTTTTACGATGACCTTCAGACCGCAGCTCTTTCGCCAGCATTGCCTCTTAATACCTCTCACACCACGGTTAATGGTATAGTTTTACAACATGGAGCATACTAAGGCCTCGCAGCTGTCTCTCTCCCCCTCCTCTGTTCCGACCATGGACGAACTCGTCCGTCTGAACGGGGCCCGTAGCTATCCGTGGTGCTGAAATTTGAGGGTAAGAATCCACCCATTTTTTCGCCATATAGCATTGTGATATATAACGACTTATTGTTGGTAGCTTAGCTGATTGGAGAATATAGAGTTTATTGATAACATGAAGGAAATTTATATTTTAGTTTTTATTGGTTCACTATATAGTACTGTGAATAGCTCAGATGTGTAGTCATTTCTGTGACCAGTCACTAGCTAATCACTCAGTTGTTTCAATGCTGGATTCGCCTAGTTATTTCAATGCTAAATTCTCCTGTTTGATTTGTACTAAGGGCCTCGGTGAATGTGTATGCTCTGACTTTAACGTAGCTATTTCTACAGCAGGTACAAGCTCTATCTCTGCAGCAGGTACAAGCTAATCACTCAGCTATCTCAATGCTAAATTCTATGCTAATTCCATTGTCAAGATGTGTATGCCTTAACTTAGCTATTTCAATGCTAAATTCTATGCTAATTCCGTTAACAATGGGTGCATCTGCGGGTGTGTATGCTTCAACTTTTAACATAGCTATTTCTGTGACCAGTCACAAGCTAATCATTCAGCCATTTCAATGCTAAATTATATGCTAATTCCTTTGTCAAGGCGCTTTGTTCCTCTCACACAGCTTAAAGGCCGTATCTGAACGTGGCTCTTTCACTCCAGCGCTGTCCTACCAGACAGTCTCGCCCCCTTCACCTGATGAAGGCCGCTTGTGTTGTGGCCGAAACGTCGTGAGAATATTATTGTGTTATTTTATTTTATCAATTTATTATTTTATTATCATTCTACGTGACTTTACCGAAAGAACCAAAGAAGATGTGTGTACATTGTGTGTACACTGCGTGTGTGTGTACATTTGTGTGTGTGTACACTGTGTGTATACACTGTGTGTGTGTACACTATACTCTTTGGTTCTATTGGGTAAAGTCACGTAGGTGAAAATAAAATAAAAATCACGACGTTTCGGCCACAACACAAGCGGCCTTCATCAGGTGAAGGGACGAGACTGCCTGGAGGACAGCGCTGGAGTGAGAGAAGCCACGCTTAGATCACGACCTTTAAGCTTGTGATCGCGGCATCTTTTGAGGAAGGTCAGCGTCTCGATGAGTTGCGACTTCTTGTCCCGTTGTCTGTTAATAGAATAGAACCAAAGAGTATGGATCCTAGCAGTCACGAAAGCTTTAAATCTAGAATTGTGTGTACACTGTTTGTATACAGTGTGTGTGTACACCGTTTGTATACACTGTGTGTGTACACTGTGTGTATACACTGTGTGTCGCTGTGTGTGTCACTGTGTGTGTCACTGTGTCACTGTGTGTGTCACTATGTGTGCGTCACTGTGTCAGTGTGTATATACTGCGTGTGTGTATATATACTGCGTGTGCACACACTGTGTGTGTACACTATGTATATACACTGTGTGTGTACACTGTGTCACTGTGTGTGTGTACACTGTGTGTGTGTACACTGTGTACCCTGTGTGTACACTGTGTGTACACTGTATGTGTGTACACTGTGTGTGTGTACACTGTGTGTGTGTACACTGTGTATACAGTGTGTGTGTACACTGTGTGTGTACCCTGTGTGTGTACACTGTGTGCACTGTGTGTGTGTACACTGTGTATACAGTGTGTGTACACTACGTGTTTACACTGTGTACATACACTGTGTGTGTACACTGTATGTGTTCACTGTGTGTACAGTGTATACACTGTGTGTAAACTGTGTGTGTACACTGTGTGTGTACACTGTGTGTGTGTGTGTGTACACTGTGTGTACACTGTGTGTGTGTACACTGTTTGTGTCCGCATTGAACCGAACCCCCAGCAAGGCCATCTACTTAATGACGAGAGAAAATTCACACAAAATCTCCTTTTCAATGAAGTCTTCCAGATGTAAATTGATACAAGCTTTTAATGAAGAAATAAAATCATCCAATTCAAAACACAACACAATTCAAAGATGTTTCATTTTACAACTTCAAAACGGAGCATGGGGTACTTGCGTGAATGCGTCCTTCGTGTGCAAATGTTGTGACTTTCCTGGCCTGAAGGCCGTCAATGTGTTGAACCCTTATTGGTGCACAGCGTCTCAACAACAGCAGTGGGGTTTGCTTCAACCGATAGGTAACGAACATCCAGACGTCAATCAGCAAGGTGCATTTCTAGCCCTAGTTAGACAAAATCTACGTCAACACGTAAGACAAAACTACAATTCGTGTTGTAGAGAATGTACCTCCTCCTATACGTGTAACTTTCAAGTGGTATGCCTTGTGACTCATGAATGATCCGAGTGTGCTACCTATTTCAAAGACAATGAGTTGCTCCAGAGGCAGATGCTTCGTGGAACACAAAAAACCCTTTGACCTGTATCACAAGAACAACGGGTCTCACCTGAGTTCTCTGTACAGGTTACTTTCAAACACACACACACACTTTGTCTTAACATCACTTATTCAATGTTTGACCCTTACAGATCAAATGTTACAAGTATGCACAAAACCAGACAAGTATACATTCTAAATTTATTGACAGGCATATTAACCATTACTGCAGTGAAATATACTGCATCACGTTACATCATATTAACAAGAAGCTTTTAAAAAAAGTTGCCCAGTCTGCTTCAAAGTGTATGTTAAACATACTATTGTGTCATTCAAAACGAGTAGGCCATTGCATGCTGGCGTCTGAGTGAAATTGTAGCAAATTCTAAACATTACCTACAAACTACACAACTGAGATGACACATCAATCATCGCCCCCTACTGACAGGCTCTAGTCCACATGCAGGCCGGTGCAGGGCCACCACCTTGTGCCACACAGGGGCAGCTGCTACTTGGGGATGCTCTTCGAGTGTTTCAGAAGAGGTACGACACAAAACTCCGAGTTGCTGAGGCAATTAAGCAAGCACCATGTAAAAGCAATTGTTATAACATAGTGAATGCTTGGGAGCTTATTGGCTCTTGCTCCTGGTTAGAGATCTACCCAACCCACGGGCCCACAAAGTGCTCAACTTCACATTACTGTCATTAAAGGCCTGTGACAAAGGTGCATCTATTGTAGCGACATCGTCTCTGGCTTACACATCTACCGGGTCTCCACTTGACTTTGTATTGTCTAGGAGCAAGTCCACCCACACCTCCACTTCCACAAACTGCTGGGAGTTGCCTCACTCTGCCTCAGTCAGAATTCTCCTCCTGCTTCACGTTGCCTTCATCAATGTAAAGGTCCCATTCTGGAGATGAATCTTCATCTTCACATTTTACCTTCACTTCTTCGCTTATCACTTCTTCACATTTCACCTTCACCTCTTCATATTTGACCTTGATACCTTTAAAAGTGTCCAAGCTGGGATTTTCGTCTGGTTCTTGTTTCATGAGGGATGGGCTCATTGCGGCACTTTGACTTTCACAAGCTGATTTCAGACTCCGACTCCGCTCCTTGTGATGCCTTTTTGTTCTCTGGTGTCTTCGAAGAGTTGATGAATCTGCAAACGGCTTCCCGCACAGAGCACACTTGAAGGGTTTCTCTTCTGTGTGTGTTCTCTGGTGTTTTACAAGATTACATGACTGTGCAAACGCCTTGCCACACACACTGCACCTGAAGGGTTTCTCTCCCGTGTGTGTTCTCTGGTGGGTCTGAAGAACTGATGGCCATGCAAATGCCTTGTTACACACAGTACATTTGAAGGGTTTCTCTCCTGTGTGACTCATCTGGTGCCGTGTCAAATTTCCAGTCCGGTCCGTGCTGTATGCACGCTGGTCGCATTGTTGACTTGTCGTACCGAGCTGCGCTGAGTGCATTTGCTCCATCAGACCAATTCTGCAGAGGAAGCGTCAGCTGCAGACAGAAAAAAAGAATATCCACACCATCTACACGTCAGGCACAGAGGAATGCACACGTGACTTACACGTCTATACTTATTAATATATTCATGATGTAGTGAAAAAGTTTCCCAAATTCATCAGATTTGATGAACGTGCAAACGCCTTCACGTACAGAGTGCACCTGAAGGGTTTATCTCCACGGGGTGCTATGGCACACAGTGAGAGGGAAAATGTCATTAATATGCCTGGAAGCCTTCATATCTTCAAGATGAATGTTAACCCAAAACTCTAAGCACACAATTTCGGCTGTCTGACTACAAAATGAATATTTATGAAAGCAAAATTCAGCTGACATAGCAAAGGGTGTTGAAAACAATACTATTTCTGTTGTGCAGAAATGCATTAATTAACGTTCAATCGCAACTCAGGTGTGAATCCAGGCTATGTCCTTGAATGCTGGGGATGAACAGTTCCGACTTCAGCTGAATGTGTGTGCTGTGTTCACCTGTTTCCATTCGTATAAAGAGATCCAGAGGAAAACAAAAATAAACTATATCCTCGTGTTCAACAGAGTTAATAGACTTTACTTCAAACACAAATTTGACACTGTCACACACTGCCATGAGCAAACAGGTGGTGGTGTGACCAGAACCATGCCTGGCCACCTTCATCTGCTCAGCATTAATTCTTCCTCACTCCACCAAGTAATGAATCGAGGATCAATCAACATAGCCGAGGCTATCCGTGTCTCTGTCTCTCTCTCCCCGTGGTGAAGGTGTTCCCCTCCACACATTCAGAGTCAACAGCGGCACGCGCTTAGCGTCTTTGACCGATAGATACATTGACGCACGTATTGTTGGTTCTTTCAGTAAAGTCACGTAGATAGAAAATAAAGATAACAGATTAAATTTAATAAGATAAAGACCACTTGTGTTGCGATCAAAATGTCGTGGGTTTTTTGCTTTATTTAAAAAAAAATATTCTTCATTTAATTTTATTTTCTGTTATTTTAATTTAATTTTTTATCTACGTGACTTTACCGAAAGAACCAAGAATATTAATTCCTGCAGTCACCAAAGTTTTAAGTCAAAACATTCACACACGTTGACCTTGTGTTGTTGTGGGCAGGTCGCTTCTGATAACAAGAGCGGTATAGCAGCTCAAGCGGGCTTGGCCTGGTAACAAAAGAAAATAAAAACTGCGTGAATATTTACAATAAAACAAAGTTACAAAGTGGCGAGCCGGGTGAAGACAAATTAAACTTAAGCGAGATAATTAAAGTGAATGCAATCAGGCGAGGGCAGGAGGCAAGGCCCCGCGTGGCTAGGCCCCGCGTTGTAAAGTTCCAACCTGGACATCGATTCCCATGCTCGCTGCTACTCAACTGACATCCCTACGAGAGAGAGAGGCTCTACCTTGGTAAACAACAACAACCACCACAACCACCACCACAACAACGATGAAAATTTCTCACCTCGGATTTCAGTGCAAGCGCGCACACGGCAGCTTCCTGTTACCTCCCGACAACAGGTAGTGGACGTCACTTCCCCCCCACGAGCGGTTCACCAACTAAATAAATTATGTTAATGAGGCCGGCCCATATGTCGAGGGATGGGGGCGTGGGCGCTGAACCCGTCGCAATAAACTCGCGACGGCTTTAACGGACACATTATGTTAATGAGCCACCAGTCACTGGGCGTAGCTGTGCCCAAATAAGGATTGCCACTGGAACGATATCGGCAGTGACCCAGGCGGAGGTGACGTTCCGCTCAAGAGCGCGGTGGACGGGGGTCGGGGTGAATACCTTGGTGACATGACGTCACTAGCGAGGTACACCTCCACCTGGCGTTTCACGACGATGAAGTATGCAGAGTGGTGACGTCACAGAGTTGATTTAGATTAATTTTTCATTGCTCCCTCCCTTGGGTGTGAGCTCAGCAACAACGTGGACATTATTGTGTATACACTGTGTGTGTGTACACTGTGTGTGTACACTGTGTATACACTGTGTATGTGTGTACACTGCGTGTGTGTACACTGTGTATACACTGTGTGTCACTGTGTCGCTGTGTGTCGCTGTGTCACTGTGTGTCACTGTGTGTGTGTACACTGTGTGTATATATACACTGTGTGTGTACCCTGTGTGTACACTGTGTGTATATACTGTATGCACACTGTGTGTACAGTGTGTGTACACTGTGTGTACACTGTGTGTGTACACTGTGTGTGTACACTGTGTATACTGTGTGTACACTGTGTGTGTACACTGTGTATACTGTGTGTACACTGTGTGTGTGTACACTGTGTGTACACTGTGTATACTGTGTGTGTACACTGTTTGTGTCGGCATTGAACCAAGTCCCCCGGCAAGGCCGTCTACTTAATGACGAGAGAAAATTCATATGAAATGTCCTTTTCAATGAAGTCTTCCAGATGTAAATTGATACAAGCTTTTAATGAAGAAATAAAATCATCTAATTCAAAACACAACACAATTCAATAATGTTTCATTTTAAAACTTCAAAATGGAGCATGGGGTACTTGCGTGAATGCGTCCTTCGTGTGCAAATGTTGTGACTCTCCTGGCCTGAAGGCCGTCAATGTGTTGGACCCTTATTGGTGCACAGCGTCTCAACAACAGCAGTGGGGTTTGCTTCAACCGATAGGTACGAACATCCAGACGTCAATCAGAAAGGATCATTTCTAGTCCCAGTTAGAGAAAATCTACGTCAACACGTAAGACAAAACTACAATTCGTGTTGTAGAGAATGTACCTCCTCCTATACGTGTAACTTTCAAGTGGTATGCCTTGTAACTGATGAATGATCCGAGCGTGCTCCCTATTTCAAAGATAATGAGTTGCTCCAGAGGCAGACGCTTCGTGAAACACAAAAGTACCCTTTGACCTGTATCACAAGAACAACGGGTCTCACTCGAGTTCTCTGTACAGGTTACTTTCAAACACACACACGCACTTTGTCCTACCATCACTTATTCAATGTTTGACCCTCAGACAAAATGTTACATGCATACGCACAATCAGACAAGTATTCATTCTAAATCATTGACGGGCATATTAACAACATTGAATTTCTGCAGCGAAATTGACTGCATCACGTTACATCGTATTAACAAGAAGTTATTTTACAAATACGTACCATCTGCTTAACAGTGTATGTGCAACGTACTATTGTTGCGTCATTCAAAACGAGTAGGCCGTTGCATGCTGGCGTCTGGGTCAAAATGTAGCAAATTCTAAACATTACGCTACAAATAATGAATCACGGCGTTTCGATGGCAACACAAGCAATCGTCATCAGGTGGGACAAGCACAGCAGCAATAAGAAGAAACTGCTGGAGTAGGCGCCTACTACTTCAGCAGTTTCTCTTGCTGTGGTTGTCCCACCTGATGACGATTGCTTGTGTTGTGATCTAAACGCCGTGATCTGTTATGTTTCTACCCACGTGGTGACTTTACCGAAATAACTCAAGAGTGTGGATTCCTGCAGTTACGAAAGCTTCGAATCAAGATTGCCTACAAACTACACAACTGAGATGACGCATCAATCATCGCCCCCTACTGACAGGCTCTTGTCCACATGCAGGCTGGTGCAGGGCCACGACCTTGTGCCACACAGGGGCAGCTGCTACTTGGGGATGCTCTTCGAGTGTTTCAGACGAGGTACGACACGAAACTTTGAGTTGCTGAGGCGATAAAGCAAGCACCGTGTAAATGCAATTGTTATAACATAGTGAATGCTTGGGAGCTTATTGTCTCTCGCTCCTGGTTACAGATCTACCCAACCCATGGGCCCACAAAGTGTTCAACTTCACGTTCTTGTCATTAAAGGCCTGTGACAAAGGTGCATCTATTGGAGCGACATCGTCTCTGGCTTACACATCTACTGGGTCTCCACTTGACTTTGTATTGTCTCGGAGGAAGTCCACCCACACCTCCACTTCTACAAACTGCTGGGAGTTGCCTCACTCTGCCTCACAGTCAGAATTCTCCTCCTGCTTCACGATGTGAAGGTCCCATTTTGGAGTTGAATCTTCATCTTCACATTTTACCTTCACTTCTTCGCTCTTCACCATCACTTCTTCCCTCTTCACCATCACCTCTTCATATTTCACCTCGATACCTTTAAAAGTGTCCAAGCTGGGATTTTCTTCCGGTTCGTGTTTCATGAGGGATGGGCTCATTGCGGCACTTTGACTTTCACAAGCTGATTTCAGACTCCACTCCTTGTGGATCTTCTGATGCTTGTGTTCTCTGGTGTACTTGAAGATTTGATGAATGTGCAAATGCCTTCCCGCAAACACTGCACTTGAAGGGTTTCTCTCCCGTGTGTGTTCTCTGGTGTTTTTTAAGAGCAGATGACTGTGAAAATGCCTTCCCACACACAGTGCACGTGAAGGGTTTCTCTCCCGTGTGTGTTCTCTGGTGTGCTTTAAGAGCAGATGACTGTGAAAATGGCTTCCCATACACACTGCACTTGAAGGGTTTCTCTCCCGTGTGTGTTCTCTGGTGTTTTTTAAGAGCAGATGACTGTGAAAATGCCTTCCTACAAACACTGCACTTAAAGGGTTTCTCTCCCATGTGTGTTTTCTGGTGTCTTTGAAGATTATATGAATCTGGAAATGCCTTCCCACACACAGTGCACTTGAAGGGTTTCTCTCCCATGTGTGTTCTCTGGTGTGTTTTAAGACGAGATGACCATGAAAATGCATTCCCACACACACTGCACTTGAAGGGTTTTTCTCCTGTGTGTGTTCTCTGGTGTTTTTTAAGAGTAGATGAATCTGAAAATGTCTTCCCACACACACTGCACCTGAAGGGTTTCTCTCCCGTGTGTGTTCTCTGGTGTGTTACAAGAGGAGATGACTGTGAAAACGCCTTCCCACACACACTGCACCTGAAGGGTTTCTCTCCCGTGTGTGTTCTCTGGTGTGTTACAAGATTACATGACTGTGCAAACGCCTTCCCACACACACTGCACCTGAAGGGTTTCTCTCCCGTGTGTGTTCTCTGGTGGTTCTGAAAAACTGATGGCCATGCAAATGCCTTGTTACACACAGTACATTTGAAGGGTTTCTCTCCTGTGTCAGTTCTCTGGTGCCGTGTCAAATCTCCAGTCCGATCCGTGCTGTATGCACTCCGGTCGCATTGTTGCCTTGTCCTACCGAGCTGCGCTGAGTGCATTTGCTCCATCAGACCAATTCTGCGGAGGAAGCGTCAGAGGAAGTGTCAGCTGCAGACAGAAAAAAATAATATCCACACCATCTACACGTCAGTATCGAGGCACAGAGGAATGCATATATAGTCACATGTGACTTACACGTCTATATTCATATATTCATGATGTAGTAAAAACTTTCCCAAATTAATCACAGGGCTGTTATGGCACACAATGAGAGGGCAAATGGTTATAAACATGCCTGGAAGCCCTCGTATCTTCAAAATTAATGTTCACCCAAAACTCCGAGCACACAATTTCGGCTGTCTGGCTACAAAAGGAATATTTATGAGCGCTAAATTCAGCTGACATAGCAAAGGGTGTTGAAAACAATACTATCTGTGTTAATTCATAAATTAATTCATAAATCAATGTTCAATCACAACTTAGAGGTGTGAATCCAGGCTCAGATCTCCTTGAATGCTGGGATGAACAGTTCCGACTTCAGCTGCATGTGTGTGCTGTGTTAACTTCCTGTTTCCATTCTTATAAAGAGTTCCAGAGAAAAACAAAAATAAACTATTGTTTTGATATAACCTCCGTGTTCAACAGAGTTAATAGACGTTACTGCAAACACAAACTGTACACTGTCACTGGGTAAACAGGCGGTGGCGTGTCTAGAATCATGCCTGGCCACCTTCATCTGCTTCGGCATGAATGCTTCCTCACTTCACCAAGTAATTAATTGAGGATCAACGAACATAACCGAGGCTAACTGGAGTTTGCGTGTCTCTCTCCGTGGTGAGATGTTAACTACCTCACCTGGTATACAGGAAGTCGTGGGTTCGATCCCGACCCTGACGCCTGCTGTATATTTGGAGTTTACGCGTCTCTTCGCTGAGTGTCTTTGACCGATAGACATTGACACACGTATTCTTGTTGATTTCGGTAAAGTTACGTAGATAGAAAATAACAATAACAGATAATACAATTACATTAAATAAAGACCACTTGTATTGCGATCAAAACGTGAGTTTTTTTGCTTTATTTCCAATTTATTTTTATTTATTTTTATTTTATTTTCTATCTACGTGACTTTACCGAAAAAACCAAGAATATGAATTCCTGCAGTCACCAAAGTTTTAAGTCAAAACATTCACACACGTTGACAAAGCCTCACCTTGTGTTGTTGTGGGCAGGTCGCTTCTGATAACAAGAGCGGTATAGCAGCTCAAGCGGGCTTGGCCTGGTGAAAAAAATAAAAACTGCGTAAATATTTACAATAAAACAAAGTTACAAAGTGGCACGGTACACACACATGCACAGTACACACACACACACAGTACACACACACGGTGCACACACACGCACGACACACATGCACACACACGCACAGTACACACACACACAGTACACACACACGGTGCACACACACGCACGACACACACGCACAGTACACACACACGCACAGTACACACACGCACAGTACACACACGCACGGTACACACACACGGTGCACACACACGCACGACACACACACAATACACACACACGCACAGTACACACACACGGTGCATACACACGCACGACACACACGCACAGTACACACACATGCACAGCACATACACACGGTGCACACACACGCACGATACACACGCACACACACGCTCAGTACACACGCACGGTACACACACACGGTGCACACATACGCACGATACACACGCACGATACACACGCACACACACACAGTACACACGCACGGTACACACACGCACGGTACACACACACACATGGTACACACACGCACAGTACACACACACATGCACGGTACACACACACAGTACACAGACGTATGTACGGCACGCCCACACTCCTTCAGTCACGTGACTAAGGTTGACCCGTCTCCCGCGGTGACCTCTTGGCTCTCTCGTCTCTCCTCGACACGTAGATTCATTTCTTACTCTTACCTAGAAACCTCACTGTCTGTCTGTCTCTGTGGACGCAACTTGCGAGGAATTGTACTCACACACTGTGGGGTTTACGTTTCAAATAAAGTGCCCAGATACCACGCGATAAGCCCCGTGGTGAGCCAGTTCTATTCCTATTTCCAATCCGTCAACTTGAAAGTAGTTAAATTAACAATTTATTACTAATCTCCATATATACCAAAGGCAAAGTTGTGAATGTGTGAGTCTGTTCAAAATGTTTAGCGTACTTCCCGACACGCACCAAGCTTGATGCCATGTGGGTAATTTCCAGACTGTACCCCGTGCAAACATTATAAAAATAGACTTTTGTATATTTTTGGGGGGGGCGCGCAATAATTTATAAGCATGAAAACACCACGATGCATAGGACTTACTTTGATTAGAATCTTGGAATTGTGTACATGTTGAAATTGTTAAATGAGCATTTTGAGCACACTGCTGTTTTAATAAATGTTAATGATTCTGAGAATATAAGTGTAATTCTGAGCATCATAATGACCATATTGGAATTGTCATCATGAATGGGGGTACAATTATTTTTAGTAACAATAGGAATGCGGTTTTGAGCATGACTATTGATATTTCGGACACATTTATGACAATAGATTCACGATTAAATTGCGATTTTGTTTTGCTCATCAATCAGGACACTGTTAATGATGCGCATGCCCATAAATTGTTGAAATGACTAGAAATGCAAGTTGTGTATACTCTCCAACCCCATTCCTCTACCTACCCATTCCCTTGACGGGCTCCGTGCCCACTTAAACCCATGACGATGGCGGTGATGATTCCACCTCTCGCCGTAACAATCAAAGCACCTCCAACTTCTGAATGCAAAGGTGCTGGTTGGTGCAACGCCAAAACACATCGTCAACGCCGCTCCCAAGCCCGCCCTACGTTAGTTACATCGCTAGAATCAACAAAATAAAAAGTTCCACAGAGGAAACTAAAATGACATTACGCAATCCCCAAAGTTGCACGCGGTAGGCTACACGACTCGGAGAACAGCGTCAGACTTCAAGACTTGCATCGCCATCATCATTCTTCCTCTCCACAAGTCATCGCACGTCAATATTCAACAAGCTGCACACACGTTCAAGTCACCTCTCGACCCCCACCACCTGCACAGTTAACGCGATCAGACCCGGGGGTCAAATTAAAATTGTGTCGTCTTTGGTGACGTATTGCAATCGGTGTAATTTTAATGATGTCCGTACAGCAACTGGTGTACGTACATCGAATTATATCATTGACAACGGGGTCCGCTTTTGCGATATCTGCGTGCGGTCTTTTAATTATATAGATACGTAGTCAGTTCATTAGTAGGGGGTTCCTCTATAAGGAATTGTAATTGTAAAATGTATTACTTAATAATACGCTTCCAGGCCGCACTTAGCTTGTAGCGGTCAGAGCAGTTAAAATGACTGTACATGTAAAATAAATTTGATTAAAACATTTAATTTAATGTAGGTATAAAATAAATGTAATTTAAATAAAATAATGTAATTCATTTAAAAAATTAAATTAAACGTAGGTATTAAATAAAATAAATGTAATTTAAATAAAATACATTTTATTTATTAAAATGTTAATTTAACGTAGTTATAAAATAAAATTAACTTAAATAAATTAAATTTATTAAAAATTTCAATTTAATTTTACGTAGGTATGAAATAAAATAAATTTAAATAAAATTTAATTTATTACAAAATTAAATTAAATTTAACGTAGATATAACATAAAATACATTTAATTTAAATTATAAAAAATGTTCTTTCATAAAAAAATACGTAGGTATAAAATAAGTTTCAATCAACTTAATAAAAAATTTAATTAAATTTAACGTAGGTATAAAATAAAATGTAATTAAATTAAATAATTTTATTTTCTACCTCCGTGACTTCACCGAAAGAAACAAAGAGTGTGGACCCACGTGACATCAAGGCTGTCCTAGTCTAGGCAAGGCCTCAGGGTGTACCGGGCCTTTCACAGCAGCAGCAGCAGCAACAACGGTTCTCTTGAGAAAATGCTTTAAAAAATAAAGTCAACGTAGCTTACCTTGACACTCGCGAACTTTAATGATTAAAATAATTAAAACAAAACTAAACACGCACACGCACATGGGCGCGCGGTGGTCAGCGTGTACGGCATTAAAAATGGTAGCGTCCTCCCCGCGATCTGATTGGTCGCCGCGCGCCAAAGTGGGGAGGGGGGAGGGTCAGCGATCCGATTGGTCGAGAGGCAAATCTGGGCGCGTCTCCGGCGATGGTGCGCAGCGATTGGTCAACGGTTGTCCTATGCTAATTTTGGTATGCTAATTAATTTTAATCTGTATGCTAATGCAGAATATTTATCCATACTCATTAAGTTTAATGTTTATCCCAAATTAGTTAAAAATGTATGCTCGTTTAGTTAACATTCTATGATAGTATCGTTATATTTTTGTTATGCTATAATAACAGCAGTGCATAGTGGCTGTGGTGGTACCTGCTATGATTACAGCAGTACATACTGACCGTAATGGTATGTTGCACACTCGAAATGAAGGACATGGGCAAGTGCTCCAAATCGAGGGGAAGCACATTTATTGTGGTTAATCTGTAATCTTGTGAAGAACAGCACCATCACTCTGTAAAATGCACCAACACGTATGTCACACACAGCATTTCTTCCGAGTCGCCATTAACCATGTGGCGGGTTTACAAGCGTGGTTAATCATTAACAGTTTTCTCTTACACCCAATTCTACTACTGATAAACCATCTTTGTCTTTGACAATCACATTTGCACGTTTTTGTTGTCGCTGCAAGTTTACTCATGCATGGGGTGACTTGGCTTCGCAGTCTCTTTGCGCCATGTGTTGGTGAGCCGTTGAACAGCTGAAAAGTGTAAAACTATTCCTCGTTACTTGTTGTTATGGCATTCATTTAAGTTGTTTAGGCTGCTGCTGCTGCTATTATGGCACAGAGAATCTAAAGCAAACAGAAGATCCAGCATCACGCTGTCACGGTTACGGTTGAAGTGCGTCCGTTGACATCATGGATGCATGTGGCAGACGTGAACTCTGAAACCACAATAATCACAAGACGTAATTATTTCACGAAAATATTTTAGACATCTTTAAAATAAATATACACGGTGAGTTTTCTTTTCCCCTCGGAGATCCGAAGTGTAATACTATTGCAGTTGGCTTCTTGATAAAAAAAAACCCAGCCAGATGAGTCCCACGTATGCAAAAACGGTTCACAGTTTTAGTTTTGTCACGCTTCTAACCCCACGTGTCCAGGAACAGTGTTGATGATGTGGGGGGGGGGGGGGGGCCCGCTCGCGTTGGGCTTGTGTGCCCCCCACACCGCCGATTATCAACTCCAGTGAGGCGACTGGTGGTGTCAGTGCAGGATTAAGCTAGTGCGGGGACTGTAGCATATGTTTATAAAGGGGCCCTAAACATTTTTTCAAACATTTTTTTACTTGCATAGTAAAGTAATTGTATTTTTTCATTCGCTATACAGCAAGATAATACGACAAATCGCTAACCTTAAACACTCAGTCGTCGTTCATAAAGGTTGAAAGCGGTATAGTACTATAGTAATAGAGCAAGTGCAGAATCAATGAACCGGAATTGATAGCTTGAAAGGATTTAGCGCGGGGTCCTTGAAAGTGCGGGGCCCGTAGCTACTACACGTGTGTGGCTACTACACACGTGTAGCTACTTGTGCTACAAGGAGAATCGGGCACTGGGTGGTGTTCACCCAATCTGACATTGCCCACCATTCTCTGCGAACGATTAATGATTATTGGTGCTGCATCAACAGCATGAACCCTACCCCACCAACTAAACTCCAAATATCGATACTGTGTGTTTTTAGCCCATCAGTCGATTGTCTCGCCAGGCCAATATTATTTGGCAGCATTAGTTTAAGCGAGCACACCGCTTGTTTGCGTTATCCTCCAGTGTATTTAAGGCTCTGGTGACATCACGTGGGCCAATTTGGCCAAAATTTCCACGTCTTTTCGGGAACGGTAAAACATTTTCAAAGTAACTGCTTTTATTGCACGTGCTGACAGAGGCGTGAAATATGAGACTCGTCAGGTGATTATTCCCGCATCATGTAATGTAACATTGAATTAACGAAACGCCCCACTTGAAGTTATTTGTTACAGAAATGCGAACCTTGAAAACAAACATTCTTAGTCTGAAAAGTGGTGAAGCAACATTACAAAACGGGGGGAAAAAACAGGAACCAGACGTTGCCAAACAATAACCACAGAATGTGACTTTAACGTTTTTTGTTTCCATGAAATGTTACGCCCTAAAATGGTTTATCCAGCAAATACAGCACTTTTGTTTAAAAACCTATCCAGTAAAACGGATGTCTCAAACACGAGTCGGCATGGTTGTATTTTCAGTCGTGATTTTTACTACCAAAATGAGGCAAATATGTCGAACGAATCATTGATTACAACTCGCATTGTCCCTCTCCTCTGTCACCTTGGCCCTACATTCAACACGCATTGTTACTACTACTACATGGAGTCTCGTCTTTTAGTATTATACCGATAATCGACTGCTGTTATGCAATAACGCAATCTTAAGGCGTCATTTCAAACGTTAACAACGTTTATCACGTGCGCACAAACCAAACGCTAGTGGGGTGGGAAAGTCAAGAGCATACAAATGCTGATAAAGCTTGGACAATCAACAATTTTTCTTGTGGAGGTGGGTGGATGGGTGGGCCCAACACACGGGCTTTAATAATGTTGATAGCGTTCACATGTCCTTTCGGTGAACTGCGGTTAAATCGACATTTTAGAACATGGCTCGCTTAGAAATTTGACTCTGTTCTGATAATATAATTTTTGCCATCTGTTACCATTTGCACAATTTTTTTTGGCCATGCAGCGAATGAAACTTGGCCGTTCTCGATGGGTTTTGCTCACGTCGTGCTGCGTGCTTGGATGGGATACCTTACGCGATTGATCTCACTGGAGCAGCCAGGAGCATATGTCGCAACATATAGAAATACAATTAATCATAACTTCCCGTGATCATCAACTTACAATCTGGCCTTCCGGGCTTACGTTATCAAGCACTAAAATGCTGCTGAAACGCTTTTTTTGTAACATGGAAAAAAAACGGAAATGCATTGAAATGCTATTACCCTTATTGCTTCAATAAAGTGAATGCATTTTTTTAATAGCCAATACAACATTCATTTTGCTTGGGAGGACGTTGCGAACTCATTAGCACCGCGTTTGCTTCGTTTTGTCGTACACGCACAGTAGAAAAGCGACCGGGCTTACTCATTTGGAGCCAGCTGATCTTTTGCGCAGCTAATTCGTCGTTCCGTGATGAGAGGTGCCATTGTAAACTCGTGCAGAAGCCGCCAGCCGTCCGTCGGGAGAGAGTGTGCACACGGTGCCACTTTCAACATGTTGCTTGTTGTATGTCTGAAACAGTTTAAAGACATGCCTTATGTAAAATGTATGAGAGAAAAGACGCTTTTTGCGAGCTTGCACAGCTTTACATTTTTATGCTAATTCCTTTGTCAAGGCGTTTTTTTATGTTTACCCACTCACAGCTTAAAGGAGGCGACCTGCGCTGGACTTGTTTAATGGTACAGTATGTTCATTCAATTAGTGGCATCCCAAACTCTCACGGTGGTGCTAATGTATCTTTGATTCTATTTGCGAGCTTGCACAGCTTTACATTTTATGCTAATTCCTTTGTCAAGGCGTCTTTTCTGTTTACCCACTCACAGCTTAAAGGAGGCGACCTGCGCTTGACTTTTTTTCACTCCCAACGCTGTCCTCCGGACAGGTTGGTCTCTTCACCTGATGAAGGCCACTTGTGTTGTGGTCGAAACGTCGTGATTTTTGTTATTTTATTTTTTACCTACGTGACGTTACCCAATAGAACCAAAGAGTATGGATCCTTGCAGTCACCAAAGCTTCAAATCTAGAAGAGATTAGGAGTGTTAATATGAAATTATTGCAATTTTTTTTTAAGTCTGTCAGAGAAAATATGGCGATGGTGTACATTTTCTGTAAAGAGAGAAGATCGTCGTCTATCCCAAAAATATTGCCCGTAAATGTAAGTCTGTAAAGGTGAAACGCAAGTAAAACTTTCCCACTGACACACGTGCTTGGAATCGCCTGAGTGGAACAAACACCGAGACAGATATTGACATCGAGAGACAAGTAAGGTCACGCCCGAGGCGATGTTGTCAGCCGAAGAGATGGAGTAACAAGATCAGCTGGTGTGCAGGCGCTACATACGGATTGTTACATCGCAAGGCCGTGAATGATTGTGGATGTTTGTGGATGACCTTCATCCCAGCAGTGGATGATGGATTGACAAACTATGTGCGGAGTTTAATTAGCCTGGGTCTGCAAGAGCGGATCAATCCCACTCTTGATTCTAATTGCTATGGCTTCCGCTACGTTCTGCCCCAGTTTTGGTGTTTTTGCAACTTCGTAGCGCCAACAAAATCATCGCCCTTGTTGCTGGAACGTGGTTGTGCACAAATAACACATTCATCAATAACTCTGCTTTTACAACGATGAAAACACGTGACTTTTCGACCAATGGTTTTTCATCTCGCGCACACTTTAAAATAAATATTGAATTTTTTTTATTTACGGATGAAAATGTACCGCAGTATAACGATTGTCAGCCCCGTCTCAATTCCAGGGCTGTATTAGTCATGGGAGTTGTTTAGACATACTTCGGTGAAAGGATGTGGCCCAGGACCAGCTAAGATATCACTTCTGATTGATGTCAGCCGTGCCTGGGAATCGAACTGATGTTTCAAGATTCAGTGCAATATACTCGTCATTAGCTCGGTTAATAGAGTGGCGTGTTTGTAAGTATACCAACACTAACCACTGCACTACCGTTGGCTATGGAAATAGCCGTTCCCAAAACATAAAGAACCGACATTGGCATGCGGTGTAAACCATTTCAGTGAATGCTGGGTTCGGTAAGACCTCGACAGCCATGAAACACATTCTGTTTTTAGATCTTAGAGGGATAAAATATAACGTAGAATAGAGCTGTGGAGATCAATAACAAAGTCGACATTTCTGCACGCTTTGGGAAGATGTTTTGTTCTGCTTTGATAGGGGGAAAAAATACAAAGTACTCATTTCAGTTTCATTTATTTTGTATAGCCCTGTGAGCCATTCGGCTCTTGAATCAGGTGCAACCTCAACAAACTAAAAACATGAACAAGAAAACATCTTAAAGTGACTTTGTGTGACTGTGCAAACAGAAAATACAAGAAAAAAACATCAAAATATTCAAGCAGCAATAGCACCGTACACCAACGCTGTGTGCAAAAATCCCAGTGGGATGCAAGTCAAACAACAGCAACCAAAAGACAACTAAGACTAAAGCCATCAGTCTAACTCCGTACTACAATAAACACAAACATGGCCAAACCAAAAAACGTTTTAGAAATCACCAAAATAAAGCCATAAAAGCAATGTATCAGTGATAATAGGATAACAGTGCAGTATATTTTATTAAAGAACTATAAGACATTTCGATTTAGAGCCTTCGTGACTGCAAGGATTCATCTTCTTTGGTTCTTTCGGTAAAGTCACCACGTAGAATGAGAATAAAATAATAAATTGATCAAATAAAATAACACAATAAAATTCTCACGACGTTTCGGCCACAACACAAGCGGCCTTCATCAGGTGAAGGGACGAGACTCGCTCCAGCGCTGTTCTCCAGACAGTCTCGTCCCTTCACCTGATGAAAGCTGCTTGTGTTGTGGCCGAAACGTCGTGAGAATTTTATTGTGTTATTTTATTTTATCAATTTATTATTTTATTCTCATTCTACGTGGTGGTGACTTTACCGAAAGAACCAAAGAACTATAAGACAGCAGTTTAAGCTGCTGTCTTATAGATGATATGTTAACATATGGTATAGCATGACGATTGTATGACTTTTATTTAAATGTTCACATGCCACTCGAGCCTTTTTTATTGACCGCGCGTTTCAACGTTCACGTCACCCATCGGTTATCAGGCGCGTGGTGAGTTCACTTGGCCGTGAGGTGGGGGGTTCACCTCCCACCCACCACCCCCACCGGCGGCGGGTGATGAACGGAGGCGCTGTGGTTGCTTTGCTCCCCCGGACTCCGGGTTAAGGCGGCTGCTGGGAACGACGCCGGACCGGTGGGCCCTGCTCGGGTCCGTCACCAGCAAGGAGCAGAGACGTCTCTCACTCTCACCTCTCACTCTCACCTTTAACTCTCCCCTTTAACTCTCCCCTTTAACCCTCCCCTTTAACTCTCCCCTTTAACTCTCTCACTCTCACTCTCCCCTTTAACTCTCACCTTTAACTCTCCCCTTTAACTCTCTCCTTTAACTCTCCCCTTTAACTTTCCCCTCTCACTCTCACCTTTAACCCTCCCCTTTAACTCTCTCACTATCACTCTCACCTTTAACTCTCCCCTCTCACTCTCCCCTCTCACCCTCCCCTTTAACTCTCTCACTCTCCCCTCTCACTCTCCCCTCTCACTCTCACTCTCCCCTCTCACTCTCCCCTCTCACTCTCCCCTCTCACTCTCCCCTTTAATTCTCCGCTTTAACTCTTCCCTCTCACTCTCCCCTCTCACTGGACAGTGTTGATTCTATGGTGTAGTGTTGAGTCTATGGGCAGTGCTGAGTCTATGGTGCAGTGATGAGTCTATGGGCAGTGCTGAGTCTATGGACAGTGTTGAGTCTATGTGCAGTGTTGAGTCTATGTGCAGTGCTGAGTCTATGGGCAGTGCTGAGTCTATGGACAGTGTTGAGTCTATGTGCAGTGCTGAGTCTATGGACAGTGCTGAGACATCACTATGTAGTCCAGCAGATGTTCTTGCTTGGACCCGACATGTATCCATGATGTTGTGTGGATGCGCCGATGCCAGAACAGCGTGTTGGTAATTACAAGCCCATGGGCTGCACAAAAATCTAGCAGCCTCCTACCATTGTTATTGAGCTGATCTGGCCCATGCCCTCCAATCACTCCAGACCAGGTGCCAGCATCATGACCAACTCGGGCATTGAAGTCACCCAACAAGATGACTCTATCCCGAGGGGCCACTTTAGCCAGCACCTGTGACAGGTCATAGAAGGCATCTGACTCATCGGCTTTGCCTGCATCCCTCCACGGATGTTCGTCTTCGGTGGGGGCATAAGTAACAACGACCACCACTCCTCACCTCCGGTTGATGGGAAGGCGAGCCCAAAGTAGCCTGGGGCTTACAGCTTCCTACACAGGTTTGGGTTAGAACGCCACTCCCTGTTGGTTGGCAGTCTCATGTCGTCATGGTGACGGGTAAACCGTTCATGCCATCGTCATAGTGACAGGTAAACCGCTCACTCACTCCGTCGCCATGGTGACGGGTAAACCAGTCACTCACGTCGTCGTCATGGTGACGGGTAAACCACTCACTCACTCTGTCGTCATGGTGACGGGTAAACCGCTCATGCCATCGTCATGGTGACGGGTAAACCACTCACTCACGCCGTCGTCATGGTGACGGGTAAACCACTCACTCACTCCGTCGTCGTGGTGACGGACGGCTGAACCTAGGGGACGAGGCCCAGAACGAGTGTCTGATGGTGGCGCCATTCTGATGGCGTCGTCCCTCGACCGGGGAATCAAACCCAGGCCGGTGAGTTTGCGGCGCTCCCACTTCTTGCGTGGGTAATGACAAAGACACCACTCCACCCCCCCCCACCCCCCCGTATAGCCCCAACAGGGTGTCGGGGTAAGTGCAGTCAGCGAACAGCAGTGCCTGTGAAGGCTACCGGCACTGTGGCACACGAGGGGGTGGGTGGCCAGCACCACGCCCGGCCGCCTTTGTCTTCCCCAATTCGGATTATCGCTAACCGGGCGTTGGTGGGAATCGAACTCGGTGTCGTCACCAGGTCAGCAGCGCTGACCGCTTCGCTGATTTCCGCCAACACGCCACACGCACGCACAAACACAACAAAGATCCCCCGTGTAGCCTTAACAGACTGCAGGGGCAAGTGCTGTTAGCGAGCACCTATGAAGGCCGTCACAGCACACGAGGGGGTGGGTGGCCAGCACCACGCCCGGCCGCCTTTGTCTCCCGAGTGCACTAACCGCTACGCTACGCACACTCGCGTAGCGTAGAGGTTAGTGCAGCGTAGCGCTGACCTCTACACTACGCACAATGTGTACACTGTGTGTGTGTACACTGTGTGTAAACTATGTGTACACTGTGTGTGTGTACACTGTGTATGTGTACACTGTGTGTGTACATTGTGTGTGTGTGTGTACACTGTGTATACACTGTGTGTTTACAGTGTGGGAACACTGTGTATGTACAGTGTGTGAACACTGTGTGTGTGTACACTGTGTGTGTACACTGTGTGTGTATACACTGTGTGTGTGTACACTGTGTGTGTACACTGTGTGTGTGTACACTGTGTGTGTATACACTGTGTGTGTGTACACTGTGTGTGTACACTGTGTGTACAGTGTGTGTGTACACTGTGTGTATACACTGTGTGTACACTGTGTGTACATTGTGTGTGTGTACATTGTGTGTACACTGTGTGTGTGTACACTGTGTGTGTGTACACTGTTTGTGTCCGCATTGAACCGAACCCCCGGCAAGGCCATCTACTTAATGACTAGAGAAAATTCACACGAAATGTCCTTTTCAATGGAGTCATCCAGATGTAAATTGATACAAGCTTTTAATGAAGAAATAAAATCATCTCATTCAAAACACAACACAATTCAAAGATGTTTCATTTTAAAACTTCAAAACGGAGCATGGGGTACTTGCGTGAATGCGTCCATCGTGTGCAAATGTTGTGACTTTCTTGGCCTGTAGGCCGTCAATGTGTTGGACCCTTATTGGTGCACAGCGTCTCAACAACAGCAGTGGGGTTTGCTTCAACCGATAGGTACGAACATCCAGACGTGAATCAGCGAGGTGCATTTCTAGTCCTAGTTAGACAAAATCTACGTCAACACGTAAGACAAAACTACAATTCGTGTTGTAGAGAATGTACCTCCTCCTATACGTGTAACTTTTAAGTGGTATGCCTTGTAACTGATGAAAGATCCGAGCGTGCTCCCTATTTCAAAGACAATGAGTTGCTCCAGAGGCAGACGCTTCGTGAAACACAAAAGTACCCTTTGACCTGTATCACAAGAACAACGGGTCTCACCTGAGTTCTCTGTACAGGTTACTTCCAAACACACACACACACTTTGTGCTAACATCACTTATTCAATGTGTGACCCTCAGACAAAATGTTACATGCACGCGCACAATCAGACAAGTATTAATTCTAAATCATTGACGGGCATATTAACAAAATTTAATTACTGCAGCGAAATTGACTGCATGACGTTACATCGTATTAACAAGAAGTTATTTAACAAATACGCACCGTCTGCTTAACAGTGTATGTACAACGTACTATTGTTGCATCATTCAAAACGAGTAGGCCGTTGCATGCTGGCGTCTGGGTCAAAATGTAGCAAATTCTAAACATTACACTACAAATAATAGATGAGGGCACTTCGATGGCAACACAGCAATCGTCATCAGGTGGGACAAGCATAGCAGCAATAAGAAGAAACTACTGGAGTAGGCGCCTACTACTTCAGCAGTTTCTCTTGCTGTGGTTGTCCCACCTGATGACGATTCTTTGGGCTGTGATCTAAACGCCGCGATCTGTTATGTTTCTACCCATGTGGTGACTTTACCAAAATAACTCAACAGTGTGGATTCCTGCAGTCACCAAAGCTTCGAATCAAGATTGCCTACAAACTACACAACTGAGATGACGCATCAATCATCGCCCCCTACTGACAGGCTCTTGTCCACATGCAGGCTGGTGCAGGGCCACCACCTTGTGCCACACAGGGGCAGCTGCTACTTGGGGATGCTCTTCGAGTGTTTCAGACGAGGTACGACATAAAACTCCGAGTTGCCGAGGCGATAAGGCAAGCAAGCGTGTAAATGCAATTATTATAACATCGTGAATGCTTGGGGGCTTATTGTCTCTCGCTCCTGGTTAAAGATCTACCCAACCCACAGGTCTATAAAGACTGGCCGCTCTTACTCTGCAGGTTGAACCTAGCAACTGAGTGTCCAACTTCACGTTCTTGTCATTAAAGGCCTGTGACAAAGGTGCATCTATTGGAGCGACATCATCTCAAGCTTACACATCTATCGAGTCTTCACTTGACTTTGTATTGTCTCGGAGGAAGTCCACCCACACCTCCACTTCCACAAACTGCTGAGAGTTGCCTCGCTCTGCCTCACAGTGAGAATTCTCCTCCTGCTTTACGTTGCCTCCATCGATGTGAAGGTCCCATTTTGGAGTTGAATCTTCATCTTCACATTTTACCTTCACTTCTTCCCTCTTCACCATCACTTCTTCACATTTCACCTCGATACCTTTAAAAGTGTCCAAGTTGGGATTTTCTTCCGGTTCGTGTTTCATGAGGGATGGGCTCATTGCGGCACTTTGACTTTCACAAGCTGATTTCAGACTGTACTCCTTGTGGATCTTCTGATGCTTCTGTGTTCTCTGGTGTGTTTTAAGAGCAGATGACTGTGAAAATGCCTTCCCACACACACTGCACCTGAAGGGTTTCTCTCCCGTGTGTGTTCTCTGGTGTATGTTAAGAGCAAATGACTGTACAGATGCCTTCCCACATACAGTGCACTTGAAGGGTTTCTCTCCCGTGTTTGTTCTCTGGTGTTTTAAGAGCAGATGAATCTGAAAATGTCTTCCCACACACAGTGCACTTGAAGGGTTTCTCTCCCGTGTGTGTCCTCTGGTGTTTTTTAAGAGCAGATGACTGTGCAAATGCCTTCCCACACACAGTGCACTTGAAGGGTTTCTCTCCCGTGTGTGTTCTCTGGTGTGTTTTAAGAGCAGATGAATCTGAAAATGCCTTTCCACACACACTGCACTTGAAGGGTTTCTCTCCTGTGTGTGTTCTCTGGTGTGTTTTACGAGCAAATGAATCTGAAAATGTCTTCCCACACACACTGCACTTGAAGGGTTTCTCTCCCGTGTGTGTTCTCTGGTGTCTTTGAAGATGAGATGAATCTGAAAATGCCTTTCCACACACACTGCACTTGAAGGGTTTCTCTCCTGTGTGTGTTCTCTGGTGTGTTTTAAGAGCAAATGAACCTGAAAATGTCTTCCGACACACACTGCACCTGAAGGGTTTCTCTCCCGTGTGTGTTCTCTGGTGCTTTTTAAGAGTAGATGAATGTGAAAATGTCTTCCCACACACTGCACCTGAAGGGTTTCTCTCCCGTGTGTGTTCTCTGGTGTGTTTTAAGAGTAGATGAATCTGAAAATGTCTTCCCACACACAGTGCAATTGAAGGGTTTCTCTCCTGTGTGTTCTCTGGTGTGTTACAAGAGTAGATGACTGTGCAAACGCCATCCTGCACATCGTGCACCTGAAGGGTTTTTCTCCTGTGTGTGTTCTCTGGTGTGTTACAAGATCAGATGACTGTGCAAATGCCTTCACGCACACACTGCACTTGAAGGGTTTCTCTCCTGTGTGTTCTCTGGTGTTTTTTAAGAGTAGATAAATGTGAAAATGCCTTCCCACACACTGCACTTGAAGGGTTTCTCTCCCGTGTGTGTTCTCTGGTGTGTTTTAAGAGCAAATGAATCTGCAAATGTCTTCCCACACACACTGCAACTGAAGGGTTTCTCTCCTGTGTGTGTTCTCTGGTGTGTTACAAGATTACATGACTGTGCAAACGCCATCCCGCACATCGTGCACCTGAAGGGTTTCTCTCCTGTGTGTGTTCTCTGGTGTTTTACAAGATCAGATGACTGTGCAAATGCCTTCACGCACACACTGCACTGGAAGGGTTTCTCTCCTGTGTGTGTTCTCTGGTGTTTTTTAAGAGTAGATAAATCTGAAAATGTCTTCCCACACACACTGCACTTGAAGGGTTTCTCTCCTGTGTGTGTTCTCTGGTGTTTTTTAAGAGTAGATAAATGTGAAAATGCCTTCCCACACACACTGCACTTGAAGGGTTTCTCTCCCGTGTGTGTTCTCTGGTGTGTTTTAAGAGCAAATGAATCTGCAAATGTCTTCCCACACACACTGCACTTGAAGGGTTTCTCTCCCGTGTGTGTTCTCTGGTGTCTTTGAAGATGAGATGAATATGAAAATGTCTTCCCACACACACTGCAATTGAAGGGTTTCTCTCCCGTGTGTGTTCTCTGGTGTCTTTGAAGATGAGATGAATATGAAAATGTCTTCCCACACACAGTGCAACTGAAGGGTTTCTCTCCTGTGTGTGTTCTCTGGTGTGTTACAAGATTACATGACTGTGCAAACGCCATCCCGCACATCGTGCACCTGAAGGGTTTCTCTCCCGTGTGTGTTCTCTGGTGTTTTACAAGATCAGATGACTGTGAAAATGCCTTCACGCACACACTGCACTTGAAGGGTTTCTCTCCTGTGTGTGTTCTCTGGTGTTTTTTAAGAGTAGATAAATCTGAAAATGTCTTCCCACACGCACTGCACTTGAAGGGTTTCTCTCCTGTGTGTGTTCTCTGGTGTTTTTTAAGAATAGATAAATGTGAAAATGCCTTCCCACACACACTGCACTTGAAGGGTTTCTCTCCCGTGTGTGTTCTCTGGTGTTTTACAAGATTACATGACTGTGCAAACGCCATCCCGCACATCGTGCACCTGAAGGGTTTCTCTCCCGTGTGTGTTCTCTGGTGGGTCTGAAGAACTGATGGCCATGCAAATGCCTTGTTACACACAGTACATTTGAAGGGTTTCTCTCCTGTGCGAGTTCTCTGGTGCCGTGTCAAATTTCCAGTCCGGTCCGTGCTGTATGCACGCTGGTCGCATTGTTCACTTGTCGTACCGAGCTCCGCTGAGTGCCTTTGCTCCATCAGACCAATTCTGCAGAGGAAGCGTCAGCTGCAGACAGAAAAAAATAATATCCACACCATCTACACGTCAGGCACAGAGGAATGCACACGTGACTTACACGTCTATACTTATTAATATATTCATGATGTGAAAAAGTTTCCCAAATTCATCAGATTTGATGAACGTGCAAACGCCTTCACGCACAGAGTGCACCTGAAGGGTTTCTCTCCACGGGCTGTTAGGGCACACAATGAGAGGGCAGATGTCATTAATATGCCTGGAAGGCTTCATATCTTCAAGATGAATGTTAACCCAAAACTCTAAGCACACAATTTCGGCTGTCTGACTACAAAAGGAATATTTATGAAAGCAAAATTCAGCTGACATAGCAAAGGGTGTTGAAAACAATACTATCTGTGTTATGCAGAAATGCATGAATTAATGTTCAATCGCAACTTAGAGGTGTGAATCCAAGCTCAGATGTCCTTGAATGCTGGGGATGAACAGTTCCGACTTCAGCTGAATGTGTGTGCTGTGTAAACTCCGTTTCCATTCTTAGTAAGAGTTCCAGAGGAAAACAAAAATAAACTATTGTTTTGATATAACCTCCGTGTTCAACAGAGTTAATAGACTTTACCGCAAACACAAACTTGACACTGTCACACACTGCCATGAGTAAACAGGTGGTGGTGTGACCAGAACCATGCCTGGCCACCTTCATCTGCTCAGCATTAATTCTTCCTCACTCCACCAAGTAATGAATCGAGGATCATAAACATAGCCGAGGCTATCCGTGTCTCTGTCTCTCTCTCCCCGTGGTGAAGGTGTTCCCCTCCACACATTCAGAGTCAACAGCGGCACGCGCTTAGCGTCTTTGACCGATAGATACATTGACGCACGTATTGTTGGTTCTTTCAGTAAAGTCACGTAGATAGAAAATAAAAATAACAGATTAAATTCAATAAGATAAAGACCACTTGTGTTGCGATCGAAACCTCGTGGGTTTTTTGCTTTATTTTCAATTTTTCATTTAATTTATAATCTGTTATTTTATTTTCTATCTACGTGACTTTACCGAAAGAACCAAGAATATTCATTCCTGCAGTCACCAAAGTTTTAAGTCAAAACATTCACACACGTTGACAAAGCCTCACCTTGTGTTGTTGTGGGCAGGTCGCTTCTGATAACAAGAGCGGTATAGCAGCTCAAGCGGGCTTGGCCTGGTAAAATATAAAAAAAACTGCGTGAATATTTAGAGGAAAACAAAGTTACAAAGTGGCGAGCCGGGTGAAAACAAATGAAACTTAAGCGAGATAATTAAAGTAAACGCAATCAGGCGAGGGCAGGAGGCAAGGCCCCGCGTGGCTAGGCCCCGCGTTGTAAAGTTCCAACCTGGACATCGATTCCCATGCTCGCTGCTACTCAATTGGCATCCCTACGAGAGAGAGGGAGGATCTACCTTGGTAAACAACAACAACCACCACAACAACAACAACCACCACCACCACGACAACCGCGATGCGAATTTCTCACCTCAGATGTCAGTGCACGGGCGGAGGCAACTCCCTGTTACCTCGCGACGTCACGCGGCAGCAGGTGACATGACGTCCCTTCCGGGAGACAATACTCTCCTCCCACAATGAGTCTCTACAACTGAATAAATTATGCTAACTAGTTTGGTCCATTTGTCGAGGATGTTAATGATCCGCCAGTCACTGGGCGTAGCTTTACCCAAATAAGGATTGTACCGGAACAGATTTCGACAGTGACCAAGCGGAGGTGACGTCACGCTCAAGAGCGCACCGAATACCTCGGTGACATGACGTCACTTGCGAAGGCCACCGCCGCCTGGCGTTTCACGCCGATGAGATAATGCTGAGTGGTGACGTCACAGAGCGGAGTTCGAGTTTGTTTATTTAGATTAATTTTCCATTGCTCCCTCTCTTCAACAGAGACCCCTTGGGTGCGTAAGCTCAACAAGAACGTGGATATTATTGTGTGTACACTGTGTGTGTGTGTACAAACTGTGTGTGTGTGTACAAACTGTGTGTGTTCAAACTGTGTGTTCAAACTGTGTGTGTGTACACTGTGTGTGTACACTGTGTGTACAAACTGTGTGTGTGTACAAACTGTGTGTGTGTACACTGTGTGTGTACACTCTGTGTGTGTACAAACTGTATGTGTGCACTGTGTGTGTACAAACTGTATGTGTGTACACTGTGTGTGTGTACAAACTGTGTGCGTACAAACTGTGTATGTGTGCACTGTGTGTGTACAAACTGTATGTGTGTACACTGTGTGTGTACAAACTGTGTGTGTGTACACTGTGTGTGTGTACAAACTGTGTGTGTACACTGTGTGTGTGTACAAACTGTGTATGTGTGCACTGTATGTGTACAAACTGTATGTGTGTACACTGTGTGTGTGTACACTGTGTGTGTGTATACACTGTGTGTGTACAAACTGTGTGTACGCTGTGTGTGTGTTCAAACTGTGTGTGTGTACACTGTGTACAAACTGTGTGTGTGCACACTGTGTGTACAAACTGTGTGTGTGTACAAACTGTGTGTGTTAAAACTGTGTGTACAAACTGTGTGTGTGTGTACACTGTGTGTGTGTACAAACTGTGTGTGTGTACAAACTGTGTGTGTGTACAAACTGTGTGTGTACACTGTGTGTGTGTGTACAAACTGTGTGTGTGTCCACTGTATGTGTGTGTGTACAAACTGTGTGTGTGTACACTGTGTGTGTGTACAAACTGTATGTGTGTGTGTACACTCTGTGTGTGTGTGTACAAACTGTGTATGTGTACACTGTGTATGTGGACAAACTGTGTGCACACTGTGTGTGTGTACAAGCTGTGTGTGTGTACACTGTGTGTGTGTACAAACTGTGTGTACACTGTGTGTGTACAAACTGTGTGTGTACACTGTGTGTGTACAAACTGTGTGTACAAACTGTGTGTGTGTACACTGTGTGTGTACACTGTGTGTGTGTACAAACAGTGTGTGTGTACACTGTACGAGGCACAGGTGGTGCATTGGCCAGTCATCTCAGTTGTGGTGCCACGACCACGGAGCAACTCCGCAAATACCACAATCCCCTCCCGGCCCCCGACTAAGCGCACAACCCGCACACAGCGCCACCCCCCTAGTAGTGTCCTGACGGGGGGTTTCCTGGCACATCGGTTTTAATATAAAGGGCGCCTAGAGGGAGAGTCCCACGGTTTCCCGGTGCCAGGAGATTGGCCAGCCCCCCACAGGACAGGTTACATTGCGGTGCCCCTAAATTGGCTGAAGATTTTATGGGCGCAGAAGGGAAAGGTTCACTGGACCAACCGCGATGAGTTACTCACGACCTTGGGATAGGCGGAGTGTGGAATAATTGGCCAGAAGAGCAGACCAGTGGGTTAGAATTAATGAGCACGGGAGGACAATGGGTGAGCGGCAGCAGACCCCGTGGCCCTCCATTTAGACGGCGCAGGTTAAGCGCGCGATTGGCCGCGCGGTACAATTCCACCTTGGGCCTTTTAAGTTTAGAGAATGAAGGTGGGAGCCCCGGGACGATTGGGGCAGTTGTCTTCAACCTCCGGGCAATCCAGACCCACTGCCTGCTGTCCTGCCTCCTCGAGCCGCTCGCAGCATCCATGTGATGCCAGCAAGTGCTGCTATGAGGCAGCGATAGGCAAGGGTTTCGCTCGTCCTTCTCCCTCTGACTCTCATAGCGTCCGTGCGATGCCGTGAGTACAGCTACGAGGTACATGGTAGGACGTTTGTGTAACTGGGGGCATAGGCAGAGTTAGGCTAGGTGTGGGTAGAGCCTCGGCGTGGAGTCTGTGATTTTTGTGGGGAGACGGTGTGCATGAGAGGGTGTGCATGAGAAGGTGTGCGCGGTGCTGCAAGGTTTCGGCGTGGGGCCCGCTTGCTGGCAATCGCGCGCACTTACACAGCGTGTGCATAGTAAAAACAGCCTTAGCGGCGAGGCGTGCACCCAGAGTCCTGCCGCAGCCATCCCTTTTTCGTTATCATTAGCATTGGTACACAGCGGATTAGGGCCTCGCCACGGTACATTCTAAATCCACTCACACGCTCACTCACCCTCATGCAGAACAAGGGGAGTACATTCCAACTCCACTCACTCACACGCTCACCCTCATGCAGAACAAGGGGAGTACATTCCAACTCCACTCACTGACACGCTCACTCACCCTTATGCAGAACAAGGGGAGTACATTCATACTCCACTCACTCATACGCTCACTCACCCTCATGCAGAACAAGGGGAGTACATTCCAACTCCACTCACTCACACGCTCACTCACCCTCATGCAGAACAAGGGGAGTACATTCCAACTCCACTCACTCACTCACCCTCATGCAGAACAAGGGGAGTACATTCCAACTCCACTCACTCATAAGCTCACTCACCCTCATGCAGAACAAGGGGAGTACATTCCAACTCCACTCACTCACACGCTCACTCACCCTCATGCAGAACAAGGGGAGTACATTCCAACTCCACTCACACGCTCACTCACCCTCATGCAGAACAAGGGGAGTACATGCCAACCCCACCCAAAAAAGCACACGAGTCTGGAATCGATCCCAGACCCATTCTGGTGCACCACTGCCCCCCAATAGAGCGTGATTCAATTATTTCTGTCAATATGTAGCGTTGACTTCGGATGCACCTCATGTAACTGCTGAACCCCGTTAAATCGGTTGCATTGGATTGTTGCAGCCAACTCTCTGGGAACCAATTCCTTCAACAAAGTGCGGGCTTGCGTGTGGCGGTCTGAGTGTCTGGAGACAACTGGAATTGGACTCTGCGATGCCTGTAATGTGAAGGTTTCTGGTCTTTTTCACAAATGTCCAGCAGGGGCGGATCAAGTTACAACAAGCAATACAATTTTGTTAGGAGTACAAAATAGAAAAAAGTAATGCAAGTCACTAAAAATGTACGAATATAAATATAGTATCTAAGTACAAATTAAATGAGTACATACATGCCTGCCGATGTATCAATACCGAACGCAAGCTAGGGCAAGGCAGTAAAACACCAACAAAACAGTCCCAGACCACACCAAGACAACACGCAGTCATTTAATTAAATGTTCTGATCTGTGTTCTGACTTTACTGCTTCCTAACTTGTATTCTCCTGCAAGAGATGATGACATTCTAACTTGCAACTTTCATCAGCTAGCTGAGACCAGGCCACTGTGGCTTTGAATGGTGTCCTAGATGGACACCCACCACCGGAATGGAAAATCTTACAGATGTCAAGCATATGGTCAGCGGGCAGATCACCTCAACAGTAGGTCCTGGTGTCAAGGACATGGGCTCGCATTCGGTGTTCTGTTACTATATAGTCCAGCAGATGTTCCTGCTTGGACCCAGTGTGCATTCATGATGCTGTGTGGATGCGCCGATGCCGGAACAGCGTGTTGGTAAGCCCAATGTGCTGCATAGAAGTCTAGCAGCCTCCTACCGTTATTATTGAGCTGTTCTGGCCGATGCCTTCCAATCACTCTGGCCCAGGTGCCAGTGTCATGACCCACTCAGGTATTAAAGTCATCCGACAGGATGACTCCATCCCAAGGGGCGACTTTAGCTAGTACTTGTGACAGGTCATAGAAGGCATCTGACTCACCAGCCTTGCCACCATCCCTCCACTGGTGTTAATAGTCGGTTGAGGCGTAAGCAACCACCATTACCATTCCTCGCGTTTTGTTTATGGGAAAGCCAGACCATAGAAGCCTGGGACTTACAGTTTCCTAAACCTCAGCGCCATGCTCCCACACCTGTTGTATATATACCTCTTCCAAAAAAAATGTTATTGTGTAATATTGTCTATTTTTTATATCATGGCTCCTTGGAGACAAATATGCGTTCCCTGCATGCTGAAGCTTGGGAAAACCAGATGACGAAGCCAAAACAACACTATAATGAGAAACGGGTAAACATAATACAAGAGACATTGATCAGATGGGCATGATGAGAATAACCAGAGCTGAGGAGGGCCTTAAAGCCGTCGAATATTTCGCTTCTCAGGAATAAACCTAACTCATGTAGCAAAAGGTGAAACGTTAATGAAAGGCCATAAAGGAATAACTCTTCCATGGGCAAGGAGTGACTCAGGGAATTTCTGAGAGAGCAAGGGAGGACCCATGGCAAAACACCATAAACTCATTGCACCCGAGGGCAAACACAGGACAAAGAGATGAGAATGTCCCTTGCTGTTTCACTCTCTGAATTAACAAACCCGAGTGCCTGGAAAGTTGAAACGTAAAAATGCCAACCCGCTGCATGTGAATATTGTTAAACGTCATGATTTTAAATGTTAACTTTTGTGAAAGGATACATGGTTACATGACAATACAGAAGGTTTTGAATACGACTAGTTGCATGTTTTATTAACATTCACTTATCAATATGTAATCAGCGTCTCCGACCTGGGTTAAACTTCAGTTGTATTTATTCTCAAGTTGCAGTACAGCACGTGTCTCCCTTCGCGGCTGGCTTCTCTCTTGCTTTCTGGACGGCGGCGCACGCTTTGCCTCCCGCCGCCGTGGCACTCGCTCTCTCTCCGCCTCGCCGCTGGCTGACGGCGTGTCGGAGAGAGGGGAGGCTCAGCTGGTGGAGCCCGCCACGTGGCCGATGGGTGGTAGCGCAGGTGGTGACGACGTTCGGACCCAGGCTCTTCACACCGACGACCCAGAGTCCTCTGCTGCTTCTGCTTATATCCCTCTCGGCGGTGCTAAGCTCCGCCTCTAGCCACGCCCCTCTCGGAACATTTTAGAGGGCTCTCGAGGCTTCCCGCTAGCTCTACCCATTTACCTTTCACCCAGATGGGATCCCCCTTACTGATTGGATGTGAGACAACATAGCACGTGTCTGCAATAACCCCCCGGTCGTCCTGTAGGTGGCGCACTCTCATTACAAATACATAAGTGCCATGATATCTGGGTTAAGCATATAAACTTGTTAACGATTTATGGAAGTTTTGTATTGACGTATTCTACCAAAGAATCATCCCTAAGATAAACACGTACAAATTACATATATTCTCCACTCTCACTCACTCTTCTCCTCACCATCCTCCTGTCACTCACCCTTCTCACGCTCACTCACCCTTCTCCTGTCACTTTTCTCCTGTCACTCACCCTTCTCCTCACTCTCACCATTCTCACTGTCACCCTTCTCACTCTCACTCACCCTTCTCACTCTCACTCACCCTTCTCCTCACTCTCACCATTCTCAATCACCCTTCTCCTCACTCACTCTCACCCTTCTCCTCACTCTCACTCACCCTTCTCCTGTTACCTGTCTCCTCACCCATCTCCCTCAGGGCAGCAGCGGCCCGAGCACGGCTCTGCCTCAGGGCAGTATCGGGGGGCGTACATGTTTGGGAGGGGCTCATCTCTGCTTGGATGGTTGCTCGCGGTCACGTGACACACTTAAACCAATCCGGGGGCGTACATGTTTGGGGGGGGGGGGGCGCACCTCTGGTTGGCTGCTTGCTCGGGATCACGTGACGCACTTAAACCAATCCGGGGGCGTTAATCACAGTCACAGAATGACAGGACAGATCTGTGATATTATATATGTAGATAAAGAATGGTAATAGCATTTTGCTGTATATGTTTAAAACTGGTTTGCAAGATTGATAATACGTGATAATGATGATTTCTGCTGAATACATCGCGAAACTATCTAATGCAACAATTCAGAAATGTCAACTCCATGTATTGTTTAGGAATACATTAACATGGCTTTATAATTTAAAATGAGTTGTATGTATCAACAGCTGGTGTTGATACATATTCAAATACACAACTATATACATTTGGATGTATAAATATATTCCTACTGAATCTATTATGTTTAATGTGAGTCTTTACTAGCTCATTTGGCCCAAAACACACCTGTCATTCAAATTATCACTCAAATTAAAAGTTTAATATCGTATGTACATTTTTTTTATCACCACAGGATTTACTTTTTAAAATCCTGCCACCATCCTCTGGGATTTGACTATCCTCCGTGGACACGAGTCATGAAAACAATAAGCTCATTAGAGACTGGTAGAACATGCACACTGAACATTTATTTAAATCAATTTGTGCCACATTTTAAATGTTTTAACCTGAAAACATTTCGAGTGGTACTCCCAAAAGCAAGAGAAATAATTAGGATTGGTTTAAAATAAACCAATGTTAACTTCCCTAGCTTCCATAAGACATACCAATACAACCCCTATTGTGCCCTGGTGGATTCAAATGCAGAAAAACATGAAGATAACAAATTTTAACTGTAAACGCAATCATAAGATTAGCAAATAAATATGTCCCATACATTGACCACATTCGCAAACGGAAAACTCACAAACACCGGTGTTTAACTCAAATTGCAAGACCGCAAAAAACGCAAGATGACAATCAACGCCACCGCCGCCACCGCCGCCCGTTGTGCCTACTCATTCCAGAAGACCCTGTTGAGGACCTTGTTGACATTTCTGATCAGAGTGGCATTGTATCTCCACAGCGTGAGGTCCACGACCAGCGAGTCGAGCAGCAGGTCGGGCTGCTTGGGCGATCGGTAGTGGTGCATGATCGCGATGTCTCCGGGCACCGTCTGCGAGATGCCCAGCGCGTTGAGCGTACTGTGCACCGACGTCTGCAGCACCGCGCGTGGGTTCAGGATCATCTTGGTCGGGTTGAAGACCTCCGGCAGGTTTGGCTCCCGTCTAATGTGGCGCATGATGTTGACGCCCGGGATGGCGTTCCACGCCTGGAACTTCGACCCAAACTCTTCCGATACCGTGTAGGGAAACACGTGGGTTTTCGAATGTGTAAATGTCGGCGCCGTACTTGTCGTTCAAGTACCGCATGAGGTCCTTCCAGTTTGTGTGCTTCAAAGGGATGATCACTTCGTCGATGTCCGTGAGGACCAGGTAGCGCGTGCTGTACATGTGCCGATACACGCAGTCGTTCAGCGCCACTATCTGGCCATAGTAGTGCAGCTCGCCTGGGTGCTCGGGGTAGTGCCACCCTCTGGACACCCGCACGTAGTCCGTGATGGGCCACTGAACGACCTCGACGAGGCCGGTCTTGATGTAGTAGAGGAGCACTTTGTTCAGCTCAGAGCTGCAGCTTGTGTTGTACACCGTCACGCGGCCCGCACCCAAGATGCGGTACATTTCGATCGCCTGCACGAACTGCAGGACGTTGCCGTAGTTCCCGAAGAGCGTGGAGATGCAGACGCTGAATTCCTGTGTGATGGTGGGGGGCATGTAGAGCCGATTTCGCACGGGCATGAAGACCCACTCGGCCTCTTCCTCGTCCGGTATTGTGCGCATGCGCTGGACGGACACGTGTCCCGGCTCGCAGTCCAGCGGCTCCGTGCACAGGAAGTCGGCCGTGCCGTACGGGAAGTCAAAGTGATCCGAGTGGACGTAGGCGCTGGCGGTGACCGTCATCTACTCTTGTAACACACTCTGGTGTGTTACAAGAGTAGATGACTGTGCAAACGCCATCCTGCACATCGTGCACCTGAAGGGTTTTTCTCCTGTGTGTGTTCTCTGGTGTGTTACAAGATCAGATGACTGTGCAAATGCCTTCACGCACACACTGCACTTGAAGGGTTTCTCTCCTGTGTGTTCTCTGGTGTTTTTTAAGAGTAGATAAATGTGAAAATGCCTTCCCACACACTGCACTTGAAGGGTTTCTCTCCCGTGTGTGTTCTCTGGTGTGTTTTAAGAGCAAATGAATCTGCAAATGTCTTCCCACACACACTGCAACTGAAGGGTTTCTCTCCTGTGTGTGTTCTCTGGTGTGTTACAAGATTACATGACTGTGCAAACGCCATCCCGCACATCGTGCACCTGAAGGGTTTCTCTCCTGTGTGTGTTCTCTGGTGTTTTACAAGATCAGATGACTGTGCAAATGCCTTCACGCACACACTGCACTGGAAGGGTTTCTCTCCTGTGTGTGTTCTCTGGTGTTTTTTAAGAGTAGATAAATCTGAAAATGTCTTCCCACACACACTGCACTTGAAGGGTTTCTCTCCTGTGTGTGTTCTCTGGTGTTTTTTAAGAGTAGATAAATGTGAAAATGCCTTCCCACACACACTGCACTTGAAGGGTTTCTCTCCCGTGTGTGTTCTCTGGTGTGTTTTAAGAGCAAATGAATCTGCAAATGTCTTCCCACACACACTGCACTTGAAGGGTTTCTCTCCCGTGTGTGTTCTCTGGTGTCTTTGAAGATGAGATGAATATGAAAATGTCTTCCCACACACACTGCAATTGAAGGGTTTCTCTCCCGTGTGTGTTCTCTGGTGTCTTTGAAGATGAGATGAATATGAAAATGTCTTCCCACACACAGTGCAACTGAAGGGTTTCTCTCCTGTGTGTGTTCTCTGGTGTGTTACAAGATTACATGACTGTGCAAACGCCATCCCGCACATCGTGCACCTGAAGGGTTTCTCTCCCGTGTGTGTTCTCTGGTGTTTTACAAGATCAGATGACTGTGAAAATGCCTTCACGCACACACTGCACTTGAAGGGTTTCTCTCCTGTGTGTGTTCTCTGGTGTTTTTTAAGAGTAGATAAATCTGAAAATGTCTTCCCACACGCACTGCACTTGAAGGGTTTCTCTCCTGTGTGTGTTCTCTGGTGTTTTTTAAGAATAGATAAATGTGAAAATGCCTTCCCACACACACTGCACTTGAAGGGTTTCTCTCCCGTGTGTGTTCTCTGGTGTTTTACAAGATTACATGACTGTGCAAACGCCATCCCGCACATCGTGCACCTGAAGGGTTTCTCTCCCGTGTGTGTTCTCTGGTGGGTCTGAAGAACTGATGGCCATGCAAATGCCTTGTTACACACAGTACATTTGAAGGGTTTCTCTCCTGTGCGAGTTCTCTGGTGCCGTGTCAAATTTCCAGTCCGGTCCGTGCTGTATGCACGCTGGTCGCATTGTTCACTTGTCGTACCGAGCTCCGCTGAGTGCCTTTGCTCCATCAGACCAATTCTGCAGAGGAAGCGTCAGCTGCAGACAGAAAAAAATAATATCCACACCATCTACACGTCAGGCACAGAGGAATGCACACGTGACTTACACGTCTATACTTATTAATATATTCATGATGTGAAAAAGTTTCCCAAATTCATCAGATTTGATGAACGTGCAAACGCCTTCACGCACAGAGTGCACCTGAAGGGTTTCTCTCCACGGGCTGTTAGGGCACACAATGAGAGGGCAGATGTCATTAATATGCCTGGAAGGCTTCATATCTTCAAGATGAATGTTAACCCAAAACTCTAAGCACACAATTTCGGCTGTCTGACTACAAAAGGAATATTTATGAAAGCAAAATTCAGCTGACATAGCAAAGGGTGTTGAAAACAATACTATCTGTGTTATGCAGAAATGCATGAATTAATGTTCAATCGCAACTTAGAGGTGTGAATCCAAGCTCAGATGTCCTTGAATGCTGGGGATGAACAGTTCCGACTTCAGCTGAATGTGTGTGCTGTGTAAACTCCGTTTCCATTCTTAGTAAGAGTTCCAGAGGAAAACAAAAATAAACTATTGTTTTGATATAACCTCCGTGTTCAACAGAGTTAATAGACTTTACCGCAAACACAAACTTGACACTGTCACACACTGCCATGAGTAAACAGGTGGTGGTGTGACCAGAACCATGCCTGGCCACCTTCATCTGCTCAGCATTAATTCTTCCTCACTCCACCAAGTAATGAATCGAGGATCATAAACATAGCCGAGGCTATCCGTGTCTCTGTCTCTCTCTCCCCGTGGTGAAGGTGTTCCCCTCCACACATTCAGAGTCAACAGCGGCACGCGCTTAGCGTCTTTGACCGATAGATACATTGACGCACGTATTGTTGGTTCTTTCAGTAAAGTCACGTAGATAGAAAATAAAAATAACAGATTAAATTCAATAAGATAAAGACCACTTGTGTTGCGATCGAAACCTCGTGGGTTTTTTGCTTTATTTTCAATTTTTCATTTAATTTATAATCTGTTATTTTATTTTCTATCTACGTGACTTTACCGAAAGAACCAAGAATATTCATTCCTGCAGTCACCAAAGTTTTAAGTCAAAACATTCACACACGTTGACAAAGCCTCACCTTGTGTTGTTGTGGGCAGGTCGCTTCTGATAACAAGAGCGGTATAGCAGCTCAAGCGGGCTTGGCCTGGTAAAATATAAAAAAAACTGCGTGAATATTTAGAGGAAAACAAAGTTACAAAGTGGCGAGCCGGGTGAAAACAAATGAAACTTAAGCGAGATAATTAAAGTAAACGCAATCAGGCGAGGGCAGGAGGCAAGGCCCCGCGTGGCTAGGCCCCGCGTTGTAAAGTTCCAACCTGGACATCGATTCCCATGCTCGCTGCTACTCAATTGGCATCCCTACGAGAGAGAGGGAGGATCTACCTTGGTAAACAACAACAACCACCACAACAACAACAACCACCACCACCACGACAACCGCGATGCGAATTTCTCACCTCAGATGTCAGTGCACGGGCGGAGGCAACTCCCTGTTACCTCGCGACGTCACGCGGCAGCAGGTGACATGACGTCCCTTCCGGGAGACAATACTCTCCTCCCACAATGAGTCTCTACAACTGAATAAATTATGCTAACTAGTTTGGTCCATTTGTCGAGGATGTTAATGATCCGCCAGTCACTGGGCGTAGCTTTACCCAAATAAGGATTGTACCGGAACAGATTTCGACAGTGACCAAGCGGAGGTGACGTCACGCTCAAGAGCGCACCGAATACCTCGGTGACATGACGTCACTTGCGAAGGCCACCGCCGCCTGGCGTTTCACGCCGATGAGATAATGCTGAGTGGTGACGTCACAGAGCGGAGTTCGAGTTTGTTTATTTAGATTAATTTTCCATTGCTCCCTCTCTTCAACAGAGACCCCTTGGGTGCGTAAGCTCAACAAGAACGTGGATATTATTGTGTGTACACTGTGTGTGTGTGTACAAACTGTGTGTGTGTGTACAAACTGTGTGTGTTCAAACTGTGTGTTCAAACTGTGTGTGTGTACACTGTGTGTGTACACTGTGTGTACAAACTGTGTGTGTGTACAAACTGTGTGTGTGTACACTGTGTGTGTACACTCTGTGTGTGTACAAACTGTATGTGTGCACTGTGTGTGTACAAACTGTATGTGTGTACACTGTGTGTGTGTACAAACTGTGTGCGTACAAACTGTGTATGTGTGCACTGTGTGTGTACAAACTGTATGTGTGTACACTGTGTGTGTACAAACTGTGTGTGTGTACACTGTGTGTGTGTACAAACTGTGTGTGTACACTGTGTGTGTGTACAAACTGTGTATGTGTGCACTGTATGTGTACAAACTGTATGTGTGTACACTGTGTGTGTGTACACTGTGTGTGTGTATACACTGTGTGTGTACAAACTGTGTGTACGCTGTGTGTGTGTTCAAACTGTGTGTGTGTACACTGTGTACAAACTGTGTGTGTGCACACTGTGTGTACAAACTGTGTGTGTGTACAAACTGTGTGTGTTAAAACTGTGTGTACAAACTGTGTGTGTGTGTACACTGTGTGTGTGTACAAACTGTGTGTGTGTACAAACTGTGTGTGTGTACAAACTGTGTGTGTACACTGTGTGTGTGTGTACAAACTGTGTGTGTGTCCACTGTATGTGTGTGTGTACAAACTGTGTGTGTGTACACTGTGTGTGTGTACAAACTGTATGTGTGTGTGTACACTCTGTGTGTGTGTGTACAAACTGTGTATGTGTACACTGTGTATGTGGACAAACTGTGTGCACACTGTGTGTGTGTACAAGCTGTGTGTGTGTACACTGTGTGTGTGTACAAACTGTGTGTACACTGTGTGTGTACAAACTGTGTGTGTACACTGTGTGTGTACAAACTGTGTGTACAAACTGTGTGTGTGTACACTGTGTGTGTGTACAGTGTGTGTACAAACTGTGTGTACACTCTGTGTGTGTGTACAAACTGTGTGTGTGTACACTGTGTGTGTACACTGTGTGTGTGTACAAACAGTGTGTGTGTACACTGTACGAGGCACAGGTGGTGCATTGGCCAGTCATCTCAGTTGTGGTGCCACGACCACGGAGCAACTCCGCAAATACCACAATCCCCTCCCGGCCCCCGACTAAGCGCACAACCCGCACACAGCGCCACCCCCCTAGTAGTGTCCTGACGGGGGGTTTCCTGGCACATCGGTTTTAATATAAAGGGCGCCTAGAGGGAGAGTCCCACGGTTTCCCGGTGCCAGGAGATTGGCCAGCCCCCCACAGGACAGGTTACATTGCGGTGCCCCTAAATTGGCTGAAGATTTTATGGGCGCAGAAGGGAAAGGTTCACTGGACCAACCGCGATGAGTTACTCACGACCTTGGGATAGGCGGAGTGTGGAATAATTGGCCAGAAGAGCAGACCAGTGGGTTAGAATTAATGAGCACGGGAGGACAATGGGTGAGCGGCAGCAGACCCCGTGGCCCTCCATTTAGACGGCGCAGGTTAAGCGCGCGATTGGCCGCGCGGTACAATTCCACCTTGGGCCTTTTAAGTTTAGAGAATGAAGGTGGGAGCCCCGGGACGATTGGGGCAGTTGTCTTCAACCTCCGGGCAATCCAGACCCACTGCCTGCTGTCCTGCCTCCTCGAGCCGCTCGCAGCATCCATGTGATGCCAGCAAGTGCTGCTATGAGGCAGCGATAGGCAAGGGTTTCGCTCGTCCTTCTCCCTCTGACTCTCATAGCGTCCGTGCGATGCCGTGAGTACAGCTACGAGGTACATGGTAGGACGTTTGTGTAACTGGGGGCATAGGCAGAGTTAGGCTAGGTGTGGGTAGAGCCTCGGCGTGGAGTCTGTGATTTTTGTGGGGAGACGGTGTGCATGAGAGGGTGTGCATGAGAAGGTGTGCGCGGTGCTGCAAGGTTTCGGCGTGGGGCCCGCTTGCTGGCAATCGCGCGCACTTACACAGCGTGTGCATAGTAAAAACAGCCTTAGCGGCGAGGCGTGCACCCAGAGTCCTGCCGCAGCCATCCCTTTTTCGTTATCATTAGCATTGGTACACAGCGGATTAGGGCCTCGCCACGGTACATTCTAAATCCACTCACACGCTCACTCACCCTCATGCAGAACAAGGGGAGTACATTCCAACTCCACTCACTCACACGCTCACCCTCATGCAGAACAAGGGGAGTACATTCCAACTCCACTCACTGACACGCTCACTCACCCTTATGCAGAACAAGGGGAGTACATTCATACTCCACTCACTCATACGCTCACTCACCCTCATGCAGAACAAGGGGAGTACATTCCAACTCCACTCACTCACACGCTCACTCACCCTCATGCAGAACAAGGGGAGTACATTCCAACTCCACTCACTCACTCACCCTCATGCAGAACAAGGGGAGTACATTCCAACTCCACTCACTCATAAGCTCACTCACCCTCATGCAGAACAAGGGGAGTACATTCCAACTCCACTCACTCACACGCTCACTCACCCTCATGCAGAACAAGGGGAGTACATTCCAACTCCACTCACACGCTCACTCACCCTCATGCAGAACAAGGGGAGTACATGCCAACCCCACCCAAAAAAGCACACGAGTCTGGAATCGATCCCAGACCCATTCTGGTGCACCACTGCCCCCCAATAGAGCGTGATTCAATTATTTCTGTCAATATGTAGCGTTGACTTCGGATGCACCTCATGTAACTGCTGAACCCCGTTAAATCGGTTGCATTGGATTGTTGCAGCCAACTCTCTGGGAACCAATTCCTTCAACAAAGTGCGGGCTTGCGTGTGGCGGTCTGAGTGTCTGGAGACAACTGGAATTGGACTCTGCGATGCCTGTAATGTGAAGGTTTCTGGTCTTTTTCACAAATGTCCAGCAGGGGCGGATCAAGTTACAACAAGCAATACAATTTTGTTAGGAGTACAAAATAGAAAAAAGTAATGCAAGTCACTAAAAATGTACGAATATAAATATAGTATCTAAGTACAAATTAAATGAGTACATACATGCCTGCCGATGTATCAATACCGAACGCAAGCTAGGGCAAGGCAGTAAAACACCAACAAAACAGTCCCAGACCACACCAAGACAACACGCAGTCATTTAATTAAATGTTCTGATCTGTGTTCTGACTTTACTGCTTCCTAACTTGTATTCTCCTGCAAGAGATGATGACATTCTAACTTGCAACTTTCATCAGCTAGCTGAGACCAGGCCACTGTGGCTTTGAATGGTGTCCTAGATGGACACCCACCACCGGAATGGAAAATCTTACAGATGTCAAGCATATGGTCAGCGGGCAGATCACCTCAACAGTAGGTCCTGGTGTCAAGGACATGGGCTCGCATTCGGTGTTCTGTTACTATATAGTCCAGCAGATGTTCCTGCTTGGACCCAGTGTGCATTCATGATGCTGTGTGGATGCGCCGATGCCGGAACAGCGTGTTGGTAAGCCCAATGTGCTGCATAGAAGTCTAGCAGCCTCCTACCGTTATTATTGAGCTGTTCTGGCCGATGCCTTCCAATCACTCTGGCCCAGGTGCCAGTGTCATGACCCACTCAGGTATTAAAGTCATCCGACAGGATGACTCCATCCCAAGGGGCGACTTTAGCTAGTACTTGTGACAGGTCATAGAAGGCATCTGACTCACCAGCCTTGCCACCATCCCTCCACTGGTGTTAATAGTCGGTTGAGGCGTAAGCAACCACCATTACCATTCCTCGCGTTTTGTTTATGGGAAAGCCAGACCATAGAAGCCTGGGACTTACAGTTTCCTAAACCTCAGCGCCATGCTCCCACACCTGTTGTATATATACCTCTTCCAAAAAAAATGTTATTGTGTAATATTGTCTATTTTTTATATCATGGCTCCTTGGAGACAAATATGCGTTCCCTGCATGCTGAAGCTTGGGAAAACCAGATGACGAAGCCAAAACAACACTATAATGAGAAACGGGTAAACATAATACAAGAGACATTGATCAGATGGGCATGATGAGAATAACCAGAGCTGAGGAGGGCCTTAAAGCCGTCGAATATTTCGCTTCTCAGGAATAAACCTAACTCATGTAGCAAAAGGTGAAACGTTAATGAAAGGCCATAAAGGAATAACTCTTCCATGGGCAAGGAGTGACTCAGGGAATTTCTGAGAGAGCAAGGGAGGACCCATGGCAAAACACCATAAACTCATTGCACCCGAGGGCAAACACAGGACAAAGAGATGAGAATGTCCCTTGCTGTTTCACTCTCTGAATTAACAAACCCGAGTGCCTGGAAAGTTGAAACGTAAAAATGCCAACCCGCTGCATGTGAATATTGTTAAACGTCATGATTTTAAATGTTAACTTTTGTGAAAGGATACATGGTTACATGACAATACAGAAGGTTTTGAATACGACTAGTTGCATGTTTTATTAACATTCACTTATCAATATGTAATCAGCGTCTCCGACCTGGGTTAAACTTCAGTTGTATTTATTCTCAAGTTGCAGTACAGCACGTGTCTCCCTTCGCGGCTGGCTTCTCTCTTGCTTTCTGGACGGCGGCGCACGCTTTGCCTCCCGCCGCCGTGGCACTCGCTCTCTCTCCGCCTCGCCGCTGGCTGACGGCGTGTCGGAGAGAGGGGAGGCTCAGCTGGTGGAGCCCGCCACGTGGCCGATGGGTGGTAGCGCAGGTGGTGACGACGTTCGGACCCAGGCTCTTCACACCGACGACCCAGAGTCCTCTGCTGCTTCTGCTTATATCCCTCTCGGCGGTGCTAAGCTCCGCCTCTAGCCACGCCCCTCTCGGAACATTTTAGAGGGCTCTCGAGGCTTCCCGCTAGCTCTACCCATTTACCTTTCACCCAGATGGGATCCCCCTTACTGATTGGATGTGAGACAACATAGCACGTGTCTGCAATAACCCCCCGGTCGTCCTGTAGGTGGCGCACTCTCATTACAAATACATAAGTGCCATGATATCTGGGTTAAGCATATAAACTTGTTAACGATTTATGGAAGTTTTGTATTGACGTATTCTACCAAAGAATCATCCCTAAGATAAACACGTACAAATTACATATATTCTCCACTCTCACTCACTCTTCTCCTCACCATCCTCCTGTCACTCACCCTTCTCACGCTCACTCACCCTTCTCCTGTCACTTTTCTCCTGTCACTCACCCTTCTCCTCACTCTCACCATTCTCACTGTCACCCTTCTCACTCTCACTCACCCTTCTCACTCTCACTCACCCTTCTCCTCACTCTCACCATTCTCAATCACCCTTCTCCTCACTCACTCTCACCCTTCTCCTCACTCTCACTCACCCTTCTCCTGTTACCTGTCTCCTCACCCATCTCCCTCAGGGCAGCAGCGGCCCGAGCACGGCTCTGCCTCAGGGCAGTATCGGGGGGCGTACATGTTTGGGAGGGGCTCATCTCTGCTTGGATGGTTGCTCGCGGTCACGTGACACACTTAAACCAATCCGGGGGCGTACATGTTTGGGGGGGGGGGGGGGCGCACCTCTGGTTGGCTGCTTGCTCGGGATCACGTGACGCACTTAAACCAATCCGGGGGCGTTAATCACAGTCACAGAATGACAGGACAGATCTGTGATATTATATATGTAGATAAAGAATGGTAATAGCATTTTGCTGTATATGTTTAAAACTGGTTTGCAAGATTGATAATACGTGATAATGATGATTTCTGCTGAATACATCGCGAAACTATCTAATGCAACAATTCAGAAATGTCAACTCCATGTATTGTTTAGGAATACATTAACATGGCTTTATAATTTAAAATGAGTTGTATGTATCAACAGCTGGTGTTGATACATATTCAAATACACAACTATATACATTTGGATGTATAAATATATTCCTACTGAATCTATTATGTTTAATGTGAGTCTTTACTAGCTCATTTGGCCCAAAACACACCTGTCATTCAAATTATCACTCAAATTAAAAGTTTAATATCGTATGTACATTTTTTTTATCACCACAGGATTTACTTTTTAAAATCCTGCCACCATCCTCTGGGATTTGACTATCCTCCGTGGACACGAGTCATGAAAACAATAAGCTCATTAGAGACTGGTAGAACATGCACACTGAACATTTATTTAAATCAATTTGTGCCACATTTTAAATGTTTTAACCTGAAAACATTTCGAGTGGTACTCCCAAAAGCAAGAGAAATAATTAGGATTGGTTTAAAATAAACCAATGTTAACTTCCCTAGCTTCCATAAGACATACCAATACAACCCCTATTGTGCCCTGGTGGATTCAAATGCAGAAAAACATGAAGATAACAAATTTTAACTGTAAACGCAATCATAAGATTAGCAAATAAATATGTCCCATACATTGACCACATTCGCAAACGGAAAACTCACAAACACCGGTGTTTAACTCAAATTGCAAGACCGCAAAAAACGCAAGATGACAATCAACGCCACCGCCGCCACCGCCGCCCGTTGTGCCTACTCATTCCAGAAGACCCTGTTGAGGACCTTGTTGACATTTCTGATCAGAGTGGCATTGTATCTCCACAGCGTGAGGTCCACGACCAGCGAGTCGAGCAGCAGGTCGGGCTGCTTGGGCGATCGGTAGTGGTGCATGATCGCGATGTCTCCGGGCACCGTCTGCGAGATGCCCAGCGCGTTGAGCGTACTGTGCACCGACGTCTGCAGCACCGCGCGTGGGTTCAGGATCATCTTGGTCGGGTTGAAGACCTCCGGCAGGTTTGGCTCCCGTCTAATGTGGCGCATGATGTTGACGCCCGGGATGGCGTTCCACGCCTGGAACTTCGACCCAAACTCTTCCGATACCGTGTAGGGAAACACGTGGGTTTTCGAATGTGTAAATGTCGGCGCCGTACTTGTCGTTCAAGTACCGCATGAGGTCCTTCCAGTTTGTGTGCTTCAAAGGGATGATCACTTCGTCGATGTCCGTGAGGACCAGGTAGCGCGTGCTGTACATGTGCCGATACACGCAGTCGTTCAGCGCCACTATCTGGCCATAGTAGTGCAGCTCGCCTGGGTGCTCGGGGTAGTGCCACCCTCTGGACACCCGCACGTAGTCCGTGATGGGCCACTGAACGACCTCGACGAGGCCGGTCTTGATGTAGTAGAGGAGCACTTTGTTCAGCTCAGAGCTGCAGCTTGTGTTGTACACCGTCACGCGGCCCGCACCCAAGATGCGGTACATTTCGATCGCCTGCACGAACTGCAGGACGTTGCCGTAGTTCCCGAAGAGCGTGGAGATGCAGACGCTGAATTCCTGTGTGATGGTGGGGGGCATGTAGAGCCGATTTCGCACGGGCATGAAGACCCACTCGGCCTCTTCCTCGTCCGGTATTGTGCGCATGCGCTGGACGGACACGTGTCCCGGCTCGCAGTCCAGCGGCTCCGTGCACAGGAAGTCGGCCGTGCCGTACGGGAAGTCAAAGTGATCCGAGTGGACGTAGGCGCTGGCGGTGACCGTCAGGATCTCCGAGTGCCCTCGGCAGCAGAAGTGGCAGGAGAGCACGTTCGGCTCATACTGGTTGGCGATGCCGATGATGCGTGTGCTCTGACCGGCCTCGCGCTGGTCGTGGTACGCCGACACCAAGAATATCTTGGTGTCGCGCACGCGCATCATCGACGTGTTCTGCAGCGCTCCCCGTTGCCCGCACAGCGTCACGTGGTTGATCTTATCGGAAGCAGACCCCGGCTTTGGCCTGAAGACGGACGAGTTGCCGAGTGCGTCGAGGTCGCGAACGAGGAAGCCCTTCCAGCTGTACATGTACCAGACGCTCAGCAGCAATGAGACGCTGAGCAGCAGCAGCGAGAGGAACAGGACCGGGAGGCGTAGCTTCATCATCCTTCGAGGCGTGCAAGGAGACAAGACGTCTGGATCAAATCTCTAGACCGCCGTCTCGGGACGAAAAGTCTGATATCGCTCGGCCTGTGATTACATTTACGTAAAAACACACACACACAGAGAGCTTCGCGTTAAAAATGCACAACACTTTACACAATTCCATTTCAGGTAAACCTCACAGAAAAACAAAAGCTCTCCAAAATCAAAAGACTGTATTGGCTTCAGGGCGGATATGTACAGGTACAACTCTCTGCAAGTGAATGCAATATTTGACGCTTGTGTTGCGCCCGAAACGTCATGATTTAATTTAGTTGTTTTTATTTTTGTTTTATTTTATTTTTACATACGTGACTTTACCGAAAGAACCAAAGAGTAACCATACGATAACCTGGATATAAGCATGCGTTAAATGTATTACTAAACAATACGCTCCCAGCAGCACTGAGCCTGCAGCTGTCAGAACGGTGAAATTGTTTTTTTATTTCTCTCAATTTCAACAGATGATCTAAATAGTCGTGGCCAATAATAATTCGTTTTACGCAAACGTCAACATATTTCTTTGGTGTTATTTTAGTCTTAATACTGGCCAATACTAATTATGAAATCTATTGAAATTGAGAGAAATACAAAATATTGTCAACCAATTACACAGCCACCACCACAACCAGAGCCGCAACCACCACCACCACCACAGCCACCACCACCACCACAACCAGAGCCACCACCACCACAGAACCACAACCACCACCACCACAGCCATCACCACAACCATCACCACCACAGCCACCACCACAGCCACCACAGCCACCACCACAACCACCACCACCACAGCCACCACCACAGCCACCACCACAGCCACCACCGCAGCCACCACCACAACCACCACCACAACCACCACCACCACAGCCACCACAACCAGAGCCACAACCACCACCACCACAGCCACCACCACTACAACCACCACCACAACCACCACCACCACCACAACCACCACAACCACCACCACAACCACCACCATAGCCACCACCACAGCCACCACAACCACCACCACCACCACAACCACCACCACCACAACCACCACCACAACCACCACAACCATCACCATAGCCACCACAACCACCACCATAGCCACCACAACCACTACAACCACCACTACCACTACCACCACCACAACCACTACAACCACCACCACAACCACCACCATAGCCACCACCACCACTACAACCACCACAACCACCACCATAGCCACCACAACCACTACCACCACCACAGCCACCACCACAACCACCACCATAGCAACCACAACTACCACCACCATAGCCAGCACTAACACGACCCCAGGCCGCCACCACCGCACCTGCCAGTCGAGGGCGCTGTGCTCCTCCTGCTGCTGTTCCTCTCCGTAGAAGCGCCGCTTCGCGTCGCCCTTCGGCTCGCACGCGAAGCTCAATGCAGCCCGCGGGCAACGGCGGCAGCAGCAGCACAGAGGGCAGCAGCAGCAGAGGGCAGCAGCAGTAGCAGCGGCAGAGGGCAGCAGCAGAGGGCAGCAGCAGCAGAGGGCAGCAGCAGCAGCACAGAGGGCAGCAGCAGCAGAGGGCAGCAGTAGCAGAGGGCAGCAGTAGCAACAGAGGGCAGCAGCAGCAGAGGGCAGCAGCAGCAGAGGGCAGCAGCAGCAGAGGGCAGCAGCAGCAGAGGGCAGCAGCAGAGGGAAGGGCCGCACCCGATTCAAGAGCTGAATGGCTCACAGGGTTATACCAAATACATGGAACTGAACTGGGCCGCGTTGCCGCCAGCACCACGTGCTTCCTGCTAACCTCTGCCCCCACCGCGCGCTTCCTGCTGACCTCTGACCCCGCCGCGCGCTTCCTGCCGACCTCTGACCCCGCGCTTGAACCACGACCCCGCCGATCTATGGCTGATTGTGTTACGTTATATAAAACATATAAATATACCATATACACTTCGTATTCACAATGTACAGCTAAAGTTGACAGTGTAAATGTATTACAATATTCTTGGTTCTTTGCGGTAAAGTCAGGAAGATAGAAAATAAAAATAATAAAATAACATTTTCTAATAAAAATAATAAATTGAACATTAAAAATAATAAAATCATAAAAGCGATGGTTTCTGCCTGTACATTTTGCGTGCAAACAGTTGCTGAGTAGAGGCCCAACGCGCGAGGCGGCCAGGCACAAACAGCACTCTGATGGGAGCTGTGGTTGATGGGAGTGGAACGCGGTTCTTGATCTGAGCCAGAGTCATTTGTTGTACGTGCACGTGTGACATTCAAGGCAGGGGTAAGCCTGTGGTCACAATCCTGCCTTGTGCTCAAAATGTCAATGAGCCAGCAACAAACAGTGCACTAGAAGATTAAAAAGAGAAGCGTCAACACACTTCCTGCAATAAGCAAGGTAATAAGAACTTAAGAAAAGTGACGAGGGGTATTTTATGTTTATATTTGGTGTTTGCAGTTTCTCCCCGTGGTCCGGTTTTCCCTCCGCATTTTTGAAACATGCATTTGGAATATTTGGCTGCTATAAATGTCCACCACACACAACATAAGCACACTTCGCTGAGCTATAATGTGTGGCCAGGTTGCTCGCTTCTGACAAAAAAATATCTGCCTGTGTTTAGCTCAGTGGGGCCTTTCCTGGTGAAATGAAAAATAGTTCAAAGTTTCGTTTTTAGTTTATTTCAAAGTCGAGCAGTGGGAGGAAAGAAGGAGAGAAAGAGAGGACTGCAAAAATTGGCTGACTGTGATGACTTGTGGGGCTCAACATAAAAAATCGTGTTCTTGGTGACAGAATGCCTCGAGGGCGTGTGACCAATTTTCTCGGAATGCACCAGGTCATCAAAACACTCAGAAGCTAAGCAGGTTTGAGCCCGGCTAGTGCATGGATGAGTAACCACCGTGTACAAGAGGGCTGTGGTAGGAGAAGGCAGTACAGGAAAGTTAATTGTTGTAGCGTTCTTCTACGCTCCCAACTTCATACGCACCCCCATTCTCACCAACCCGCACTGACCGGCGCGATGAAATGTGTTCAAATAACGCACACGGACCGCTCGGCATGGGGAGGCATTCATCCCGCAGTTGATCGACGTAAAAGAACAGCGGATTAACATGATGGGGGCAGAGAGAGAGAGGGAGAGAAGTTGGTGTTGGAAAAAAATTTTCAGAGTAAAGCCAGAAGTGAGCACCACAGTGTGTTGAGGAGCACACCACCTGCCACTGCTGACGTAAACATTCCATTTCTAACCACAGCGGGACCGCCAAGTCCATTGGAGAGCTTGCTGAGATTTGCTTTCATAGACGTTCTTCAGCTCCTCAAACGTGACTAAAACAACGGTCTCTTAGAGATGATGCACTGATTCATGTTGAATTATTAACCTCACGATGCATCATCGTGTGTACGTGCACATGTAAGAATAATATTTGTTCTGGTGAAATCGTATACGTATGTTGCATGTCATGGGATCGTGTAACCCTCGCAGCAGCCACTAGTGGCCGATACATTCACCGCAATTTTTTATATAAAAGAAGAATGGATTATTTAATCAATTCGCGACCCTGAATTGTGACAATTCATTGAAATTGCCTGGTGAGTTGGGATGGGGGCAGAGGGGGGGGGGGTTAATGTTTGCTTTCTAACCTTAGGCCTTCACCCAGCAGTGGATCGATCATAGCTGCTGATGACGGTGTAGTAAATGTGGCTTTGGGAAGTACGACAAGGACTCAACAGTACTGTAGTGCTTGTGCTGTGTAAGACGTTAAATTCATAATCATTGTAAACATCCTGCATGTGTGTTCCGTGTATACATGGTACTGTGTTTGCGCACACACATCGCGCACGTGGCGACATGGACACTGTGGAATATTGAGGAGAGTTGTAAATAAAGCGGTGTTCGAACAAAGACAAAAGTTGTCCGAGTGAAATCGAACGCTACATATCTACCCGATCCAAATTCACATTGGTCCGGTGGTTCTTTGCACCGCTTACCATATATATATGCGTAAACATATACAAAGCATTTCGATTTAAAGCTTTCGTGACAGCAATGATTAATCTTCTTTGGTTCTTTCGGTAAAGTCACAGTCTCGTCCCTTCACCTGATGAAGGCCGCTTGTGTTGTGGCCGAAACGTCGTGAAAATATTATTGCGTTATTTTATTTTATCAATTTATTATTTTATTCTCATTCTACGTGGTGACTTTACCGAAAGAACCAAAGAAGATATACAAAGCATTTACGAAAAAATATTGAAGGTGCAATTCACGCACGCGTAAATATGCACGTGGAAATAAAACGGTCTGCACCTAGAGAATGAAATGTTTCTTGCCAAAAGAATCCCGCGGACCCACCCGAAGTGAGACCTGGGCTGGAGGGCCCACCGTGGGCTCCCTGGATGCGCCGAATGGAGCTCTCCTGTGCGTCTCACTTCCAATTGGATAAATTCTCGCTCCAAAGGTTTCATTGACTTGCGACGGACGCCTTTTAAGGGACGTACGAAAGGCGTGCCCGTTGTGTAGATCAGGAAGCCGATTCACTGGGGGAGCGGCGCTTGCCGTCACCTTGCGGGTGCCCCTTTCTCTGACGCGGGGCCACGCGGGGCCACGCGTTGCCGTGACGTCGATGACACAAACGGCGTGAAATAAGGGAAAGCAACAGCAAAGGTGGCAAACAAAATAAACGTTCTGATATTATTTTAATGTGACCATCACTAAAGGATTCGTGTACGACGGTGTTTTACCTTACTAGTTGGCTGTGTCGGGTGGTGGCGGGTTTAACGACACATTTAGATATTTACGCGATCTAACCCACACACCTCTGTTATGGATGAACTGCTTCGTTTTGCAAGTCGTCAGACTGGACGAAACGTTTGCGTTTCGTCCAGTCTGACAGGGTGACTGTAGCTGTGACACACAGCTACAGTAACCCTGTGTGACACACAGCTACAGTCACCCTGTGTGACACACAGCTACAGTCACCCTGTGTGACACACAGCTACAGTCACGTGACACACAGCTACAGTCACCCTGTGTGTCACACTGCTACAGTCACCCTGTGTGACACACAGCTACAGTCACCCTGTGTGACACACAGCTACAGTCACACTGTGTGTCACACAGCTACAGTCACGTGACACACAGCTACAGTCACCCTGTGTGACACAGCTACAGTCAACTTGTGTGTGACACAGCTACAGTCACGTGACACACAGCTACAGTCACCCTGTGTGACACACAGCTACAGTCACGTGACACACAGCTACAGTCACCCTGTGTGTCACACTGCTACAGTCACCCTGTGTGACACAGCTACAGTCACCTTGTGTGTGACACACAGCTACAGTCACCCTGTGTCACACTGCTACAGTCACCCTGTGTGAATTGTCTTGCAATTAACGTCAAGCTGCAAACGTTTCGTCCACTCTGACGACTTGCAAAACGATGCAGTTCATCCATAACAGAGGTGTGTGGGTTAGATCGCGTAAATATCTAAATGTCGTTAAACCCGCCACCACCCGACACAGCCAACAAGTAAGGTAAAACACCGTCGTACACGAATCCTTTAGTGATGGTCACATTAAAATAATATCAGAACGTTTATTTTGTTTGCCACCTTTGCTGTTGTTTTCCATTATTTCACGCCGTTTGTTATCGACGTCACGGCAACGCATGGCGTGTGGCCCCGCGTCAGAGAAAGGGGCACCCGCAAGGTGACGTCCAGTGAATCGGCTTCCTGATCTACACAACAGGCACGCCTTTCGTACGCCCTTAAAAGGCGTCCGTCACAAGGCAATGATACCTTTGGAGCAAGAATGAATCAAAATGAAGTGAGACGTGCAGGAGAGCTCCATTCAGCGCATCCAGGGAGCCCACGGTGGGCCCTCCAGCCCAGGTCTCACTTCGGGTGGGTCCGCAGGATTATTTTGGCAATAAACATTTTTTTCTCTAGGTGCGGACCATTTTATTTACATGTGTATATTTACGCGTGTAGGGTGTGAAAGAAGATTCAATGTAACATGGGGGACTCACAGACGACCCGTAGACTTATAGATTCACCCATAAACTCACAACAGACACCCACACACAACAGACACCCACACACAACAGACACCCACACACAACAGACACCCACACACAACAGACACCCATGGGTGAGTCTATGAGTCTACGGGTCGTCTGTTAGTCCCCCATGTTACGTCGAAACTTCTTTCACACCCTAAAGCCGAGTGTGCGGTGCAACATCGGGGAGGTGATGGGGATTTGCCTCCCTGTGGAGAGGCAACAGGTGGAGTCCACGCCTCGTTGCCATGTCGTCATCTCCTGGCGAGCCAGGGGGGGCTGCGTGGCTTGTCGATTGACGCCCACGGTGAAGGGAGTTGGCACAGCATCATTTGTGGGGGTGGACGCCCACCTCCCCACTCCCCGTGAGCAGGCAGGGCGTGACGTCCACCCCCTCAACTCCCCCCTCCTCCTCCTCGTTGGCCACCTCTCGCCGGGCCCCCACCGATCGAGTGATCGCCCCCCCCCCGCACCAGCTCCGAGGGACATCTCTACACGGCCGGCTCACCACCGCCGGCATTCTCCCGCGCACGCCGAGCGCTAAACAAAGAAATCGGCTGCTGTTGTCAGTAACACGCGCGCACCTCCTGGGATTAAGGCCTAATCCGCGTGCCCGCAATGCTAACTGAAAATAACTGGCGGCTGTATGAATATGTAGTGGAGCAGGAAGGTGTGTAGTGCAAACAGCGTGATTACATGATAACACAGACAGTACGGGTTATGTTGGGTCAGCCTGTAGCGAAGGCAAATACAGTGCAGGTTATGTTAGGGCAATTAAGCTGGGAGAGCCAAGGATGGCTGTGATTGTCTGGAGCTGTTGTTAAGGCTAGAGTGGCGCCTAACGGTCTGGGTGAGAAACAGGTGCGAACGACGCGGAGCGTCGTTGGGGCACGGACTAATTAATTGGGGAGTAATGAGAGCGGGGATAAATTGGGGAGTCGGAAATTGGAGCGAAGTTGTTGAAGTTGGAGAGCTTGGAGTCAGCAGCGGGGAATTGAAGGGTGGAGAACTTGGCGACAGAGTTGGAGGGACAGAGTTGGAGAGACAGAGTTGGAGACGGAGCTTGGAAACAGCGTAGCGATAGCGGAGCTGAAGAGAAGCAGCCAGGAGTGGAGAGAGCGTAGCGATAGCGGAGCTGAAGAAGAGAAGCAGCCAGGAGTGGAGAGCATAGCGATAGCAGAGCTGAACAGAGACGAAGCAGTTAGCAGTGGAGAGAGCATAGTGACGGTGATAGCGGTAAACAGAGACGAAGCAGTTTGCAGTGGAGTGAACATAGTGACGGTGATAGCGGAGAGCAGAGGCAAAGTAGTTAGCAGTGGAGAGAGCATCGTGACGGTGATAGCGGAGAGCAGAGGCAAAGTAGTTAGCAGTGGAGAGAGCATCGTGACGGTGATAGCGGAGACGAAGAAGTTAGCGGTGGAGTAAGCGCAGTAATCGTGGGGAGTGGAGAGATAAAGGTGGCGAGCGAGCCGTGGCGACATGGATACTGTGAAATATTGAGGGCATGTGGAGAGTTGTAAATAAAGCAAGCGGTGTTCGAAGAAAGACAAAAGTTGGCCGAGTGAAATCGAGCACTACAAATATGCACACCCCCCCCCCCCCCCCACCGTGGATAAGCCTTAATCCGCTGTGCACAGGTGCTAATGCAAGCGGGAAAGGAATGGCTGGGACCAGGCTATGGGGCACGCCTCACCGTTAACGCGAGCACGGCCGCTCCGTGTGCTGCAGTACACGGAGTGCCTCACGCGCACCGCGCTCAAATCACTCGCACGGCGCTGCAGACGCGCGTCTCACACACCACGCGAAACCCTCGCGTAAACCGTAGCGGGTCGTAGAGATGGCGATCTACGCGCACGGCAGTGGAGTGGATTTAGCGCACCCCGAACCCCACCTTAATCACTCACGCTGCGCTACAGATGCGCGTCTTCTACACACACACACACACCGCGCGATACCCCGTGTAACCAGTGGCGGTCGTATAGACGGTAATAGATGTGTAGTGATGGTAGCATCACTACTGCGTACACACGCACACGTGTGACGTCACTATGCGGGGGAGCGTCACTACCACGCCGGTCTACACACACACATGACGTCATCCCGGCTGGAGGCGGGAATGACGTCAGGGCCGGTTCTGGACTCGGGAGGCCACGAGGGTGGTGTGAGGTCGTGGCCCTCTCTGTGACCAAGGCTGGACACGTGACTGGACCCCAGTGGGGGCCGGGGGCCTAGGGGGCACCTCGGGGGGCATGTGGACAGCAGGGGGGGGGGGGGGGCTTCGAGAGGGTTCTTCGAAGGGAGGCGTGGCCAGGACGGAGCCGGGGCACGCCGAGGCCCATATAAGCAGCCTCCTCACGAGATTCGAGGCTGCCCGTATCAAGAATGAAGATGCATCGTGAAGACGCCAAGAGATCCATGTGTAGGTCCCAGCCGGAGGACTCTAGGATAGCGGTAGACGTGTAAGTCCCGCCAAGACAGGAGGCTGTACCTCCCTAGGGTATCTGAGAAGTGTGTGTTAGCTAGAGTAAGTCGGTGGTCACCACCCTATGCGTAATGTAAGAGTTAACTGTTGTGTTCATTAATAAAAAGTGTTGCCTCCCAAGAAGTTGTGTGCACCTAATTCGAATTCACTACAGATGCGCACCTCACACACCAACCCCGTGCCAACACTCTGCAGCCCTGCGCTCGCTCTCTCACGCACCCCGCCCCCCGCACGCAGTCGCTCCACTCAAAAATCACAGACACCACGCCGAAGTTCGCCCACACGCGCACACAGAAATCGCACCACACCGATCTTCTGAACTGAAGTTTATTAATGACGCGTCTAAAGAAAACCCTGTGCGGCCCTGTAGTAAATATTCCACGAGCAGCGTGTAGCCTATCCCTATTCAATCCCTGGGTGTACCCCCCACACTCTACTTCTCAACTCGCAGACGCACTCACGGTGTCGCACGGAAGCTGCGGGAGTCGGAGGGACGATGATCCAAGAGGTCTCCGCCTGGGGTCGAGTCGTAGCAGTGCTCGCCAGCGTCCCTCGGACGCCGCGAGCGGCCGGGAGTCAGACTGGGGTGGCTGGACGGCTGGAGGAGAACCACCTGAACGCTTTTTCACCTCCCTCCCTTTGACGCCCTGGGAATCCGAAGATCCAGGGTCACGTGGTGTTATCCTGCGCAGACCAATCGAGCGCCTACCTATCGATTTTAAACCGATGTCCCCGCCCTTACCTGGAGCGTGACTTTCCATTGCGCCTTGACCCATTGTCTACGCACCCCTCCTCCCCACCCCCTCCTCCCCACCCGGTCCTCCCCACCCCGCGGCGTGGCTAGGAACTTCCCTCCCACCTCCACGTCTGCGCTGCCAGCGGAGTGTTCTGCCCTCGAGGCCCCATCTCCCGTGTTGCGTGTGCTTCATTGCGGCCAGCCTGTAAAGCTCAAAGCTCTATGCGCCCCTGCGACTTTTTAAAGCTGATTTTAGGGGGGGCCGCCGTGTAATCCGGCCTGGGGGGGGGGGGGTCAGCCAATCTCCTGGCAACGGGAAACCGGGGGACATCCCTGCTAGGGGCCCTTCGGATGAAAGCCCGTGGGCCAGGCACCCCCCTTCGAGACCCTACGTGAGTGTGTGTGTGTGTTTAGTGGGAGTGTGTGTACGTTCGTGTGGAGGGGTGCGAGGGGATGGTGGCGCCGGCGGAGTTGCTCCGTTGCTGTGGCACCACAGTATCTATGGAATCGATAGTCATATCTATTGACAATAGTATTATCAGCTGACTATAGCAGTGTCTGCTTACTCTATAACAGTATTTAATTACTCTAAAGTAGCATCTACTCTGCAGCAGTATCTACCGACTCAACAGTAGTATATACCGACTCTATTGCAGTTAACTTCTTACTCAGAGTACCGTGGTGAGGCCTAGTCTCGTGCAGAGCCCCCGGCCTCACCTAGATTGCCCAGCCGGCCGAGGTGGCACCTTGGCAGGCTGTGGCTGGGCTGCCACACCACGCTGCATAACATACCAAGCACAGATTCAATTTTCAAAATCGGCCCTCAAGCTGGAACAGATGCCTCAATTTATTGAAATGCACTTTACTTTTTTCAAATACAGCAACCCCCCCCCCCTCCCACCATCCCCGATCCTGTTAAAGCCATGCATTGTACTACATTACGGACAAAGTTTACAGGAATCTAAAGCAATGCAGTAAAAATTCAACGAAGCAATGTTGTAAAGCTAACAGTTGGCCAACTTAATTATTTGCCGGCCATTTCACCACAGCGAATGCACCGATATAAATTCCGCAACATTTAATGCTGCCTTGTGAAATACAAACACAACTCAATTAAATTGTCATGTCCATGCTCATTACAGCTTAAGACCGGTCGCACAAAATAACCAATTTTAGGAGACAATTAAAGCTTTAAAGTTAAGTCCGACTTTACAGAAATGTTTTACCACACCCATTAGACTAAAGTTTAAAACTATACTTACAATTATAAATGTGTAAAGTGTTCAACTAAACGAGGTGTGTATCTTATTTACACACCATAGACATTAAAAGAATCGCATATCAATTAACACAACCAACATACAGTCCTTGCACTACCCCTCTACGTAACGTTTTTTCAGACCCAACAAATTTTAACTTTTTAAATCAAGCAAACCCCCAATATATGTACACTCTGGGAGGAAGTTCTCTGCAACCTGCAACAACAAAAGCAAGCATTGCCGACATCAAGAAGCAAAACCAACAGATCATCGTCGACCCCACAAAGGGCTCCATTCTCATTTGGAGAATTTGGTTTGCGTGGTCCCGATTTAGGCCAAGATTTGGTGACAAGGTGCCTCTCCAAACCATCCAATTCCCTTCGTCAATCTCTAAAATTGGGCACGAGAGCGTTGCCAACCAACTCCATTTGAAAGAAACTACTCTACATTTGTATTTTACCAGGTAAGGCCCACGGAGCTATGCAGCGCTCTTTCCGGAGAGACATGGCCACTGTTCTGCCCCACGGCAGATATGGGGCTGTGTTTACACAGGAACTTCCTGATATGATGGTGTCGAGTTTGGTCACGTGACCTGGAAGTGACGCGTTAAGGGTCTCGAAGCGACAAGGCAAGGCAGGGGTGTCAGTCATTACAAAGAGTACAAAATGGAGGCACAATTAGCATCTCAGCGAAGACGGGAGCATCTGCTCATTGTGGGAATTTAAGAATCATTGTCTGCAAGTTCGTTTATCTCCATATATATAAAAGGCAAAGTTGTGAATGTGTGCCTGTTCAAAATGTTTAGCGTACTTCCCGACTTGCAACCAACTGGAAATTGGCCATGTGGGTACTTACCAGACTGTACACCACGCAAAAATGATAAAAAATACACTTTTTTTTTAGGGGGGGGGGGCAGGGAGCTCAATAATGCATATTTTTTTTGCACGGCAAGTGAGCTGTGGCGTCAAATCTGTCACGTGACCCTCGCATGTGGAAGCGTAACGCATTGCAGTGTAGTGGTTAGCGCTACGCTGCGCTACGAACCCGGCGACCCGAGTTCGATTCCCGCTCGCGGCCACCAAACGAGTAACTGCTTGGGTGTCAACATCGTCACTGGGGAGATAAAGGCGGCAGGGCGTGCTGCTGGCCACCAAACCCCTTCGTGTTCTTATAATTACTGGGACTCGTGTTATGTTAGGATTGCCGTTATAATGCTGTAAATGCCTTTATAATGCTGTTAAATTGTTACGATAAATATGGAGGCCTGGTTAACAATGAAGCCTGCCACTTGCATTATTGTGGATAGTTGTTTGTAATTAGATAAGTCGAGCCAGACTTGTGCCCATGTAACTTTAATGCATTCTTGAGAGCAAGGATGAAGATGTATCTCGTCTACAGTTCAGTGTTATGTGCAGCAGCGCTGTACATTTGGGCTGCAGTATGGTGATTACACAAAGTGACCTTATTGAACATAGTAGCTTATTCTCTTGTTGTAGAGCTATTCAGTGCTAATGTAGGTGCCTGGTCCATCCAGGACCTATGATTGAGATTCATGTTGTCCAAGACAATGTTATGATGCTGCAGTGTTAATTAATTATATTGATATTGCAAGTATTAACAGATGCTCTATTTTGTGCTGTGTTTTCCCATGAGTTTTATGTCGTTCTATTCGTTAAATACGTTGGAGTCGGATGGTCACCCTGGCTCTGAAGGTTTACTACTCGGATAGTGATGCAACGCAGCGTAGTGAGGCCGAGACAGCCACCACAAATGGATAGCTCAACGAAGTGGCTTATCGTGTAGACATTTATAGCAGCAAAATACTCTAAAACGCATACTTTTAAAAACGTGGGAGGGAAAAAAAAAACAGAGGACCCGAAGAAAAATCCACATGACCACGGGGAGAACTTGCAAACTCCAAATATGCAGCAGGCGTCGGGGTTGGGATGGAACCCCAGACCTCCTGCTGCATACCAGGCAAAGTGAGTTAACATCTCCTAGCCACCGTGGCATCCAAATAGAATCGTCAAGAGGACATTCTGACACTTGAAGAAAACCTGTACCAATCTTGGCCATAACCATTCTTGTACCTCTTGATCTTCCAAACATGTGTAGAGGTGTTACGGGAGGGTGACACGCGGTTGTATAACGGTGGCCACAAACACGTCCGCTACGGTCACCACCCTGGGGGGCTGTGGGGGATGCTGTGATCACTCCCAGCCCCGCCCCTCAGTGAGAGACAGTATAAAAGGTGGGACCCGGGGAGCTGAGAGGCAGTTCAACTCAAGCAAGATGAAGAGCCAGTGAAGAACGAAGATTGACTAGCCAGACCCTGGAACTCCTTTGATTTGCTGACCTTCTGAGGGCCGGGCAAAGCAAGCCAGGGTGCGACACCGGAGCCGCGAGGGCCGATGTCCCTCTGAGGGCCGAACTCGTGTGGCTGGTGATCGGGACCTGCGCCGAAGCTGGGCCAGGTCAGATAGCCTCCCGGGAGAGGAACAGGATAGAGGGAACCAGGGAGCTAGCGTGGGCTAAAGCTCGGGGAACGTTTCCCTCTATAAAGTACGGGTGAAGAGGCCGTTACCTCTTCAAGTATAAGACTCGCAACTGTAACAGAAGTATCTGTAATAAATACGTGTTGCCTCAAGTAAACAGTCTCCGACGTCAATAAGGCCACTACACATGTAGCCCTCCAGCAGGTCAGATCTAGTCATGTTTAAGATTTTATATAAATGATGATTGAGAAGTTGTTCACGATATAATACGCAAATTATATTACGTGAGCAAATGCGGTAGTGTACCCATACTCTTTGGTTCTATTCGGTAAAGTCACTCCAGCGCTGTCCTCGAGACAGCCTGATCCCTTCACCCAATGAAGGCCGCTTGTGTTGTGGCCAAAACGTCGTGATTTTTGTTGTTTTATTTTTTACCTACGTGACTTTACTGAATAGAACCAAAGAGTATGGATCCTTGCAGTCACGAAAGCTTTAAATCTAGAAGTGTACCCATGGCTACAACCACGAGAAGGCGAGTAGAGTCAAGGACGTAATGAATGGGAAGAGGAATAGAAAGGGGTAGAGGAGACAAATGGAAAAATGGGATCAGAGACAATACCTTAAAAGGGTCTCTTTATCATCCTCCACGGAGCAGGGTATTTTCACAGGGGGGGGGGGATTTTGGGGGCAGAGGGTAAGGGATTCAGCAGGGATGGCCACACAAGTCACGTGACTTCCTCAGGGAGGCACGAGCAGATTCTCGATATTGTTTTGCAGCTTAACGGGAGTGCAGGAGCGGGAGCTGCCCTTACCTGCACGTGCTCCTCCTCCTCATCCTCATCATCATCATCTGTCTAGGCCTGCACCTTGGCCGGCAGAGGAGACCGCAGCCCTGCTTTGGGCATGCCCGGCCGCCCGTCCCCACCCCACAGGGTCCGGCGGTTGAGCCAGGACGCGTGGCCCCAGCTGTGCCAGAAGCGGCGAGCACGCGCGGCCGGGAGGTTCACCCCGAACGTCTGCATGTTCAAGCGCTGCTCCTCCGCCAACGTCATGCGGCAGTTCCTTACAAGATGGAAGGGGGGGGGCTGGGGTTGTGAGCACAGCTGGTGCATCTTGCCAGTCATCTCAGTCTATCCATGGCCACTTGAGGTCTGTCCCATGACCTCCTGTCAGCGAGCCTTCGAGATTCCACGTGTACCTTCACCGAGTAGTGAATGGCGCGTGTTGGTATTGGAGGTGGAGGGGAGGGAGGAGATAAAGACGCAGCGCTACAACTTCTTGCTCGTGCCACTACTACTGGCAGAAGGGCGACAGTAAGTCACTCATTTTCATTTTGGCAAATATCGCAGTTTTTACGCCGGCACACGAAAAATGCCTGCCACTTGTAAAACATGTCACGGGATTCTTTGAACGTTCCCTGCCAAGCAGCAGGCGTACATCCCTACGGTTAATGCGCCCGCAGTATTATAAATCAGAGCAGCCACTAGATTTGCACCGCGAATAGTTTTGTTGTTATGCGACAACGACTTTGTCTGACGCTCCGAGCAGTGGCTCACCCCACAGCATGTTGAAGAGTGGCCTGTGGATGACGACAGATCACGGTACTACAGAATTGCTCGAGTGAACGTTAAACCCTACATTAGAGGTTCCCTGCACGGTTCCACACCATCCTGCGTTTTAGAGAAATGTTCGCCTCATGCCCAGTCAAATAATTACACGGTTCTTCCTCTTACTTTCGAGCTAGGATTTTTTCCCGAATCAAGCGCAACACCGCAATTCACGTGGCGTGCATTTTCTGCGCAGAGTAATTAAAGTTAACGTCACACATTTGCAACGCCCCAAAGTTTCCAGATATTCAGGAGGCGTAGTCAACCGCATACAAGTGAGAAGGCAGCCAGCAACGGCACCAACAATTGCCCGAGATCTGTCATCCTATATTGGGATGGTTAGGCCAACTCCATTTGTGAGTTTTTATTACACGAGGGACGAAACCAAAGAAAACCCACACGTGCAAAGGTGGGAGAGTGAAGGGGGGGGGGAACAGCAACCCCATCTCCGTACAGATGGAGATGAATCAACTTGCTGTACTGCTACCTCCTGGCAAGTCAGTGCACATGGCAGAAGATTGTGAACCACCAACCCGTTGCCTCCTCCAGGCGCTGTATATAAAAAAGGTGTGCCGCCACCACTGCCCGTCCGAGACCATCAACCCCGCGATGAGCAAGGAGACCCAATTAAAAATCACAGATGGCAGAAACGCCATTACCTTGCGCCATCTATGGAAATGTTGTCAAAGAAGCATCTTGTTTTGTCGTAGAAGCATTTGTCAGGAAACACGGCAGAGCTCCTGCTGCTGGGACCCCTCTGCTTGTCTGCAGCACAAAGGGAGACGTCAATGTCAGAAACTAATTAAGGGATGGCCTGGACAATTAAAGACAAAGATCCCAACCCCGTTTCGCTTCAGACTATCAGGGCAAGTGCTCTTAGTGAGTGGCACCCCGAGGCCGGCACGGCACACGAAGGCATGGGTGGGCCTAGCACCATGCCCGGCCACCTTTGTCTCCCTCATGGCGATGGCTGAGGTGAGCCACTAGAGGGGGGCGACGGTACAGATTTGTTGAACCAAACTTTTCAACAGAAGACGCAGTGGCAGCAGTGGCAACAGGCCACCGTGATGGACGCTCGTGGAGATTGCTCCTCGTGAACAAAAATTGTCAAAAGTGCATCATGGTCCTAAAGGGAACAACATTAAGTACAGGGGAGTCTCCAAATTTTTTTACCATTTGTTAAAATACAACCATTCACCAATGCGAGTCAGGGCTAAAACAATACGACCATAAACTTTGCATTATATTTCAGGCCCATCAAGCTATATGGCTCTTTTTTCAGAAGAGACCTGGCCACAAATGATAGCTCAACGAAGTGGCTTATTACATGAAAATTTATAGCAGGTAAACTCCAACAAGCGCACGTTGATTCTAAAATGTGGAGGGAAAAACCGGATGACTCAGAGAAAACAGGTTTTTTTGGGTTAGATCGTGATCCAACCCAAAAAAAAATCTATCATGGATATTGGTCGCAAAAGCCTACATGTTAAACCGACCCAGAGAAAAATCCACACTACCACGGGGAGAGAGACGCTTGCAAACTCCAAATATACAATGGTCAGGATTTGGGTCAATCCCATGAGGCAAGGGAGCCCCCCCCCCACAGCCGCCTAAAAATTTGTTGGGACAAGAGAGGTGGTGTAAGACAAATCCACTGTTGCACTGCACATCCATGCTGTACATTGTCCAAGCTCCACTCTTTCTGCAACCCACACCTGACCAGAGTGATGCGAGGCCCTCACCCACAAGTGCAGTGACAGCCAAGCTTACTAAAGGCTGTCAAATGCAGAGAGTTTCTCAAGTTATCATTCCTCATGATTACTCTAACTCGTATGAAAAAAAGGGCCTAATATAAATGTCCACATAAGCTACTTCGTTGAGCTATCATTTGTGACCTGGTCGCTTCTGAAAAAGCGATTAGCTCAGTGATCGTTACCTGGTAAGACAAGATTAGTTGATTTTTATTTTTTCAAGCGATATGTTCACTTGACCTATAGACTGTGCACTCCCATCGTGTTTTTGTATTGTATGTTGTTACATTCTGACCCGCCCCTACTGAACATCTGTGGACAAAAAAACCTTTGTAGCGCATCGAAATCCCCCAGTGGACAAATAAATATTCTGATTCTAAAAGGAGATATCCCACAGGAGTGGTGGTGGTGGTGTGAAACCGGGTCCCTCAAAGTGCTCCTTTAAAAAAAAAGGTCCACCACCTTCACCTTGCTTGGCCTTGTTGTCCTGGAACTCCTTGTCCAGCTCCTCGCGGTCCAGCTGCGCGTTGCTGCTCTCAAAGTCAAACTCCGCCTGAAACTCATCGCCCAGGTTCAGGGCCTGTGCCTTCTGGGGGCGCCCATGGCGGCTCGAGCCTGCGGGGAGAGAAAAATAAACGGCAGCTCGGTTTGTGATCCACCAACGCCGTGGTGGTGGCGGTGGTGAGATGTTAACTACCTAGCCTGGTACGCAAGAGCTCGTGGGTTCTATCCCGACCCCCTGCTGTATACTTGGAAGTTTGCATGTTCTCCCCAAATGTGAAACATTTCCTGCAAACTTTCTCCATTGGAATAATGCATCAATGAGTACACCCTGCTGCAAAGAAAAAAAAAACCTTTGCTGGACCCTCATGGACAAATGTGAGTCTCTTACTTTCGACCCAGGTTTCCTGGGTAAATATTCACGACCATAAAAAAATAGCGCACCGGCTGCCCGGTATTCAGGTCGGCACCAGCGGCCAAGAATCTGTTATTCTCTCCGCCCTCTGCACATGTTCAAAAGGCCATTGCCAAAGTCCAGGCTAATGCACCGCGTCGCCTTTGAGGCAACGTCAGTGATAAAAGCGGCAAGGGGTTTTTGCCTTCCCACCGCGATTTACAAAGCCCCACGACGAATGCGTCCACAGAAGTTGTGCACGGTGAGCCTTCAATACGCAAACGCATTAATTAGTCTCCGTCGGTACGAGACGCCGACTGTAAATTGGGACACGTTGCTTCAAAACGAACTTACAAATTTGATGAAAAGATGAATGACGGCATGGGGGGGTGGCGGGTGGGGAGGGCGAACACCACCCACACCACCCGTAGCCGTACCTGCAATCTGCTTCACGGGGGCCCTCCGCCACCGCCGCCGCCGCCGGGGCGCCGTCTGCACCCCCCGCTCCACCGTGCCGCTCTTCCTCGCCGGCTGCTGCGGCGTGGCGTTGACGCGCGCAGCGGGCGCGCCGGCCGTGGGCGCTGCCGCACCTGTGGGCGATGGGCACAGCCGGCGCGCACCCACCGGTCGTCTCGGTTCGTCAGCCCGTCGGGGGGGGGCCACGTGGGACCCTCCCGGTGCGTCCCGGCAACGACCGGCGACACTTCATCTGGCACGGGCGCCGTGGTGACGTCACCGTCACTTAGTGGCGAAAGGCGGCTGTTGGTATTATGGGGCGGGGGGGGGCGTTCTACAACAGCTGTGTGGGCAAGACACAAGTGCCATAGCCCTCCATCACCCATCGTGGTGTCAGTGTCATCATCATCATCATTACCACCACCACCCCTCCCCCCCTATCGTTCCTCACGACTGCAGGTCACACGTTTGTGTTGTCACCAGGCAGAGGGGCTCACCGCACACAAATCCCAGCGTATCCGAGCGTGCCATTTTTACGTCGCTTCGAGCGAGGCCGTCAAAACCGCACAGATCACTCAGCGGCCAAGCGCAGCGTTTGCCGACCACCCCGTTTGCGTCTCCAACATTTTCTAAAAGGAAACTCCGCTTTCATTTGCTCTTGATGCAACCAATTGCCATAGCCACGTAGGTAAAAAATAAAATAACAAAAATCACGTTTCGGCCACAACACAAGCGGCCTTCCTCAGGTGAAGGGACGAGACTGTCTGGAAGACAGCGCTGTCCTCCAGACAGTCTCGTCCCTTCACCTGAGGAAGGCCGCTTGTGTTGTGGCCGAAACGTCGTGATTTTTGTTATTTTATTTTTTACCTACGTGACTTCACCCAATAGAACCAAAGAGTATGGATCCTAGCAGTCACGAACGCTTTAAATCTAGAATTGCCATAGCACCACCATTCATATATTTTGTCAAAAATGATTATTTTGCACGGGTTTAAAATATAAAAATATTAGCACACGTTTGTCGTTAGGGGCGTTTGCGCGCAACTTTTATGGGTCGGGCAGCATTACATTGGGGGGGTGTTAACATTAATAAACGAGACGGTGGAACGAGGGTCACCGGGGCTCTTGTCCACAAGCCACGGCATACTTCACGACTCGTCCTCCCGCCTGCAGAGGGAGGCCTCGGCTGCACCAACACGGACGGCACGAGGATTCACGACGCTTCCGTTAAAGTCGGTGGCTGTTGTAACCTTTGCCGCAGCCTTGCAACCCCTTTCGTTCCCAATCGTTCACAAACAACGTGCAACGTCAACAGACGTAAGGGGTTTGATGAAACAAAGCGGTTGCACTCGGCCCGCGCGCCCGCACCCAATCTGTATTTCGATGATATACCTTCGAAAGAAATCCCCAGAAAGGGGATCTTGCAACCCCCAAGGGGTGCGTGCACCCCTGGGTTAAGAACCACTGGGCGAGACGATCGTGGGGTAACACAGTAATATCAATTTACAACTCACACCCCTTTCACGTCGTTGCTTTATTATGAACACCGCTAACACAATTTACGTCGGTGACAGCATCGATCCTTTCTCGTATCCCCATCGCCTCTTGCTTCACCTACCCTGTAAACTACCCTGTGGTGTTGCGCGCATGACGACATGTACTGTGCTTTCGATAACAAAATACATTATTGATGTACGGTATTTTGGGAAAAAATTGCTTAAATTTACGTCGCACATTTCAGGAACGCATCACCAATGTAAATTGGGGTACTGCTCTACAATGCCCAATGTTCTGCTACACCATCTGCCACCCAACAAATTAAATTTGTCACCTGGAGCACCACACCAATTTATGTGGTTTCGGCAAACCAGAATGTTGAAAAAAACCCAAAAAAACAATCATATTTCCGTACGACGTCTCATTGGACATTACAAAATCGGGCATCAGGTGTTTGGTAAAAGATGCAGGTGGAGATCCGATCAGAAATCCTCTCTTCTCTCAATACCCAGCCAGTGAACAGGGTGGCCACAACCTCAGCACCACGATAGCACCTCGTTGAGATCAATATAGCAAGTTGCCTCTGGCAACCTCGTTTCTCACAAAACCACAGATTTTAAAAAAGAAAGTCTTCGTTCATCATCGCCATGGAGAAATGCATCGTGCAGGACCTTGAAGCCGCAATTAAATTTTGTTGGTGCAAATCTTAATTGGGTTAAGTTGTGGAAGAGGGGTAATTTTAAAACGTTTTTATTTTTTATCAGGCAAGACACCGAGCTATATTTGCACTTTTTCAGAAGCCACTTTACCACAAATGATCGTTGAATAAAGCGGCTTTCTTGATAAACGCCGTTATTGCAAACAACAAAACCCATTTAGCACCACATTTGTATTATCTCGTGGTAGAAGAGTGGCTCTCGCACAACTACGAACCCAACGACGCAAAAAATAACTCGATTCTCAGCCATATCACGAGCGAATTATATCCAAATCGGTGGCTGGCTCCCCACCTTCCCATTCACCACAACCGCACAAGTGAAGCGTGGCAGGTGAAATAACCACCCCACCCCGCATGACAAGACAGCGCGGCCTTCGCCGAGCAGTTCATTGACAGGGCACCAAATAATAACGCTTTAAATGACGGGTTATTTTGAAAAGGCGACAATTTAAAATACAATCACTGGGTATCACCATCAAGCGCAAAGTAAAAACAAAAATGCTCGTCCGCATGCACTACACATTATCATCATCATCGAGCTGTCATACACAGAGCCTTTTATTTTCCTGCATGCGCTTACGGAAATAATTCCATGAAGATAGCTGTAACTCAACTGCGTTCAATTAAGATCGCATTGAAATCACGCAGTTGCCTCTAAACGAGCAAAAGGCGAAAACGACCCGAGGCAAGGCCACTGGGCAACGGAAACCACGTGGCATTAAGAGGGCAAAGGTGCAGCCCTGCAGTGCCGATGTTTACCGCACACCGCACCCCCCCCCTCCCGTACCCGCAGCTCCTCCGTACGCAGGCTGCACGAAGGGACGGTGCCCGACCGCTGTGGCCCAGGCGTCGTGCCGCGCGTGGCCCGGGTGGCCGCCCGTGGCACCGCGGGGGGGTCCGGTCGGCGTGCCCGGCGCGGAGTGGCAGCTCGCCGCCGCTCCGATACCGCACGTGTGGCAGCGAGCGGCGGCCCCCCCCGGGGTGCCCGGCGAGGACTGGACGGGGGGTGAGGGTGGGTTAGGCAGCGATTAGAACAAATCACGACGGACGACGTACGCATGTCAAACTTCTTATGCACCTTCTTGGTTCTTTCGGTAAAGTCACCACCACGTAGAAGGGAAACAATAAAATAATAAAAATATAAAACTTTAAAATTCTCACGACGTTTCGACTGCAAGACAAGCAATCATCATCAGGTGTAAAAACCACAGCAAGACATTTTTTTTTAAAAAGTGGCGGGTTTTTTTTAACGTTAGCACCACGGAGAGCGATTTGGCAGTTATTCAGATGGACAAGTCCATCTATGTTCGGAAAAGAGGGGGGAGACGAAAATGATGGATGCGGTCTGAAAGCCACCGTAAGCGTGAACAATCAATTAAGACCCGGAATGGTTTATCAAATCCTTCCAATGATTGCTAAGCCAGAATTCCTTCCTCTCGGTTGAAATTGTCTCTGTGTTTGTATATGTGGATAGCCTCATAAACGAATCTCTCATGGTAGCCAGATGGCTTACAGAGAACCTCTGCAAGCCATCAGGCTACCATGAGAGATTCTCCCGTTTCGGTCTTAGGAGGAGGGATAATTGCGATGTCATCACCCGAGAGCCAATCAGGTGCCAAGGGTTGCGCAATTCAGCCACTGGCACGCTGGCACCCGGGCTCGGATCTTGGTAGCCTCTTCCATCTCCTCCTCCTCAACCTGTAAAAACCCTCCACAGCTACCACTGTTAGCTAACTATTGTAACTCTCAAATGCAACTTTCATCAAGCCCCCCAAGTGTGAAGTGCAGTCTCCAACCTCGTATTCTCCACCATCTCTGGCTTCCTCGATTCCAGTGCCGTGAAGGGAAAATTTGCCCGAAATGCGGCCGATCAGCGTTGACTTTTTTTTCCACATTTTGTCAACATGTTGCCAAAGATGTCCCTTAAAGGCTTAACGGACGTTCGGGGCAAGTGCAGTGCGAGCAACTACGAGGCCGGCAAAGCACACGGAGGAGGTGGGGAAGCCAGACCCACGCCCGACCGCCTTCTCCCCAGTGGCGATGTTTATACATCGCACCAGGTGCTCATTGGATAGACCTCAGGAAAAGCCCGGGACCGTTTCAGATAATCGTCACCTGGCGTTGGCCGTAAGTGGGAATCAAACCCCGGTGGGTCGTAGGCGGGTTTGTGGTGCAGCGCATCAACCACTGTGCCACCGCTCCCCTAAACCATGGCACTGCTGCAGTGGCAAGATGTTAACTACCTCGCCTGGAGTACAATAGGTCGTGGGGTTTGATCCAGACCCCCGACGCCTGCATATTTTTGGAGTTTTCAACGTCCTCCCCCGTGGTCACGTGGATTTCTCTGGGTCATCCAGTTTCTACCTCCACGTTTTAGAACCGACGTGCATTTGGAGTATTTGGCTGCTGGAAATGTCCACGCGATAAGCCGCTTCGTTGAGCAAATCATTTGTGGCCAGGTCGCTTCTGAAAAGAGAGTCAAGTAGCTCGGTGGGCCTCACATGGTACAATAAATAGTTTAATGGTAAAGAGCGGCTGCACCTCTCACCTGCACCATGGCCACGTCGTGGTGCAGAGCGGACAGCATGTACTCGCACGGGGTCAAGTCCTTGATCTCGCTGACGCGAAAGACGATGTATTCGAAGACCTCCTCACGAGGGGCGATGGGACGGTCGGCGGGGCGCCCCTCCGTCCCGCGCAAGCGCACTGCGCGCACACAAAGACGCCCGCCGCTGGTACAGACCTCCACGTACCCGTTTGGTCAAGCGTTGTTACGGTCGAGAGCACCTATGCAGGTCGGAGCAGGTGCGTGGTTGTGGGTTTTGGGCGCCACTGTGGTGAGAAGTTAACTACCTCGCCTGGTATATATCGAAGGTCATGCGTTTCATCCCAACCCTGACAACACCTGCTGTATATTTGGAGTCAGCGAGGTTTTCTCTTCCCATGGGTCGAGTGGATTTCCCCCCCCCCCCTCCAGGTCCTTCGATAAGCCACTTCGTTGCGTTACCTACCATTTGTGGGGAGGTCGCTTCTGAAAGAGCAGTATAGTAAGTGGGCCTTACCCGCAACCTAAACAATTGTTTAAAATAGTTTCTAGCTGGTTCAGCTACCTTCATCCTCCCCAGTGCTGATTTAATCATCTTTTTTACTAACACACCGCACCAGGTAACTTCACTTGAAGGCAGTCTACCTACACGAAAACCAGAATGAGTTGGGATACAAGGCCACCACCGACGACGTTGTCTGTAGCCAGGAATCAAATCTAGCTCGCGGGGTTCCGAGCTGCACACATTTCTCAACTCTGCAAGCCAAAAATTGAGATTCATTTATTTCCTGCCAGAAGCTGTATTAAATATTCTTGTTTCTTTCGGTAAAGTCACGTAGAACGGAAATAATAAAAATAAAACATAAAATAAAAATGAAATTTATTTTATTTTTATTTAAATAAAATATAAATGAAATTTATTTTATATGTATTTTATTTTATTATGTCTTAGCTGTATTAAAACCAACCAATAGCCTGTCATCCATAAGCCATATGCCTGCAGGTATTGAATGTTTATGGGTATCAACATCACAAATCCCTATCATCACCGTCGCAAAGAAGTTCTCCATTGTGCCAATTTAATCCAGACAGGTGCCGTTGGCCCAGATCTGTGAACGAAGGCAAAAATGAATCTGGAACATTTCCAAATTAACTGTTTTGGGGCCTCTTCTTTGGTTCTTTCGGTAAAGTCACCACGTAGAATGAGAATAAAATAATAAATTGATAAAATAAAATAACACAATAATATTCTCACGACGTTTCGGCCACAACACAAGTGGCCTTCATCAGGTGAAGGGGTCGAGACTGTCTGGTAGGACAGCGCTGGAGTGTTTTGGGGCCGTCCAGAAATGACGTCACGCACCTGGGGGGGGGGGGTCAGACATTTGTGACGACGTGTGACGACTGGGGGGGGGGGGGAGTTTGATAAATGTGACGTCACATCAAAATGCGCAACTTTAAATATAGACAACACGTTCCACTTAATTAGACTTTTTAATGTTTTCTCCTACAAGATCAGAGTGCAGCGGCACATTAAATACGCACTACAATGACAACAATAGTTTAAAGCGATTTGAAGTGTGTTTTATTTTGGCGGGGGGGAGGGGGCAGAGCTTTGTGACGTCATATTTGAGGGCGGGGGGGGGGTCAAAAAAATCGTTCAGAATCGCGTGACGTCATTTATGGACGGCCCCTTAAGCGGCACCCTGCCGGGCTTTTTGGCCGGGGTCACGCGCCGTCTATGACCAGCCGCATCTCATTGCCCTGTGACTACCGACCCGGCTTCAACACTTGATTTTTGCGCGCAGCGTTTTAATACGTTGTTTTTGTGTGGAATTATTTGCTGGTTTATTCCAGAATGTTTCTGTTACGCGTCGTCGCTTTAAGATGTTCTGTGTTCAAATTTTGTTTGTTGCGGTTGCACCCCGACTTAAGATGCTCGCATGGCTCACAGGACTATACCTAATAAATGAAACTTGAACACGCGCACGCACCGAAACCACGAACTTGTTCAGGTCAACGGGGTTAATCGCGCGTTCGTGTTGGCATAGCTGTCAACCCCTTATCAGTGCCCCTAGATTGTTACAGATCGATTCAAACCCTTATTGGTCACCCCCTGCCCTTATAAATATCAACGTTTAGACAACGAGGTCCCGTCGCAAGGGAGAAACGCAAACAGACGGACGAAACAATGTGTGCCCGTATTGAAACGGCTGTGCACCCAATAACCTTCGTTGAAAAATACTTGAAACCACTGCGACCCAGAATCAGCAAGAACAACCTCAGAACATTCGTGATTAAGCGGGTGACGAGTTGAAGAACTTTGCCCCAGCACAGCTAGAGGCGCCGGCCATAAATGACGTCGCGCGATTTTGGACGATTTTTGCCACCCCCCCCCCCCCAAAAAAAAATATATATAAAACACGCTTCAAATCTCTTTAAACTATTATCATTGTAGTGCGTATTTAATGTGGCGCTGCACTCCGATGTTGAAGGTGAAAACATTTATTAACAAGTCTATTTGATTAAGTAGAACGTTTCGATTTAAAGCTTTCGTGACTGCAGGGATTCATCTTATTGGCTCTTTCGGTAAAGTCACGTAGAATGGAAATAAAATAATAAAAATAAAACATAATAAAATAACATTTTATTTTATAAAAAAAAAATAATAAAACATTATACAATTTTCTTAACAATAAAATGTTATTGCTTTATTTTTATTATTTTATTTCCATTCTATGTGACTTTACCGAAAGAACCAAGAAGATAAGTAGAACGTGTTCTCTATATTTAAAGTTGCGAATTTTCATGTGACGTCACATTTCTCAACTCCCCACCGCCCCTCGTCACACATCGTCACAAATGTCTGACCCCCACGTGACGCATCAATGGCTGTCATTTTAAACATTTCTGGGCAATTCCCACTGAGATTAAGGACTCTCTTACAAATCCAGGTTAATTGAAAACACAAAAGTACATACAGCAATCCAATACAATCATGATTTAATTTAGTTGTTTTCCTTTTTTTTAACCTACGTGACGTTACCGAAAAAAACCAAAGACTATCTTGTCGTTTGAGCATCTTAACACCTCCTGTTTGATTGCCCTGAAAAGGGTCAAACCCCTCCTTAATACCCCCCCACACATTGACCCCACGACACCCACACCAATCTGTCCAGAAGGCGACAACGTCGCCGACACGTTCACCTCCTCCTGGCAAACTTTCCCCAGCCCCAAGGCCTCCTCCTGCTGCTGCTGCTGCCCGAGCGAGTCGCCTGTTAGGACGACTCAAGCGGCTTCATTAAACCCTTAACCCGCAGCTTCGGGGTGTCCACAGTCATCCCGTGAACCACCCACCCCCCAGTGCGTAACCTTTCGCCAAGACGACGGTGGAGTCGTCCGTGTTGATGTCACAGAGGATGCCCTCGTAGCGGATGCCCGCCATGGAGAGCAAGCTCATCCTGACGCCCATGCAGGCCGCCCAAGTGGCCATGGTCGCCGGCTCTGGCTACGGGCGACGAGAGGGGCTGGTGGGGCCGCCTTGGTGGGGCCGGGCAGGAGGAGGGGGGGGAGGGGGGAACTTGGCCCGGATCGTGAGACGACGACGATGATGATGGTGGTGGTGTTGGTGGTGTTGATGGTGGTGGTGTTGATGATGGTGGTGGTGTTGGTGGTGTTGTTGATGATGGTGTTGATGATGGTGGTGTTGATGATGATGATGATGGTGGTGTTGATGATGGTGATGATGGTGATGTTGATGATGGTGGTGGTGTTGATGATGATGGTGATGATGATGGTGGTGTTGATGATGGTGGTGTTTATGATGATGATGGTGTTGTTGATGGTGATTTTGATGGTGTTGATGATGATGGTGGTGTTGTTGATGGTGTTAATGATGGTGGTGTTTATGATGATGATGGTGTTGATGATGATGGTGGTGTTGATGATGATGATGGTGTTGATGATGATGGTGTTGATGATGATGGTGTTGATGATGATGGTGGTGATGATGATGATGGCAACAACCCACCGCGTGGCCCCCACGTGTTCACGGACACGCCACTGGCACTGCAATGCACTCTGGGTAGCGCCAAGTGGGCGGGATTGTGGGGGGAGGGGGATTTGTTTCTCTTCCGCTCAACGTCGTGGGTTTTTTGCTTTGTGTTTCATTTTAGTCATTTTTTATTTAATTTTTATTTTCTATCTACGTGACTTTACCGAAAGAACCAGGAATGTGAACTGCATGAAATATAAAGTGGGTCACGTGCATGCCTCTCGACCAATAGAAATACGCGGCGTTTTTTTAAACCGAGGGGCAATTCCCCACCCCACCCACCCTGCCCCCCGTCCACCCCGCCCCTTACACCCCCACCCCGCCCCCTTACACCCCGCCCCCTTGCACCGCCCCGCCCTCTTCCACCCCGCCCCGCCTCCTTCCACCACGCCCCCTTCAAACCCCGCCCCTCCTCCACCCACGTCTCTCCGTGACGGTTTGAAGGCCCAGTTCAGTTTTCAGTTTATTTTAGCCCTGTGAGCGATTCGGCTCTTGAATCGGGTGCAACCACAACAAACAAAAAAAACAAAAACACGAACAAGAAAAACATCTTAAAGTGACTATGTGACTGTGCAAACAGAAAATCCATGAAAAAAACAGCAAAATATTCCTGAAAAAAGTAGCCGTACACCAACGCTGTGTGCAAAAAATCCCAGTGGGATGCAAGTCAAACAACAACCACAAAAACTTAGATTAAGGCCATCAGTTTAACTCCGTACTACAACAAAACAAACATGTCCAAACCTAAAAACGTTTTCCAAATCACCAAAAAATAAAGCCATAATTGCAGCATAACAGTGATCACAGGGACTGTGACCGAATTTTTACAATTAACTACATAAATAACATGTAACACCAAATCCTAGAGCCATAGTTGGCTGCATGAGTTACTCCACAACAACAGATGCACCGGTCTGAGTATCAAATTACTCAATGTACCTTTAAGATCAGCACGCTAAATCAAAATACAGATAATACTTTGCAGCGTCATCCGGAGCGAAACATTTTATTTTATGTTACGCCAATGAATAGCAGTGGCAGCTAGGGGTGTACAACTCCTCGAGAGCAGTTTTGAGAGAAGATCTCATTGGTAGCGATTCAAGTTGCAGTTTATTGGCAATAGCATTCCAGACGCTGGGGGCATCAATAGCAAAGGCCCTTCCTACGGCAATAGGGAATGTGAAGCTGGTAAATGAGCGAAGACCTGAGGTCAAATTTGTTATTTGAAATAGAGTGGAGATCCAGCAGGTAGTCTGTGGATTTTTTTGTAAGTACATCGTGAATAAATAAGATCTGGTGCACAAGCCGTCGAACATTAAGAGACGTTAAGTTTGACCCAATGTAGAGATCACAGTGGTGAGTCCTATATGTGCAGTTCAATGTAAATTTTAAGGCCGAGTGATAGATGGAATCAAACTTCTTCAGTACAGTACTTGGGGCTGATTTATACACGATGTCACAGTAGTCAAGTAGAGACAGTATGGTAGCTTTTATCAATTCCAAACGGAACATTGGGGGGAAGCAGTGCTTGTGGCGATACAGAAAACCAATTTTTATTTTTGTCTTTTTACCAATATAATCAATGTGATCTTCAAAATTCAGTTTTGAATCCAGGATGACCCCAAGATACTTATAGATCTTGACTTGCTCTATTTTATAATTATTTAAGGAATGTAATTGGGGAAACATGACTTCCTGCTTCAGTCCTGGTGAGAAGCATAGCACCTTGGTTTTGTAGGTATTCAGGACTAGTTTAAGAGCAACTAGCTGATGTTGTAGTTTGTTGAAATCACCCTGTAGCTTAGCAATCACGTCATCCGGAGAGCGGCCAGCAGTAATCACTATTGTGTCATCTGCAAAAAGATTTACCCTGGAATGATCCAGGTCAGTGCCCAAGTCATTGACATAAAGAGAGAAGAAAAGGGGGCCGAGGATGGAACCCTGTGGAACCCCTTTTGTTATCTTAACACTGTTTGACCTCCAACCATCTGTGAATACAGTTTGGGTGCGAGAAAAGAGGTAATTTTGTAACCATTTTACTGTGTTTTCGGAAAAACCGAGGCAACTTAATTTACTAAGCAGGGTGTTGTGGTCTACTGTATCAAAAGCTTTGGACAGGTCTAGAAAAAGACAGGTACAGTACTGCTTATTATCAAGGCTACTGTAAATGTGATTCAGAGAGTCTAATGCAGCAGATGTGGTGCTGTATTTTTTTCCGAACCCAGATTGTTTCAGATGTAGTAGATAGTTGGTGGACAGGAAACTGCTAATTTGGTAGGTCAATAATTTTTCAAAAATTTTCATCAACGGGGACAAAATTGAGATAGGTCAGTAGTTATTTGGATCATCTTTAGGGCCCCCTTTGTGAAGTGGACGGACATAGGAATGTTTCCATTCTAGAGGAACTGATGCTTCTTTGATGGACAGGTTGAAAATATGGGCTATATGTTTGTATATTAGGTGACCAACAGTTAGTAGAGCAAAGACGGGAATACTATCTGCTCCGGAAGAGGAAGACCCTTTGAGGTAAGACAGTTGTTTCAGAACATTACTTTCGTGGATTGTCTGGAAACTAAATTCGTTTAATGTTTGGACAGGGGTGTAGGAATTTGCATGAGCAGAGGTGACTCCCAATACATTATAAAAAAAAGATTACCAGCTTCAGAAAAATGAAGGTTAAAATTGTCAACTATTTTTTTGGGATCTGAAAAATATTCCCCATTTCGGTTAAGCTCAACGGGCAGATTGTCTGTTTTGGATGCCTTTTCGATATATTTGTTTTCAAGAAAATCCTGGCATTTCCATGTGATTCCAGGAGAGTGGAGGAAAAGTAGGCATTTTTTGCATGCCGTATTTTTTTGACGTATCTATTCCTTAAAATCCTGTATTCTAGCCAGTCATTGACCAAATTACTTTTCTCAGCACATGCCCAAGCCTTGTCCCTAGTTTTCATTAGCTTTGTAATCAAATGATCAAACCATGGTGGGCGGTTGCATTTAGTTTTAAATCTAACCAACGGAGCATGTTTGTTAAGAATTTGGAGAAACGTGTACCTGAAAGTCTCCCAAGCCGTAATCAGGTTGGGGATATCACAGACCTTGTCAATATCCGAGTGAAGCACATCATTAGCAAATGCCTGAGTGCTGAAGTGTCTCATAGAGTGCTTCTCAACCAATTTAGGGGGGCTTTGGGTCTGGCTGATGATCTCACTCCAAAAATGAAGGAGTGATCACTAAGGTTATTACCCAGAACACTAGTCAGTGTGAAATTGTGAGGGGCATATGTCAATAGGACGTCAAGCAGAGTTGACTGTCCCGAATATTTTAGGTTGGGTCTTGTGGGGACATTTATTAATTGAAACAGATTAAATTCATCTGCAAAATGTGTGGCCACGGCCGGCGGGTTTAGCCAATTCCAATTTAGATCACCCACTAAAACTATTTCACCTTTAGGGAGGTGCCCAAAAAGCTCTCTCAGTGCAGACGCAGCTTCAACATCCTTCCCACTAGGCGGTCGATAGCAGCACACTACCAATATCTGTTGATTATTTGGGAGCGTTATTTTGAGAGCGAGACCTTCAAAGCAACATTTTTTAAACAAGGAGTGAGCTAGTGAACAAGCTCCTCAGCCGCCACCATTTCAGTCTCCGACCGCCAGCGCTTCCTCTGCGTCTTCGCCATCAACAACTCCAAGTCCTTCGAGGACATCCACCAGTACAGGTGGGTCGGTGTGTGTGTGTGTCGGACTTAACGCATCCACAAGTACAGGTGGATGTGTGTCGGACTTAGTGCATCCACAAGTACAGGTGGGTCAGTGTGTGAGTGTGTCGGACTTAGTGCATCCACAAGTACAGGTGTGTGTGTCGGACTTAGTGCATCCACAAGTACAGGTGTGTGTGTGTGTGTCAGACTTAGTGTATCCACAAGTACAGGTGGATCGGTGTGTGTGTGTGTGTCGGACTTAGTGCATCCACAAGTACAGGTGTGTGTGTGTGTCGGACTTAGTGCATCCACAAGTACAGGTGTGTGTGTGTGTCGGACTTAGTGCACCCACAAGTACAGGTGTGTGTGTGTGTCGGACTTAGTGCATCCACCAGTACAGTGGGTCGGTGTGTGTGTCGGACTTAGTGCATCCACCAGTACAGTGGGTCGGTGTGTGTGTGTGTGTGTCGGACTTAGTGCATCCACAAGTACAGGTGTGTGTGTCGGACTTAGTCCATCCACAAGTACAGGTGTGTGTGTGTCGGACTTAGTGCATCCACAAGTACAGGTGTGTGTGTGTCGGACTTAGTGCATCCACAAGTACAGGTGGGTCGGTGTGTGTGTGTGTCGGACTTAGTTCATCCACCAGTACAGATGGGTCGGTGTGTGTGTGTCGGACTTAACGCATCCACAAGTACAGGTGTGTGTGTGTGTGTTGGACTTAGTGCATCCACAAGTACAGGTGGGTGTGTGTGTGTTGGCTTAGTGCATCCACAAGTACAGGTGTGTGTGTGTCGGCTTAGTGCATCCACAAGTACAGGTGTGTGTGTGTCGGACTTAGTGCATCCACAAGTACAGGTGTGTGTGTGTGTGTCGGACTTAGTGCATTCACAAGTACAGGTGTGTGTGTCGGACTTAGTGCATCCACAAGTACAGGTGTGTGTGTCGGACTTAGTGCATCCACAAATACACGTGGGTGTGTGTGTGTCAGCGGTGGGTGGCTTACTGCAGCTACCATATCATGCGTCTTGTGCTGGAAGAAATAAAGCCTCCAGTTAAATTTTTGACTTGTTACACTGGTCTACAGCCAAAATGCTTTCGAGAAATAAACATGTAGTCCAACTTTACTAATTCTGTGTCACTGAGCTGTCCACTTGACACCACCTGAAGAAGGAGACTTGTGTTGCCTCCTAAACGTCGTGATTTAATTGTTTTCTTTTGTTTTATTTTATTTTTCCTCCGTGACTCCACCGTACAAATTCTCAACATTGTTTCGTGAGGAGTCGACTCCTTTTTAATCGCATTAAGAATCGACTCCCATTGACTTGCACGGGGAATCGGATTGTTGAGTTGTGTTAGAAATCGATTGCTCATTGAATTGCATGAGGAATCGACTTAGGGTCTGAATCAATTCCTTGTCGACTTATGTTTGGAACCGGTTCGTCGTGTGGAGTTGGATCCGGGTCCGGGGGGTTCAGCATTGCCTGGTGAGTTTACACTCAACACTCACCACTACTCACCACTAGTACACTCACCACTACTCACCACTACTCACCACTCACCACTAGTACACTCACCACTAGTACACTCACCACTACTCACCACTAGTACACTCACCACTCACCACTAGTACACTCACCACTAGTACACTCACCACTACTCACCACTAGTACACTCACCACTAGTACACTCACCACTACTCACCACTAGTACACTCACCACTAGTACACTCACCACTACTCACCACTCACCACTACTCACCCCTAGTACACTCACCACTACTCACCACTAGTACATTCACCACTACTCACCACTAGTACACTCACCACTCACCACTAGTACACTCACCACTACTCACCACTAGTACACTCACCACTACTCACCACTCACCACTAGTACACTCACCACTACTCACCATTCACCACCAGTCACCACTAGTACACTCACCACTGGTACACTCACCACTGCTCACCACTCACCACTACTCACCACTACTCACCACTAGTACACTCACCACTAGTACACTCACCACTAGTACACTCACCACTCACCACTAGTACACTCACCACTACTCACCACTAGTACACTCACCACTCCCCCACTCCCCCTCCCTCCCCCCCAGGACGAGGGACTTTGTCACCACCATGGCCAACACGGCCTTCCTGTCTCACGCTCCGCGCCCTGTCCCTGATGCTGCCCCTGCTGCTGTCCCTGCTGCTGTCCCTGCTGCCCCTGCTGCTGTCCCTGCTGCTGCTGCCCCTGCTGCTGTTGCTGCCTCTGCTGTCCCTGCTGCTGTCCCTGCTGCTGCTGTCCCTGCTGCTGTCCCTGCTGCTGTCCCTACTGCCCCTGCTGTCCCTGCTGCTGCTGTCCCTGCTGTCCCTGCTGCTGCTGTCCCTGCTGCTGCTGTCCCTGCTGCTGCTCCTGCTGCTGCCGCACTGCCGCTTGGCTCCCCGCTGTGCCGCTGGTGGCTCGGCTTCCTGGGCGCTCTCAGACGCTGCTGCTGCTGCACCACCAACACCACCGCCGCTGGCTGTGGTGTTGGTGGTGGTGGGGGTGGTGTTGGTGGTGTTGGTGGGGGTGGTGGTGGTGTTGGTGGTGGTGGTGTTGTCGGTGGTGGTGGAGGTGGTGGTGTTGGTGGTGGTGGTTGGTGGTGGTGGGGGTAGTGGTGGTGTTGGTGGTGGTGGCGTTGGTGGGGGTGGTGGCCGTAGTGTTGGTGGTGGTGGGGGTGGTGTTGGTGGTGGTGGCGGTGGTGGTGGTGGTGGCGGTGGTGTTGGTGGTGGTGGTGTTGTTGTTTGGCCGGATTGAGGGGGCTAAGCGGGCGCGGCACGGGCTAGAGAAGAGATGGAGTGATGTGGTACAGGAGGACGTGGAGCTGAGTGGACTTGCCGATGACTGGTACCAGCGGTGTCAAGATCGGCCTCTGTGGAGGAGGCTCGTGAAGGATGCTACTGGGCAGTTGGAGGCAGTCGCCCTCCAACAACAACGGAGGGCGGAGGAGCGACGCTCACAACAGCGAGCGGAGCGCCGGGTGGCTAAAGCACAGCAGGTTGGCACAGTAGGGGGCACAGGTGGTGCATCAGCCAGTCATCTCAGTCAGTCGACCCGTGGCACCTGGGTCTGCCCCGTGACCTCCTGCCAGCGGGCGTTCGACACTTCACGTGGCCTCAGGGTGCACATAGCCTGGCACAAGCGTCGTGGTGACGTCACCGCCACTTAGTGGCGAATGGCGGTTGTTGTTGTTGTTGGTGGTGGTGGGGGTGGTGTTGGTAGTGGTGGTGTTGGTGGTGGTGGTTGCGGTGGTGGCGGTGGTGGTGGTGGTGGCGTTGGTGGGGGTGGTGGCCGTGGTGTTGGTGGTGGTGGTGTTGGTGGGGGTGGTGTTGGTGGTGGTGGTGTTGGTGGTGGTGGTTGCGGTGGTGGCGGTGGTGGTGGTGGTGGCGTTGGTGGGGGTGGTGGCCGTGGTGTTGGTGGTGGTGCTGGTGGTGTTGGTGGTGGTTGCGAGTAACCCGAGAAGTGGGCGGTGGGGGTGGTGAGGGCGGCTGGGACGCTGCGCTCACTCCTCACGCTGCTCACTGACCGTGAGGACGACGACCAGGTGAGACCACGCACAAGGATATGTGTCTGTGTGTGTGTAGGTCGACTCAGCCTCAAATGAGTACCTGGAGCGATGTGTAAACATCGCCGCTAGGGAGACAAAGGCGGCCGGGCATGGTGCTGGCCACCCACCCCCTCGTGTGCCGTGCTGGCCTTTAAAGGCGCTCGCTAACAGCACTTGCCCCTACAGTCTGTTAAGGCTATACGGGGTATCTTTGTCTGTGCGCGGCACGGGCTAGAGAAGAGATGGAGTGATGTGGTACAGGAGGACGTGGAGCTGAGTGGACTTGCCGATGACTGGTACCAGCGGTGTCAAGATCGGCCTCTGTGGAGGAGGCTCGTGAAGGACGCTGCTACTGGGCAGTTGGAGGCAGTCACCCTCCAACAACAACGGAGGGCGGAGGAGCGACGCTCACAACAACGAGCGGAACGCCGGGTGGCTAAAGCACAACAGGTTGGCACAGGAGGGGGCACAGGTGGTGCATCAGCCAGTCATCTCAGTCAGTCGACCCGTGGCACCTGGGTCTGTCCCTTGACCTTCTGCCAGCGGGCGTTCGTATTATGAAATAAAAGGCATAATTTTTGTATGTAAATATCTTATCTATAAACGTCTCCGCGCGCGTGCGCTTGCGAGGGATTTGCCTCTCGAACCGTGGGGTTGACATCGAAAAAAATGTGCCAGCCAGCACGCCCTAAGCCCCACGGTGGGAATAGGCTCTTCCTTTTTCATGTCCGTCACCTTTAAATTAGTCACAGCGATTTCGTGGGATTTCGCTATATGAATTTATTTACTGCGCGACATTGACCGTACCAACTCACGCCAATTGCTTGGGGGGGGGGAAGGGGGCGGTGGACCGCGCCAAGTGTTGTGCGTTCAGTGGAGCTCACACCGGACATTTTATTTCACGTGTTTAACAGAACACCCGGCAGCCGCCTCCCCCCAGGAGGGACCCCGGCGGATCCCAGGACACCCAACAGCCCCCTCCTGCTACGGGGCAAGGGATATTGCGACTGCCCCTACTGGACTATGTCAGTCCTTACAGGTAAGTTGTACACAGACCGTCGCTACACATAGCCCATACACGCCCCTCCCTACACTATTATCAAACAAATAAGTTGCCAAATATTACAATGATAATGTTCGTGCGCAGATAATAACTCGGGTTCATTGTTTACTATTCCCAAACAAATAAGTTGTCTGATATTACAATAATAATAATGTTTGTGTGCAGATAATAACTCGGGTTCATTGTTTACTATTATGAAACAAAGAAGGTGGCAGATATTACAATCACTTTCTTTGTGTGCAGAAAAATACTTTTTAAATTCTTAGGTTGCTACATGTTTCCTTTTTGAGCTGTGTTTTTATGACGCTGAGACCGTGCACTGCCAGTCTGTGATGTGGCTTGTTGCCTGCTGATTAATTCACGCCAGTGCACCGCCGCTATTATACACACTGCTAATTTAGCTTTTGCCCATTATGAGTGTATGCCAGTCTATAATCTGTTGCCTGCTTCTTTACCTCACTCAGTGTACTGCCAGCCTTTCATGTCGACTGTATCCTGATTTTTCAGCTGCTGCCCATATTGCCAGCTTTTTATGTCGACTGTAGCTATGCTTATGTCATTGAGTCGACATACTGCCACTCTATAATCTAGACTGTAGCCTGCTTCTCAACTTACCTGTGCATACTGATGCTCATTCATGTACACTTATTTCAGCTGATTTCTTCTATGCATTTCTACTATTTCGATTGCTCACGTCACACTATTTGCTGATACGTAGTACTGCGATGCTCATAGCTGTGCCATCATCGGGGATTGCTGTGCACGTCGATGTGTGTGTGTGATTTGATGTGGGGAGCGATAGTGTAGCGGTTAGCGCACTGCGCTATGAACCTGGCGACCTGGGTTCGATTCCCGCTCACAGCCAACACCAGTGACGATTATCTGAACCGGTCCCGGGCCTCCCCTAGGTCGACTCAGCCTCTAAATGAGTACCTGGTGCGGTGTGTAAACATCGGCACTAGGGAGACAAAGGCGGTCGGGCGTGGTGCTGGCCACTCACCCCCTGGTGTACCGTTCCGGCCTTCATAGGTGCTCGCTAACAGCACTTGCCCCTACAGTCTGTTAAGGCTATATGGGGGATCTTTGTTTGTGATTTGATGTGTGTGTTTGAGTCCATACGTGTGTGCGTGTAGGACCATGCGTGTGTCTGTCTTTTTCTAACGGACAACCCCCGATGTGTGTGTGTGTAGGTCGATGTGTTTGTGTGTGTGTGTCAGTCCAAGGGTGCGTGTCAGTCCATGTGTGTGTATCAGTCGATGTGTGTGTGTGTAGGTCGATGTGTGTGTGTGTGTCAGTCCAAGGGTGCGTGTCAGTCCATGTGTGTGCATCAGTCGCTGTGTGTGTGTGTAGGTCGATGTGTTTGTGTGTGTGTGTCAGTCCAAGGGTGCGTGTCAGTCCATGTGTGCGTGTCAGTCGCTGTGTGTGTGTTAGTCGATGTGTTTGTGTGTGTGTTAGTCAATGTGTGTGCATGGCTCCATGTCAGTGTGTAAGTCAATGTGCGTTTGTGTGTCTATGTGTGTCAGTCGATGTGTGTGTGTACGTCCATGTGTATGTGTGTCAGTCCATGTCTCTATGTTAGTCCACATGTGTGTGTGTAAGTCCATACATGTGTGTGTGTGTAAGTCCATGTGTGTGAGTTGATATGTGTGTGTAACTCCATGTGTGTGTATCTAAAGTAGAGTCCATATGTGTGTGGGGCAATGTGTGTGTCAGTCTATTTATGTGTGTGCGAGTCTATGTGTGTGTGTGTAAGTCAATGTGTGTGCGTGGGTCCATGTGTGTGTATATATACGTCCGTGTGTGTGTGTGTCTTACTCGATATGTGTGTGTGTGTAATGACGTGTTTTTACGTCAATGTGTGTGTGAGTTCACCTTTGTCTGTGTGTGAATCGATGTGTGTGTGAGTCGCTGTATGTGTGTAACTCCATGTGGGTGTATCTAAAGTGGATGTCTATGTGTGTGTAAGTTCATATGTGTGTGTGTGTAAGTCGATGTCTGTCTGTGTGAGTCTATATGTGTATGTGTGTGCGCGTGTAAGTCGATGTGTTTCTACGTGTGTGGGTCGATGTCTGTGTGTAAGTTGATGTGTGAGTCTATCTTTTTCGCCCGGGCAACGCCGGGTACTTACCGCTAGTAAAATAATAAAATATAAAACAATACAATTGTAGTTTTATAAAACAATACAATTTTATTGTTTTATAAAATTGTATTCTATGCTAATTCCTTTGTCAAAGGGTACCTCTGCGGATGTGTATACTTTAACTTAGCTATTTCAATGAGCCATTTCAATGCTAAATTATATGATAATTCCTTTGTCAAGGCGCTTTGTGTTTTTCTTCTCACACAGCTTAAAGGTCGTGATCTGAGCGTGGCTTCTCACACTCCAGCGCTGTCCTCCAGACAGTCTCGTCCCTTCACCTGATGAAGGCCGCTTGTGTTGTGGCCGAAACGTCGTGATTTTTTGTTATTTTATTTTCACCTACGTGACTTTACCCAATAGAACCAAAGAGTATATTTTATACTTTTTGCATTGTTTACAGTCTGGAAGCTACCCACATGGCAAATTTCAAGTTTGTTGCATGTCGGGAAGTATGCTAAACATTTCGAACAGACACACATATTCACAAATTTCGCTTTTATATATACAGACGAAGGGGTGGGTGACAGCACCACGCCCGGCCGCCTTTGTGTCCCCAGTGGCGATGTTCACACACCACAGCAATTACTCGTTTGAGGCTGAGTCGATCTAGGGGAGGCCCAGGAGCGGTTGAAATAATCGTCACCGGTGGTGGCCGTGAGCGGGAATTGAACTCGGGTTGCCGGGTTCGTAGCGCAGTGCGCTAACCACTACACTACAATGCGTTAAGCTTCCACATGCGTGGGTCACGTGACATATTTGACGTCACAACTCACTTGCCGTGCAAAAAAAATGCATTATTGAGCTCCCCCCCTCCTCCCCCCAGAAAAAAACACAAAAGTGTATTTTTATATTTTTTGCGTGGTGTACAGTCTGGAAAGTACCCACATGGCAAATTTCAAGTTTGTTGCATGTCGGGAAGTACGCTAAACATTTTGAATAGACACACATAATCACAACTTTGCCTTTTACATATGTATGGAGATAATTTCGGCCAGGGCTGCTCTGTGTCAGCGACTCTGAAAAATCTGCTGACACCCGGCACACCACGTCCAGTGTGTACCTTTCGCTATCGCCGTGGCTACCGGGGCTGTGCTGCCCACTCCACTCCGCACCAGCGACCCGGAAAATATTCAGTGACAGATTAAGCCCTGATTATTATTCACACAATTACACATCCAGTGGAATTTGAACACGTGATTTCGTGCTTACGGGACAAGGTGTTTACTCGGTGGGCCATAGCTGCAGCTCCCCAATGCTGCATAAACCCACGGTTCTTGTTATAATTCCAGTTACAGTAATGCTACTTTATCAGGCACTGGCTGTATTTCCACTGAAATACACAAGGATAATTCTCTGTTATTACGAATCTTATATCTGACATGTTTAAGTGGTGCTTTTCTGTTCGGTGAAATGTGTTGCTATTAAATGTGATGCGAGCAAAGAGACTTGTTTATTGATCGCTGATCGATCGATTGACTTCATGGCCGAGCGGTAGCGCGTTGCAGATGTTTGTGGTACGAGCCCCACGACCACCCCGGTTAACGCTGTGGGTGTATGAACTGTAAATATTGCGGACTGTCTGCTTCACAGTCGGATGCTAAAGATCTCGGAGATGTAATTTAAATCAGTAGTATGCCACGTGTGTCGGCACAATTCTGTAAATGCGACAACTACTGTGGGCTGTCCGTGAAGCGTAGCGCCTCCAGGGTGTAGCCTCGTGTGTACGCTGAGCTTGTTTCGCACCGTACGTAGCCAACCGTGCTCATCGGAGGTGCCTTGCGCTGCACGAATGGAGCGGACGCCAACGTGCACTTGCAAAACCCAAAAGCTTTTTGATTGCCCTCGTTTTGTCCGTTGAAGACGATGCAAGCCGCGCCGCAGGACGATGGCAGCGAGCACGAGAAGCCGTGCCTCAGCGAGTCCCGCGCGGCGGAGCTGGTGGAGCGCCTCTACGGGGTGAGCGTGGCGGGGGTGAGCCCGCTGGCGAGCTACGTCGACCAGAACTACCGTGTGCTGGCGCGCGACGGTCGCCAGTTCGTGCTCAAGGTCACCAACACGCGGGACAGCCAGCGGCCGCAGATGCTCGAGGTGCAGATGGCCATGATGAGTTTCCTGCGGGAGAGGGGCTTCCCCATGCAGGAGGTGGTGGACAACGTCAGCGGGAAGATCATGTCGCTCGAGAACATCGGTGAGCTGCGCCCGCGTGGGTCCCGGGAGCAGAGACATTGGAGAAGAGATGTACGTAATACTAAATCTTGTTCTACTTGATGTGCGTCTCCATCTCCCTTTGTCTCCCCCTACATGCTAAGGCCTCGGCACAGAGACCCTATCTCTCTGTGCTCCGTACGTTGTGTCTCTCTTTGTGTCTCTGTGTGAACTCCCTTCTACTTAGGTGTCTGTATATATATCTGCGGTTCTGTGTTTCCTCTCTCTTAAATTTAGCTCTTCTATGCCTGATGATGATTGCTTGCGTTGCAATCGAAACGTCGTATGCTATTATGTAATTTTATTATTATTTCTTATTTCTACGTGACTTTACCGAAAAAACCAAAGAGTCATTCCTGCAGTCACGAAAGTGACAAATCAAGTTTAATAGATGTACAGTGCAGTACAATTGATTTTGCTGCAACTGAACTCTGGCCCCCACAACATAGCACCACGCAGCAGCCTGTGATGCCTGTTTAATGCACGATTGTAACCCATAGAAGCCCTAATCCAGGCTCAACCTGCTTAGCTTTCAGATCTTATGATAGGGCACATTCCAGGTGATTTAGTCATAGGCTGATAGTAATCATACGAACACAGCATTGGTTTATACTTGCAAAGACAACGATCAATATCCGAGCATGAGGCGGTGGTATAATACTGGGTCTCACTCCACTGACGATAAGTGATGTAAAAGGATCGTACTTTTTAGTTTTTGTGAGGTTGGTGGATGTAACGCACTGCTTGTTGGTACTGGCCCAAGGTCCACATTGTGATATTTTGTAAATTCTTCATATATATATATAAAAAAAAACAATGTTTGGTGTGTGGGATGAAACTGGAATGACTGCTCACAGCAAAGCCACACGGACGAGACGATAACATCTGTGGTGAGAGATCAGAAGCACACTTGCTGTTTTCTCATCTACTGACCTGCAAGTTGGTAGATATAATGTTTGTACAGTTCACCGACGCCGCCATTCGCCAACTGCACAGTGTGTTCCACCTCCCCACACCTCCGATGAGCACGGTTGGCTACGTACGTATGGTGCGAAAGAATTTCAACATACTTACAAAACCTAAATCGTAATTTTTGTTTCTGCTTATCTTCCCACGAGACCCTGAGAAGCAAACGTCAAACTCTTTGCATCGAGTTCCGGATTGGCTGACAAGGGGAACACGTCAAACCAAAACCATGTATTACATGAACAAGCATAGACGGGAAAGATATGTCACAAGTGATATATTGTAGAGATATGAGAGAGATTTATTCATGATAAAGGTTTTTGGGTGAGATCACGTTATTTATAAATGTGTCATAACCCTCCACCACCCGACACAGCCAAACAGTAAAAAATGTGTCACGTTGACAACACATAAAATAGTTCACTACTTTAGCCCACCGGTGTGATGAAGAGTGAATCCACAACATTTACAATATTTGAATACGACGTTTCGCTGGTAATTACATCCAGCATCATCGGGCAATTCGCCAGAATGGTGAAGCCCTCACTTGCTCCCGGTCTTAAATAGAGCAGCAGGGTGATGTCATCATTTAACTCATTCAGAGAGAGATTTAATCAGAAATATGATATTTATATGGAAGAGATAGGAGAAAGATCTATCCGCAAGAGGAGAGATTTAGAGAAATGCAAACATGTCGATACAGAGCTTATCTCTCCCCCACACCCACTCCGGCCTCCTGCATCGCATCACTTCTATTAATATTATTATTGTAATCATCATCGTTACACTTGTTTTCACAGCAGAGCCTCACTGAGTATCGGGAGGGTCTTGTCAAACTTTTCAGTTGGGGGGAGGGCGCGGGGGCGACGGTTGTCGTGTGTAATTTCAAGTGAGTATTGCTGACTGAGACATGTACTTAATTAGTTCTTGTAAGGCGTGGCGGGATAGTTGTCCTGTAGACCAGAATGAATTAATTTTGGTGGTTCGGGCTTGGCCCACGGGCTGTAGTTGGGACAACACTGGGCTGCTAAACATTTGTAAAGCAAAGTGCTTCATAGCTCATCGGATTCCTCCAGTAAAAGTACATATTCTGATTATAATGCCTGGGCTAGCAGCGCTCCTTTAAACCCAGGCTCGGGGTTCATCGCATGAGCTGACATCGCCGCCCAACGCCGTGTTTGGAATGCGAAGATCACGGAATGCCGCTGACCCTTATATTTACGTGATGGAACGAGCGATAAAAGTCGCCTCCTGATGCAGATGGGGCCCCCATTCACCCTGCTCCTAAGTAATTTGCTCAAGCTGAACCCAGGGAATTCAGCTAGACTCGTGGTGCTGACGTATCCATTCTGGCCCGAACCTGGGCGAATTGCCCCCGGTTCCGGCCAGCGTGCGCTAAGGCGTGAGGGTTGCGTGCCACGTTGCAACTTTGGCGGATGCCTTACGCATGGGTGTGGTGAGGTATTATTCCTCTCAAATGCTTTATTTAGCTACAGCGGTTTAGACAACAAGGCCATATAGGAATGCGAATTTCGGAATGCGTTCTTGTTATTAATTTCTGCGTTAATAGTATCGTGAAAGAAAGTCATGAGGAAAAAATCACTCCAATTTACTATTGTTGGGGGGGGGGGGAACAGAAATACTCGATTCAAGTTGCTTGAGAGATTGGCGTTTTAAAGACTACACGAATTTTATGTGCGTTATATATGGGACTTAGCACGTTCATTATTGTTATTAACCATTTAATGCTGAGCAGCAAATTGTCGCTTAATTTCCTAAAAAAATAATAGTAGCCTTGGCTATCAGTTGAGCAATTCATCAGAGACCCTGTGTAGTATAGCACGTGGGTAATGAACACAGGGCGCAAAGTGGTGAGTTGACACTTTGGCCAGACCTTGGAGGTTCCGATATCAGCTTCCAAACAGCTTTTTATGTTCCAGCAAAAGGAAGCGACGGTGAGATTTCACTAACCGTGGTGACCTCTTGACCTCGGTGGCGACTCCTGCTGTGAATTCTCAGACTGCGGCGAAGGAGAGAAGGAGTTCAACGTGCGGCTGCTCACGTACCTGCCCGGCGTGCCGCTGTCCAGGGTGCTGGCGGATGGCAGCCTGTACTACCAGGTGGGCAAGCTGGCAGCGAGCATCCACCAAGCCCTGCAGCAGGTACGAGCGCACGAGCGCCTCTTGACAGGTGACGTGAGACTGCAGGGATTCATATTCTTGTTGCTTTCGGTAAAGTCACCACGTAGAAGGGAAACAATAAAATAATAAAAAATATAAAACAATAACATTCTCACGACGTTTCGACTGCAACACAAGCAATCGTCATGAGGTGTGAAAACCACAACAAGGAAAAAAAAAAAAAATTATTGTTGTGGTTTTCACACCTGATGATGATTGCTTGTGTTGCAGTCGAAACGTCGTGAAAATTCTATTGTTTTATATTTTTATTATTTTATTGTTTCCCTTCTACGTGACTTTACCGAAAGAAACAAGAATATGAGAATATTCGACAAAGTAAAGAGGCAAAAAAGAAATAACTCGCAAATTACTTCATTGGGAAATGCGGAGCGATAGTTTCCCCAACCCCTTACTGCGACAATCTTAAAAAAAAAGTCTTGAGTCTCGGCGAGCCTTTTCTCTCGGTAAGCAAGTGTAATGTGACGTAACGAGCCCACTCGCTCAGAACGTACGCAGCTGTTCATAATTAGCAATGTGAGAGTCCTTTCAAGTGATCGAATGGCTGGTTTTCAAGCAACGTATTTTTGTTTCCCCCCCCCCCAAATTTTATTCCAAGCGTCGGGGTGGAGCGGTGGCGCAGTTGTGCGCACACTGCGCTACGAACCCGGCCACCTGAGTTTTATTTTCGGCCACGCCTAACATTCGTGGCAAGTGATATCTGAACCAGTCCTGCCCACCCCCCCTTGTCCTCTATCCTTCACCAACCTACACTGACCAGTTTGGCGAAGTATGGTCAAACACCCTACATGACCAACACTGAATACGGCAGTGCCTTGATAAGGGCTGTATGAGTTGTGCTAATTGGTGCCATGTCATGAGATGGAAAAAAACATCTCATTCTGTGCATCACCTCTGGTTAGAGAATGGCCCGCAGAAGGTGATCTCACAAAACTACTTCTCAGATCCATTCAAGTGTCCTGTTACTCACAAATACCAATCAAACATTTGCCAGCCGCACGCAGGACTTGGGCAGCCCCACCCTCAGCTGCATAATAAGTCTATATTTTTAGCTTTCGTGACTGCAAGGATTCATACTCTTTGGTTTTTTCGGTAAAGTCACGTAGGTAAAACTATAAAATGATAGAATTTTTAAAAATGTAGTTGTTTTTTCATTTATTCTTTTATTTTATAGTTTTACCTACGTGACTTTACCGGAAAAAAAAACAAAGAGAAAATAATAAGTCAAGGAGAACATCTTTTTTGAAACGAAGACTATCCTTTGCTAGCTTGACGTTTTGCTGCCTTTAACTTACATGTGTACTCAACTGGCCAATGCGATGTTAATCTCGTATTGCATTTTTTGTCATCTTACCGCCTTCGTTTTTAAACATCTGCATAGTTTGAGCACCCGTTCCTGCACTCCCTGCAACTAGACGATTTCATCTGGAACCTGTCAAACACCCACCTGCTCGAGCCCTACCTCTTCACTCTGGACGGCGACCCCAACCAGGGTCTGGTCAGGGAGGTCATCGCCAAGTTCCGCGAGGAGATCCAACCCAACCTGCACAAGTTTACCAGATGTACGCTCGCCTCGCAGCTTCACCCGGGACGTAGCTCCATGCCTCAGGGGGCGAGGGGCGCTTCAGGCCACCGACGAGGCCTTGAAGCCACGACGGGTGCCGCGTACGTGTGTACGTTGAACTTCTTTCGCACCGTACATAGCCAACCGTGCTAATCGGGGTGCGGGGGAAGGACAACAAACTAAACACAAAAAATCAGTTCAAAAATAAATTAGTGTTCAATCTAGGTTTAAAAGTGCATAGCTCCAGTGCTTCCTAATATCGGAAAGAAGAGCTTTTCAGACGGCCGCAGAAGTGCATCTGAAAGCGCGCGATGCGGTGACCGTCTTTGTTTGTTCGATGGTTAGCCAAAAGCCGCTGCGAGGATCACCCGAATTCGCGTGATGGTTTATGCTGCTTGACGAGATCAGCAAGGTATTGTGATTCATTTGTGGCAAGCATTTTCTTTGCAATGTGCTTTACGTGATTACTTTTACCCAGCATACACAGATGCATTACAAGGCATGCATGTAATGGGGGACACTCGCACAGACACTGATCACAGGTGAAATCAAATGACAGGGTTATTACATTCAGACGCTACTGTATATAAATCATAATTGTAATTTCTACCAAATCATTTTTCAATGGATGCTAAATCGTGTTCAACAGTTTTTGTTACACATATCCTCATAATAATAATGTACAGCCCTTTGTCAATGCACTATCTGGACGAAGGCATTCCCAGGCTGTGTAGGGTCATGGGGGTTGTTTTGCCTCCTTCACCATGCTGGTCGGTGAGGAGGTAGGTAGGATCCCAGGACTGGTTCAGATATCAGTGATGTTCTCCATGGCCGGGAATCAAGGGCTCGTGATGCGGTGTGCATACCACTACACACCGCTCCATATCTTGCCCCCGTGCAGGGTTGTACGACGCTGGTGGGTTATTGTAATTCTGTGCCTTTGAAGGCAGGAGAAGAAGTCGGTGATTCACTGAGACTCTGCGGGGGCCGTTCTTAGACTCGCACACGCGGCTTGCGCAACACCAATCGTGCGGCCGGAATAAAAACGGCACGGGCACGAACGATGACGACGGCGACGAGGGGAGGACGGTCAACAATAAAAGACAACGGACGAAATCAAATTCGACGTTTCCCCCTCGCCGCAGGCATAATCCACGGTGACTTCAATGACGACAACATCCTGGTGCAGGAGGTGGCCGCGGGAAGCGAGCAGCAGCAGCAGCAGGGGCCCAAGTCGGCGGAGGGAGCGCCGCGGCACCGCGTCTCCGGCATTGTGGACCTCAACTCGATGATGTTCGGCTACCACGTGTACGACCTGGCCATGGCCATCATGTACATGATGGTGGAGAGCGGAGAGGCGATGGAGGCCGGGGGTCACGTCCTGGCCGCTACGAGAGCGTGCAGGCCCTCACCGAGGACGAGAGGAGGGCCGTTTACTTCCTGGTGGCGTGCAGGTGAGAGCGGAGGTGGGGAGGGGGGCCGGGGCAGGTCGGGTCGGGTCTGCCCGGATCGCCGTTGGCCGCATCGGGAAACGTTGGCTTCAAAAACCTGTGGCGGTTGCGTAACGAGAATTAATCCAGGTCTGGCGAGAATCCGATAAACTCGATGATTGTGCGGCAAAAAAAAAAAAAACACGTGCTTTATTATTTATTTAAAGCTCTTCATCAGACCAATGATGAATGAAGGTCTTGCCAATGCCATGTCGATTGTCGCGGTGGTTGACCATACTTCACCATGCTGGTTAATGTGTATTGGTGAACGGGGGGGATCAGTAACAGTTTAGACATAATGCTGATTACCATGATGTTGCTAACAGCACTTCTACGGATGCTGCTGATGACGGTGATGATGATTATAGAAAAGACACTCATAGCAATGTTGTTTACGATCATGTTGCTGATCACGCTGCTGCTGCTGCTGCTGGAGACGAGGAAGATGAAGACGGCGACTTTCCTTCTGCTGGCACTTCTGCTGCTGACCACGAGACTTGATCCAACTATGACTGCGATTCCTGGACGCTAAAATCCCAGCCGATCAACAAGTCGGCAGCAAAAACCCTCTTGAATAACAAACGATATTAACCGTCACGACAGCAACGGCGACAACAACAACATGGTCTACTTTTCCCCGCAGGTTCTGCCAGTCGCTGGTCATGGCCCGCTACACGATCTTGCGATACCCGCAGAACGCCGACTACCTGCTGATAACGGCGCGCACCGGCTGGGTGAAGCTACGCGAGCTCTGGACCAGGGGCCTGGAGGACATGCAGAGGCTGTGGTCCGATGTTGCGGCACGGTACAGAAACTAGAACCGCGGTGGAGATCGAGACGGACGGCGAGGAGAGAGAAGGGGGAGTTTGGGGTGGGGGGGGGCCCACCGTGAGACACGTCCTCCCACTCGCCCCACCGGTACCTCCCGAGGCTTCGCAAGGAACCGGTTTCAACTTGAACGTGGCGCCGTTGGTTTTGGACACGTGCGATCTTTGAATACGGAATCTGAAAAATGTGAATTGCTCATGCCAGGCACTTAATGCATAGGGGAGGTTTTTCGTGGCTTCAGGTTAGGAACGTATTGTTGCTGCATCCAGCGCTGTTGACAAAACGGCGTTCACATGCGCATCCGTGGGTGATAATAATAATAGTACTGTCAGAATATTTGTTTCCCGTTCATTTACTCAGGAAATCCTGACTGTTTCTGAGATTTTGTATTCATGAAGTTCCAGCGTTCAGATGTTCGACCAATTCCTTTGTAGCTTGTTTGGCTCGTGAGAGGAAACCGGAGTAACTCGGAGATTACCTGTGCATACGAAAGGTGGTGGGGGGGGGGTAACACTCGACAACTGCATAGATGTTTTATATTTTTATTATTTTATTGTTTCCCTGCTACGTGACTTTACCGAAAGAACCAAGAATATAAAAAGCGTCACCGTACACCGACATCTGTTGGCCAACTTGCAGCGCAAGGCCTAAAACGTCTGCTTTTCCCAGACAGTCTTCAAATTAAGCACTCAACCCAGGCTCTTCCCCGGTTGAGCTTCAAAGATCTGACGAGATTTGGTGCATTCTGGGTTAATTTTGTTATTTTGTGAGTTGCAGTTGCATTCAGATATTTTTTTAATCTAAACTACAGTTGACCTTAGAACCCTCAGACATGGGCGTGGGGAGTCCTGGCCTCGTGAAAGATCAGTCGACTTTCTTGCGTTGCCATGACCTTCCACTCGGCGGACTTTGGGAACGGTAGTGGGGTGGGGGTGGTGGGTGTTTGATGATTTTGCTGTAAAGGTTTCCTCTACAAAAGTGGGACACTCCTGGGTTTTGCCACCAAGTACTAAGTCATGTTTTGCAGAGGGGTCAAATACTTATTTCCCTCATTAAAATGCAAATCAATTTATGAAATTTTTGACATGCGTTTTTCTGGATTTTTGTTGTTGTTATTCTGTCTCTCACTGTTCAAATAAACCTACCATGAAAATTATAGACTGATCATTTCTTTGTCAGTGGGCAAACGTACAAAATCAGCAGGGGATCAAATACTTTTTTCCCTCACTGTAAGTTCGATTACAGGGAATGACTATAACATGAATTGAAAGTGATATCTGGACCCCTTCAAACAAACCGCATTGACCAGTGTGGTGCAGTATGGTCAAGTAACCCATATAATATGGGGAAAGGCATCATCCAGCAGTGGATTGATCTGAAGCTGTGAAAATTGGCTAAGCCTCAAACGCAGATGCACCACGTATACACTGCCGCCTCCTGTCTTATGCCATTACCGACGAGAATGTTGCCCTCTCATACTAAATTAAAACTTTTTTATTTTACCAGGGCCCACTGAGCTGTAAAGCTCTTTTTTTTAGAAGCGACCTGGCCACAAATGATAGCTCAACGAAGTGGCTTATTGTGTGAAAATTTCTAGCAGCCAAATACTCCAAACACATGCTTCTGAATTGGGAGGGAAAAACCGGAGGACTCGGAGAAAAAGCCACACGATCAAGGGGAGAACATCCAAATATACAGCAGCAGGCATCAGTCGAGATCGAACCAATGACCTCCTGTATACCAGGCGAGGTAGTTAACATCTGGCCACTGTGCTTGCAGCCCATCTTACCCGAGTGAATGTGAGCTTGCATTCTGTGCTCTGGTAACCCGTAATTGTACACAAGCGAGAGTGAGAAAGTACACCGCCAGTTTTTCAGGTCGCCCTATCCGATGAGAGCGATCAAACACAATGTGCGATTCTCAGAGACAGCAATAATATAATCCCATTCCTCTAGAATTACTGTCAGCTGTGCCCCTATGATAGGAAAGGTTATGCCACTCTTCAGAGGTATGGGGTGCTCTCCTTTCCTTCTCACCTCATCTATGCCAACCGTGTCACGATGTATTTATTTCAATTGTGCCTCTCGTTCGCCAGTCTGATTCTTCAGCTTGTGTACGTCTTGTATCGAGTAGGTGGTGTGGCCAACACCACGCCAAAGGGGTCGTCCATAAATGACGTCACGCACCTGGGGGGGGGGGGGGTCAGACATTTGTGACGATGCGTGACGAGGGGGGGGGGGTGAGAAATGTGACGTCACATCAAAATGCGCAACTTTAAATAAATATAGACAACACGCTCCACTTAATTAAATAGACTTGTTAATAAATGTTTTCTCCTACATCAGAGTGCAGCGGCACAATAAATACGCACTACAATGACAATAGTTTAAAGCGATTTGAAGCATGTTTTATCTTTTTTTTTGGGGGGGGTCAGACATTTGTGACAATGACGAGGGGGGGGTCAAAAATCGTCCAAAATCGCGTGACGTCATTTATGGACGGCCCCAAAGCCGCTTTTGTCGCCCCAATGCTGACGTAATCCACAGCACACCAGGTACTCATTTAAGTCTGAGCCGACATAATTGAGGCCCAGGAAGTCACCGTTGTGACCACATACACACGCACGAACATTCGCCAATGCGTCATCATCGCCACTCCGATCACTTAGCGGCCGACGACAACGACGACGACGACAATGTCTGGGGCCGCTCTACCCGATGCAAGGATTCTGCCGACGGCTAAAGGCTCCTCCTCCCGTGCGCCTCTGGCGATGCCCCCCGAACAGCGCTGTGCCGAGATGGCTGCGTCAACGGCGGGCGCTGCGCGGCTCCCTGGCGTGTGCACCTGCAGGGACGGCTACTCGGGGCTTCGTTGCCACAAGCGTACGGCCACCATCTGCTGCTGCTGCTGCCGCCTCTCAAATCCCCGCCGTCAACTCTTCGTAGAGAGAGATTGGGGGGGGGGGGGTATCCGATCGGGATTTCCTTGGCATTTTTCCATCCAGTCCTCTGCATTCTCAAACTGAAGTTTGTGGGCCAGTCTTCCACGGTCCATTCGCATCTCCCATTAGTCGCCATTGAAGTGTAAATTGGACCGTATCGCTGCATTGTATTGCAGGCTGCTGATTTTGTGGGAAGTGAAAAGTGGGCCGCAGAAAGGTGTATCTACTGGCTTTACGAAACACCTGTTGTAGCCTATAGTTACCTGTGTACTAGAGGACATCGAAAGAACGGGTCAACTCCTTGGTAGGTCGGTAAGCTGTACAATGTGGTTATTTATATAAGCATCGTGTCTATCTGTTGATTTGAGAGCTGGAATCGAGACATTCTTCCATATAAGCTGGTATGCTTGATTTGTCACATCGTGTTCCCTGAGATATCACAAATAGTGGCATCAAATGACTGCATCTAACAGAGAAATCCATGTTTAGAAGTCTGTCTCCTTCCTGTTTTATTTCCTCGTAATGATGAATATTTCAAATTTTCAGATTCAGGTTAATGTATCAAGATGCGTTAAAATTGTGGGGAAGATATGTGACCGTTAGTCATTATACCCTGGTCAATGCAGGTTGGTGAGGAAACTCACCCGACGTGGATAACCACACACCACTTGCACTCAGATGACCCCAACCACTCGGGACTCAAGCAGGTACACGGATAGCACCGGGAGGTCTTCATCCAGCTGTGGATTGATCGTGGTCAATGATGACATTCAATGTTTAAGGTGTAGTAGCGGTGCAATTGTTAGCGCAATGCACTATGAACCCAGCAGCGACTCAAGTTACTGATCACGGATGACATCAGTAGCGAGTGATATCTGAACTAATTCTGGGCACCTACCTGTCCTTCACCAATCCACACTGACCAATGTGGTGAATGATGGTCAAACAACCCCCATGGCAGAAACATCGTGGTGGAGGAATTTATCCAGCAGTGGATCGACAAAGGTCTTCACATTTAAATAAAATGTTTAGTGCCAAGCGATTGGACTACACATTTTAATTCTAGATTTAAAGCTTTCGTGACTGCTAGGATCCATACTCTTTGGTTCTATTGGGTAAAGTCAGCGCTGTCCTCCAGACAGTCTTGTCCCTTCACCTGATGAAGGCCGCTTGTGTTGTGGCCGAAACGTAGTGATTTTTTGTTATGTTATTTTCACCTACGTGACTTTACCCAATAGAACCAAAGAGTACTACACATTTTACCCAGCAGAATGGCGGTGATTATCGCACGCGCAAAACGAAATCGTCTCGCAAGTTCACAGTGTCACATTGTGCGTCTTCATTCTTTGTGCCGTCTGCCTTTTGCTCAGGCCAAGCGCGACATCCCGTGTAGTCACGGCGCTGTCACTGATCACCAATCGATTATATAATTACTGCACCTGAATTAGTTAAATGAAGACGTCACCCTGCTGCTGCTCTATTTAAGACCGGGAGCAAGTGAGGGCTTTACCATTCTGGCGAATTGCTCGATGATGCTGTATGTAATTACCAGCGAAACGTCGTATTCAAACTGTAAATGTTGTTGATTCACCCTTCAACACAGCGGTGGGCTGATGTAGTGAACTCTTTTGTCTTTTGTCAACGTGACACTTTTTTTGCTGATTGGCCGTGTCGGGTGGTGGAGGGTTACGACACATTTATAAATAACGCGATCTAACCCAAAAACCTTTATTATGAATCACGACACTAATTACACCATAACTAGCTACGTGTCCACCAGGCTAACTACACTAATTACACCGTAATTAGCTACATAACCACCAGGCTAACTACACTAATTACACCGTACCTAGCTACGGAACCACCAGGCTAACTACAATAATTACACCGTAACTAGCTACGTGACCACCAGGCTAACTACACTAATTACACCGTAACTAGCTACGTAACCACCAGGCTAACTACACTAATTACACCGTAACTAGCTACGTGACCACCAGGCTAATGACACTAATTACACCATAACTAGCTACATAACCACCAGGCTAACTACACTAATTACACCGTAACTAGCTACGTGACCACCAGGCTAACTACACTAACTACACCGTAACTAGCTACGTAACCACCAGGCTAACTACGCTAATTACACCGTAACTAGCTACGTGACCGCCAGGCTAACTACACTAATTACACCGTAACTAGCTACGTGACCACCAGGCTAACTACACTAATTACACCGTAACTAGCTACGTCACCACCAGGCTAACTACACTAATTACACCGTAACTAGCTCCGTAACCAACAGGCTAACTACACAAATTACACCGTAACTAGCTACGTGACCACCAGGCTAACTACACTAATTACACCCTAACTAGCTACGTCACCACCAGGCTATCTACACTAATTACACCGTAACTAGCTACGTCACCACCAGGCTAACTACACTAATTACACCGTAACTAGCTCCGTAACCACCAGGCTAACTACACCAATTACACCGTAACTAGCTACGTAACCACCAGGCTAACTACACTAATTACACCATAACTAGCTATGTCACCACCAGGTTAACTACACTAATTACACCGTAACTAGCTACGTCACCACCAGGCTAACTACACTAATTACACCGTAACTAGCTCCGTAACCAACAGGCTAACTACACAAATTACACCGTAACTAGCTACGTAACCACCAGGCTAACTACACTAATTACACCCTAACTGGCTACGTCACCACCAGGCTAACTACACTAATTACACCGTAACTAGCTACGTCACCACCAGGCTAACTACACTAATTACACCGTAACTAGCTCCGTAACCACCAGGCTAACTACACGAATTACACCGTAACTAGCTACGTAACCACCAGGCTAACTACACTAATTACACCGTAACCAGCTACGTAACCCCCAGGCTAACTACACTAATTACACCATAACTAGCTATGTCACCACCAGGCTAACTACACTAATTACACCGTAACTAGCTGCGTAACCACCAGGCTAACTACACTAATTACACCGTAACTAGCTACGTAACCACCAGGCTAACTACACTAATTACACTGAAACTAGCTACGTGACCACCAGGCTAACTACACTAACTACACTGGGAGTAGCTACAACGGACAGGACCCCAGCTTGGGTCCAAGTCCACGTGTTGGTGACTCTTCACGGACGTCGAATGTAGATCTTCAGGATGACAACAGCAACTCTGGGGAACCCAGCTTATATCCTCCGTGGCCGTGGCTGGCCCCACCCTTGGCCACGACCACCTTCTAGAATCCACGAGCAGGATCTCGCCCCGACACGTGACCACCCCTAGCCCCCCACTTGGGGACCCTGTGTAGACTTTACCAGTCACGTGTTCTCCGGGGTCAATCCGAGTGCCATGGCCTAAAGTAACCCGATTCCATGGCTGACACTCTCACACCCCATCCTGTAGGGGTCGGCAATGCACACCTGAGCGTGGTGTCACTCAGCGCTATGACTCAGCGCTCACAGAGCCCCTCTAGGGCCAGCACGACACCCGCATACAAGTGGTGTCCACGATGTGAGTACATCGCACACCGTGCCCCTCTAGTGCCGGCATTACACAGCGACGTCTGCGACGTCAGTACATCTGCATTCCTCTTTCCATCCCAGAGTAACTCTCAGCATGCACCGCTCCACGCTTTTTTCCTAAATACTTTTCAGCTTTTGTTCCATGTTCTTGTTTGATAATTCTTATTTATCACCGGTGCTATGGTATAAGCCATGGTGCTTGTGTATTCTGTGCAACGGCATGGACCATAAATAGCTCGGCACACACCCGGCTTGTTGATGTCCAATTGAACGATGCAATGCGGTGGCACTGGAACCTTGAAGCAGGATCCAAAATCCTGGCTTCTCGAGTTGCCACGCATCACTTCCCCATCCATTTGCCTCAATACTGCAACTGTCCGGGAAGCACAGCAAATCGTGGAAAAACGAACGTCTCCCCATCCATTCGGATCTCAATACAGTCCCTCGCCAGCACTTGAGTCGCGCAAGCCTTTTTGGACCCACGCGCTTAACCTTCAACAATGTAACTTCAAACGTGATATTCTTGGGTCTTTCTGTAAAGTCACGTAGATAGGTTCAAAGAAAATAACAAAAATAACAAAAAAAACTGCAACGTTTCGATCACAACACAAGCAATCGTCATCAGGAGAGCAATCTTATTATCTCTGAGATCAGGGCTAGGCCAGCCCTGAACAAGATCCGTCGACTCGATCAAGTCACTCACATTTCTGAAGAGATGCCGCGACACTAAGGTAATACCGATCGCCTTCACACTGACATCTGCTGTTGTCACTTCTCCCAATGGTAAACGGATCTTGTTCAGGGCTGGCCTAGCCCTGATCTCAGGGATAATAAGATTGCTCTCCTGATGACGATTGCTTGTGCTGTGATCGAAACGTCGTAGTTTTTTTGTTATTTTCTTTGAACCTATCTACGTGACTTTACCGAAAGACCCAAGAATGTGAATTCCTGCAGTCACGAAAGCTTTAAGTCAACATTCAAACGTGATTCTTGGAAATCCGAATGAAGTCCACAAGACACAAACACCTCATGAAAGACCCGATGTAAAAGGTACCTGGCTTCGATCTTCCGTAAAGCTTACGGGCTACCCTAAACAACATCCGGTCGATGCACAAAAAAGGAAAACAGAAAAAACTCTCCAGTGTGCGACTGGGCTCACCCAGAACCATGGAACATATAACAATTCAATGCCCGATTCACAAACATAATGGAGGCATTACAGTGATACAATCTGCTACAGCTGACGCAGTCATCCGGCTCTACCACCTCAAATAAACATTATTGTAGTTGCTACACGTCTGCACATACGAATAAGAGGTTTGTGAAACTTGAATCGATGTGGTCATGCTATATAAAGCTGCTGCACTGGCTGAAATTGTCAGTTTGTATTTATGCATGTTGTTGTTGCAACGCGTTTTCTCAGTGGTCCGTGAACAGTACACGTCGTGTTGAGTGACCAGAACGACACGTACTGCCCCTTCGAGCTTAGTTGTTCCCCTAACTGATAAATGGAGGCCAATGAAAACACTGTTCGTACAGACGTGTCTAATGCCAGACAAGACATTGATTTATGGCACCAATTACCGCAAATGCGAGCTGTTACCTGAGCAAAATGTAACCAAGCAAAAAGTACATTTAAAATGAATAAATCCAACACTCAGTTCAGCAGAAAATACTGAACGTATGACCACCAAAAATAGAATGCGACTTCTAGATTTGAAGCTTTCGTGACTGCAAGGATGAAATTGTCAGTTTGTATTTATGCATGTTGTTGTTGCAACGCAACAACGCAACAACAACATGCAACGCAACAACAACTTGCATAGTGGTATTCCAAACTCCCAGGGTGGTGTATTATCATCTTGTGCTAATTCCAAGCTTTGTCAGTGGTGCGTTTCATGCTAATTTCCTTTGTCAGAGCGTTTGCTGTTTGCCCCCTCACAGCTTAAAGGGAGGCGACCAGCGCTTGGCTTTCTTCACTCCAACGCTGCCCCCTGGACAGGTTGGTCCCTTCACCTGATGAAGGCTGCTTGTGTTGTGGCCGAAACGTCGTGATTTTTGTTGTTTTAATTTTTCTACCTACGTGACTTTACCGAATAGAACCAAAGAGTAAGAATGCCACTTATAATTATACACATTAAACAGGATGTAAATGAATAGAGTGGTGGCACTAGGAAACTGACGAAACAACCAGTTAAATTCCCAGCCACAGTTAACATCAGTGGGTGAAGAATGACCGACATGGTGTGGTGAGGCCTTCGTTTAAGCAGTGGGTTGACAAAACGCTGTAAATGATGAACAGTGAACACATTACAATTCTCCAGTGAACTGTTTATCAACACATGGTAAACATGCCTTTAAAAGTGGCAAGGCTCCAAAATACAACTTGTTAAAATGTTGTTGGGTGTCAATTGAAATTTGACATATCCACATATCTGTAACATTCCCAGAGTAAAGAACATGACAACTTAAACTGGACATATTTCCAGGTACATTCATGTTTATTCAACTTTTAAATACACTGCAAAATAGATTCAAAGCTTTCGTGACTGCAGGAATGACTCTTTGGTTCTTTCGGGTAAAGTCGTGTAGTAATTTCTTTCGACGAGACTTTACCGAAAAAAAGTGTAACACTGCAAAATGTCATAAATGAAAATATTAACATTATCAAAAACAATTTTAATGAAAAAAATGTGGAATAAGTGGTGCAGAGCTAAAAGCAGCTTTTTTTCTTATATCCAAATACTGATTTCTAGAAGAGATCAGATAACGGTAATTGTGCTGGTTGTATTGTATAGGTGACTTCCAAGTGAGCCATATTGCTTGGGGGACATTGTGCTGGTGGCCATGTTCTATAGGTGACTTCCAAGTCAGCCATATTGCATGGGGGACATTGTGCTGGTTGCCATGTCCTATAGGTGAGTTCCAAGTCAGCCATATTGCATGGGGGACATTGTGCTGGTTGTCTTGTATAGGTGACTTCCAAGTCAGCCATATTGCTTGGGGGACATTGTGCTGGTTGCCATGTTCTATAGGTGACTTCCAAGTCAGCCATATTGCTTGGGGGACATTGTGCTGGTGGCCATGTTCTATAGGTGACTTCCAAGTCAGCCATATTGCTTGGGGGACATTGTGCTGGTTGTATTGTATAGGTGACTTCCAAGTCAGCCATATTGCATGGGGGACATTGTGCTGGTTGTATTGTATAGGTGACTTCCAAGTCAGCCATATTGCATGGGGGACATTGTGCTGGTGGCCATGTCCTATAGGTGACTTCCAAATCAGCCATATTGCATGGGGGACATTGTGCTGGTTGTCTTGTATAGGTGACTTCCAAGTCAGCCATATTGCTTGGGGGACATTGTGCTGGTTGTATTGTATAGGTGACTTCCAAGTCAGCCATATTGCTCGGGGGAAATTGTGCTGGTTGCCATGTTGTATAGGTGACTTCCAAGTCAGCCATATTGCATGGGGGAAATTGTGCTGGTGGCCATGTTCTATAGGTGACTTCCAAGCTAGCCATATTGCATTTGGGACATTGTGCTGGTTGTCTTGTATAGGTGACTTCCAAGTCAGCCATATTGCATGGGGGACATTGTGCTGGTTGTGTTGTATAGGTGACTTCCAAATCAGCCATATTGCATGGGGGACATTGTGCTGGTTGTATTGTATAGGTGACTTCCAAGTCAGCCATATTGCATGGGGGACATTGTGCTGGTTGTCTTGTATAGGTGACTTCCAAGTCAGCCATATTGCTTGGGGGACATTGTGCTGGTTGTATTGTATAGGTGACTTCCAAGTCAGCTATATTGCATGGGGGACATTGTGCTGGTTGCCATGTTGTATAGGTGACTTCCAAGTCAGCCATATTGCTTGGGCGACATTGTGCTGGTGGCCATGTTCTATAGGTGATTTCCAAGTCAGCCATATTGCATGGGGGACATTGTGCTGGTTGCCATGTCCTATAGGTGACTTCCAAGTCAGCCATATTGCATGGGGGACATTGTGCTGGTTGTCTTGTATAGGTGACTTCCAAGTCAGCCATATTGCTTGGGGGACATTGTGCTGGTTGCCATGTTCTATAGGTGACTTCCAAGTCAGCCATATTGCATGGGGGACATTGTGCTGGTGGCCATGTTCTATAGGTGACTTCCAAGTCAGCCATGTTGCTTGGGGGACATTGTGCTGGTTGCCATGTTGTATAGGTGACTTCCAAGTCAGCCATATTGCATGGGGGACATTGTGCTGGTGGCCATGTTCTATAGGTGACTTCCAAGTCAGCCATATTGCATGGGGGACATTGTGCTGGTTGCCATGTTGTATAGGTGACTTCCAAGTCAGCCATATTGCATGGGGGACATTGTGCTGGTTGTATTGTATAGGTGACTTCCAAGTCAGCCATATTGCATGGGGGACATTGTGCTGGTTGCCATGTCCTATAGGTGACTTCCAAGTCAGCCATATTGCATGGGGGAAATTGTGCTGGTTGTCTTGTATAGGTGACTTCCAAGTCAGCCATATTGCTTGGGGGACATTGTGCTGGTTGCCATGTTCTATAGGTGACTTCCAAGTCAGCCATATTGCATGGGGGACATTGTGCTGGTGGCCATGTTCTATAGGTGACTTCCAAGTCAGCCATATTTCATGGGGGACATTGTGCTGGTTGTCTTGTATAGGTGACTTCCAAGTCAGCCATATTGCATGGGGGACATTGTGCTGGTGGCCATGTTCTATAGGTGACTTCCAAGTCAGCCATATTGCTTGGGGGACATTGTGCTGGTTGTATTGTATAGGTGACTTCCAAGTCAGCCATATTGCATGGGGGACATTGTGCTGGTTGCCATGTTGTATAGGTGACTTTCAAGTGAGCCATATTGCTTGGGGGACATTGTGCTGGTTGTGTTGTATAGGTGACTTCCAAGTCAGCCATATTGCATGGGGGACATTGTGCTGGTTGTCTTGTATAGGTGACTTCCGAATCAGCCGTGTTGCATGGGGGACATTTTGCTGGTTGTCTTGTATAGGTGACTTCCAAGTCAGCCATATTGCTTGGGGGACATTGTGCTGGTTGCCATGTTCGGTAGGTGACTTCCAAGTCAGCCATATTGCTTGGGGGACATTGTGCTGGTGGCCATGTTCTATAGGTGACTTCCAAATCAGCCATATTGCTTGGGGGACATTGTGCTGGTTGCCATGTTGTATAGGTGACTTCCAAGTCAGCCATATTGCATGGGGGACATTGTGCTGGTGGCCATGTTCTATAGGTGACTTCCAAGTCAGCCATATTGCATTTGGGACATTGTGCTGGTTGTCTTGTATAGGTGACTTCCAAGTCAGCCATATTGCTTGGGGGACATTGTGCTGGTTGCCATGTCCTATAGGTGACTTCCAAGTCAGCCATATTGCATGGGGGACATTGTGCTGGTTGTCTTGTATAGGTGACTTCCAAGTCAGCTATATTGCATGGGGGACATTGTGCTGGTTGCCATGTCCTATAGGTGACTTCCAAGTCAGCCATATTGCATGGGGGACATTGTGCTGGTTGTCTTGTATAGGTGACTTCCAAGTCAGCCATATTGCATGGGGGACATTGTGCTGGTGGCCATGTTGTATAGGTGACTTCCAAGTCAGCCATATTGCATAGGGGACATTGTGCTGGTTGCCATGTTGTATAGGTGACATCCAAGTGAGCCATATTGCATTGGGGACATTGTGCTGGTTGCCATGTTTTATAGGTGACTTCCAAGTCAGCCATATTGCATGGGGGACATTGTGCTGGTTGCCATGTTGTATAGGTGACTTCCAAGTCAGCCATATTGCTTGGGGGACATTGTGCTGGTTGCCATGTTGTATAGGTGACTTCCAAGTCAGCCATATTGCCTGGGGGACATTGTGCTGGTTGTATTGTATAGGTGACTTCCAAGTCAGCCATATTGCATGGGGGACATTGTGCTGGTTGTCTTGTATAGGTGACTTCCAAGTCAGCCATATTGCATGGGGGACATTGTGCTGGTGGCCATGTTGTATAGGTGACTTCCAAGTCAGCCATATTGCATGGGGGACATTGTGCTGGTTGCCATGTTGTATAGGTGACTTCCAAGTGAGCCATATTGCATGGGGGACATTGTGCTGGTTGCCATGTTTTATAGGTGACTTCCAAGTCAGCCATATTGCATGGGGGACATTGTGCTGGTTGCCATGTTGTATAGGTGACTTTCAAGTCAGCCATATTGCTTGGGGGACATTGTGCTGGTTGCCATGTTGTATAGGTGACTTCCAAGTCAGCCATATTGCCTGGGGGACATTGTGCTGGTTGTATTGTATAGGTGACTTCCAAATCAGCCATATTGCATGGGGGACATTGTGCTGGTTGCCATGTTGTATAGGTGACTTCCAAGTCAGCCATATTGCATGGGTGACATTGTGCTGGTTGCCATGTTGTATAGGTGACTTCCAAGTCAGCCATATTGCATGGGGGACATTGTGCTGGTTGCCATGTTGTATAGGTGACTTCCAAGTGAGCCATATTGCTTGGGGGACATTGTGCTGGTTGTGTTGTATAGGTGACTTCCAAGTCAGCCATATTGCATGGGGGACATTGTGCTGGTTGTCTTGTATAGGTGACTTCCAAGTCAGCCGTGTTGCATGGGGGACATTGTGCTGGTTGCCATGTTCTATAGGTGACTTCCAAGTCAGCCATATTGCATGGGGGACATTGTGCTGGTTGCCATGTTGTATAGGTGACTTCCAAGTGAGCCATATTGCTTGGGGGACATTGTGCTGGTTGCCATGTTGTATAGGTGACTTTCAAGTCAGCCATATTGCATGGGGGACATTGTGCTGGTGGCCATGTTCTATAGGTGACTTCCAAGTCAGCCATATTGCATGGGGACATTGTGCTGGTTGTCTTGTATAGGTGACTTCCAAGTTAGCCATATTGCATGGGGGACATTGTGCTGGTTGCCATGTTGTATAGGTGACTTCCAAGTCAGCCATATTGCATGGGGGACATTGTGCTGGTTGCCATGTTGTATAGGTGACTTCCAAGTCAGCCATATTGCATGGGGGACATTGTGCTGGTTGTGTTGTATAGGTGACTTCCAAGTCAGCCATATTTCATGGGGGACATTGTTCTGGTTGTATTGTATAGGTGACTTCCAAGTCAGCCATATTGCATGGGGGACATTGTGCTGGTTGTATTGTATAGGTGACTTCCAAGTGAGCCATATTGCTTGGGGGACATTGTGCTGGTGGCCATGTTGTATAGGTGACTTCCAAGTCAGCCATATTGCTTGGGGGACATTGTGCTGGTTGCCATGTTCTATAGGTGACTTCCAAGTCAGCCACATTGCATGGGGGACATTGTGCTGGTTGTGTTGTATAGGTGACTTCCAAATCAGCCATATTGCATGGGGGACATTGTGCTGGTTGTATTGTATAGGTGACTTCCAAGTCAGCCATATTGCATGGGGGACATTGTGCTGGTTGTATTGTATAGGTGACTTCCAAGTCAGCCATATTGCATGGGGGACATTGTGCTGGTGGCCATGTCCTATAGGTGACTTCCAAGTCAGCCATATTGCATGGGGGACATTGTGCTGGTTGTCTTGTATAGGTGACTTCCAAGTCAGCCATATTGCTTGGGGGACATTGTGCTGGTTGTATTGTATAGGTGACTTCCAAGTCAGCCATATTGCATGGGGGACATTGTGCTGGTTGCCATGTTGTATAGGTGACTTCCAAGTCAGCCATATTGCATGGGGGACATTGTGCTGGTGGCCATGTTCTATAGCTGACTTCCAAGTCAGCCATATTGCATTTGGGACATTGTGCTGGTTGTCTTGTATAGGTGACTTCCAAGTCAGCCATATTGCTTGGGGGACATTGTGCTGGTTGCCATGTCCTATAGGTGACTTCCAAGTCAGCCATATTGCATGGGGGACATTGTGCTGGTTGTCTTGTATAGGTGACTTCCAAGTCAGCCATATTGCATGGGGGACATTGTGCTGGTTGCCATGTTGTATAGGTGACTTCCAAGTCAGCCATATTGCATGGGGGACATTGTGCTGGTTGCCATGTTGTATAGGTGACTTCCAAGTGAGCCATATTGCTTGGGGGACATTGTGCTGGTTGTGTTGTATAGGTGACTTCCAAGTCAGCCATATTGCATGGGGGACATTGTGCTGGTTGTCTTGTATAGGTGACTTCCAAGTCAGCCGTGTTGCATGGGGGACATTGTGCTGGTGGCCATGTTCTATAGGTGACTTCCAAGTCAGCCATATTGCATGGGGGGCATTGTGCTGGTTGCCATGTTGTATAGGTGACTTCCAAGTCAGCCATATTGCTTGGGAAACATTGTGCCGGTTGCCACGTTCTATGGGTGACTTCCAAGTGAGCCATATTGCTTGGGGGACATTGTGCTGGTTGCCATGTTGTATAGGTGACTTCCAAGTCAGCCATATTGCATGGGGGACATTGTGCTGGTGGCCATGTTCTATAGGTGACTTCCAAGTCAGCCACATTGCATGGGGGACATTGTGCTGGTTTCTTGTATAGGTGACTTCCAAGTGAGCCATATTGCTTGGGGGACATTGTGCTGGTGGCCATGTTGTATAGGTGACTTCCAAGTCAGCCATATTGCTTGGGGGACATTAAGCTGGTTGCCATGTTCTATAGGTGACTTCCAAGTCAGCCATATTGCATGGGGGACATTGTGCTGGTTGTGTTGTATAGGTGACTTCCAAGTCAGCAATATTGCTTGGGGGACATTGTGCTGGTTGTATTGTATAGGTGACTTCCAAGTCAGCCATATTGCATGGGGGACATTGTGCTGGTTGCCATGTTGTATTGGTGACTTCCAAGTCAGCCATATTGCATAGGGGACATTGTGCTGGTGGCCATGTTCTATAGCTGACTTCCAAGTCAGCCATATTGCATTTGGGACATTGTGCTGGTTGTCTTGTATAGGTGACTTCCAAGTCAGCCATATTGCATGGGGGACATTGTGCTGGTTGCCATGTCCTATAGGTGACTTCCAAGTCAGCCATATTGCATGGGGGACATTGTGCTGGTTGTCTTGTATAGGTGACTTCCAAGTCAGCCATATTGCTTGGGGGACATTGTGCTGGTTGCCATGTTCTATAGGTGACTTCCAAGTCAGCCATATTGCATGGGGGACATTGTGCTGGTGGCCATGTTCTATAGGTGACTTCCAAGTCAGCCATGTTGCTTGGGGGACATTGTGCTGGTTGCCATGTTGTATAGGTGACTTCCAAGTCAGCCATATTGCATGGGGGACATTGTGCTGGTGGCCATGTTCTATAGGTGACTTCCAAGTCAGCCATATTGCATGGGGGACATTGTGCTGGTTGCCATGTTGTATAGGTGACTTCCAAGTCAGCCATATTGCATGGGGGACATTGTGCTGGTTGTATTGTATAGGTGACTTCCAAGTCAGCCATATTGCATGGGGGACATTGTGCTGGTTGCCATGTCCTATAGGTGACTTCCAAGTCAGCCATATTGCATGGGGGAAATTGTGCTGGTTGTCTTGTATAGGTGACTTCCAAGTCAGCCATATTGCTTGGGGGACATTGTGCTGGTTGCCATGTTCTATAGGTGACTTCCAAGTCAGCCATATTGCATGGGGGACATTGTGCTGGTGGCCATGTTCTATAGGTGACTTCCAAGTCAGCCATATTTCATGGGGGACATTGTGCTGGTTGTCTTGTATAGGTGACTTCCAAGTCAGCCATATTGCATGGGGGACATTGTGCTGGTGGCCATGTTCTATAGGTGACTTCCAAGTCAGCCATATTGCTTGGGGGACATTGTGCTGGTTGTATTGTATAGGTGACTTCCAAGTCAGCCATATTGCATGGGGGACATTGTGCTGGTTGCCATGTTGTATAGGTGACTTTCAAGTGAGCCATATTGCTTGGGGGACATTGTGCTGGTTGTGTTGTATAGGTGACTTCCAAGTCAGCCATATTGCATGGGGGACATTGTGCTGGTTGTCTTGTATAGGTGACTTCCAAGTCAGCCATATTGCTTGGGGGACATTGTGCTGGTTGCCATGTTCGTTAGGTGACTTCCAAGTCAGCCATATTGCTTGGGGACATTGTGCTGGTGGCCATGTTCTATAGGTGACTTCCAAGTCAGCCATATTGCTTGGGGGACATTGTGCTGGTTGCCATGTTGTATAGGTGACTTCCAAGTCAGCCATATTGCATGGGGGACATTGTGCTGGTGGCCATGTTCTATAGGTGACTTCCAAGTCAGCCATATTGCATTTGGGACATTGTGCTGGTTGTCTTGTATAGGTGACTTCCAAGTCAGCCATATTGCTTGGGGGACATTGTGCTGGTTGCCATGTCCTATAGGTGACTTCCAAGTCAGCCATATTGCATGGGGGACATTGTGCTGGTTGTCTTGTATAGGTGACTTCCAAGTCAGCTATATTGCATGGGGGACATTGTGCTGGTTGCCATGTCCTATAGGTGACTTCCAAGTCAGCCATATTGCATGGGGGACATTGTGCTGGTTGTCTTGTATAGGTGACTTCCAAGTCAGCCATATTGCATGGGGGACATTGTGCTGGTGGCCATGTTGTATAGGTGACTTCCAAGTCAGCCATATTGCATAGGGGACATTGTGCTGGTTGCCATGTTGTATAGGTGACTTCCAAGTGAGCCATATTGCATGGGGGACATTGTGCTGGTTGCCATGTTTTATAGGTGACTTCCAAGTCAGCCATATTGCATGGGGGACATTGTGCTGGTTGCCATGTTGTATAGGTGACTTCCAAGTCAGCCATATTGCTTGGGGGACATTGTGCTGGTTGCCATGTTGTATAGGTGACTTCCAAGTCAGCCATATTGCCTGGGGGACATTGTGCTGGTTGTATTGTATAGGTGACTTCCAAGTCAGCCATATTGCATGGGGGACATTGTGCTGGTTGTCTTGTATAGGTGACTTCCAAGTCAGCCATATTGCATGGGGGACATTGTGCTGGTGGCCATGTTGTATAGGTGACTTCCAAGTCAGCCATATTGCAGGGGGGACATTGTGCTGGTTGCCATGTTGTATAGGTGACTTCCAAGTGAGCCATATTGCATGGGGGACATTGTGCTGGTTGCCATGTTTTATAGGTGACTTCCAAGTCAGCCATATTGCATGGGAGACATTGTGCTGGTTGCCATGTTGTATAGGTGACTTTCAAGTCAGCCATATTGCTTGGGGGACATAGTGCTGGTTGCCATGTTGTATAGGTAACTTCCAAGTCAGCCATATTGCCTGGGGGACATTGTGCTGGTTGTATTGTATAGGTGACTTCCAAATCAGCCATATTGCATGGGGGACATTGTGCTGGTTGCCATGTTGTATAGGTGACTTCCAAGTCAGCCATATTGCATGGGGGACATTGTGCTGGTTGCCATGTTGTATAGGTGACTTCCAAGTCAGCCATATTGCATGGGGGACATTGTGCTGGTTGCCATGTTGTATAGGTGACTTCCAAGTGAGCCATATTGCTTGGGGGACATTGTGCTGGTTGTGTTGTATAGGTGACTTCCAAGTCAGCCATATTGCATGGGGGACATTGTGCTGGTTGTCTTGTATAGGTGACTTCCAAGTCAGCCGTGTTGCATGGGGGACATTGTGCTGGTTGCCATGTTCTATAGGTGACTTCCAAGTCAGCCATATTGCATGGGGGACATTGTGCTGGTTGCCATGTTGTATAGGTGACTTCCAAGTGAGCCATATTTCTTGGGGGACATTGTGCTGGTTGCCATGTTGTATAGGTGACTTTCAAGTCAGCCATATTGCATGGGGGACATTGTGCTGGTGGCCATGTTCTATAGGTGACTTCCAAGTCAGCCATATTGCATGGGGACATTGTGCTGGTTGTCTTGTATAGGTGACTTCCAAGTCAGCCATATTGCATGGGGGACATTGTGCTGGTTGCCATGTTGTATAGGTGACTTCCAAGTCAGCCATATTGCATGGGGGACATTGTGCTGGTTGCCATGTTGTATAGGTGACTTCCAAGTCAGCCATATTGCATGGGGGACATTGTGCTGGTTGTGTTGTATAGGTGACTTCCAAGTCAGCCATATTGCATGGGGGACATTGTGCTGGTGGCCATGTCCTATAGGTGACTTCCAAGTCAGCCATATTGCATGGGGGACATTGTGCTGGTTGTCTTGTATAGGTGACTTCCAAGTCAGCAATATTGCTTGGGGGACATTGTGCTGGTTGTATTGTATAGGTGACTTCCAAGTCAGCCATATTGCATGGGGGACATTGTGCTGGTTGCCATGTTGTATTGGTGACTTCCAAGTCAGCCATATTGCATAGGGGACATTGTGCTGGTGGCCATGTTCTATAGCTGACTTCCAAGTCAGCCATATTGCATTTGGGACATTGTGCTGGTTGTCTTGTATAGGTGACTTCCAAGTCAGCCATATTGCATGGGGGACATTGTGCTGGTTGCCATGTCCTATAGGTGACTTCCAAGTCAGCCATATTGCATGGGGGACATTGTGCTGGTTGTCTTGTATAGGTGACTTCCAAGTCAGCCATATTGCTTGGGGGACATTGTGCTGGTTGCCATGTTCTATAGGTGACTTCCAAGTCAGCCATATTGCATGGGGGACATTGTGCTGGTGGCCATGTTCTATAGGTGACTTCCAAGTCAGCCATGTTGCTTGGGGGACATTGTGCTGGTTGCCATGTTGTATAGGTGACTTCCAAGTCAGCCATATTGCATGGGGGACATTGTGCTGGTGGCCATGTTCTATAGGTGACTTCCAAGTCAGCCATATTGCATGGGGGACATTGTGCTGGTTGCCATGTTGTATAGGTGACTTCCAAGTCAGCCATATTGCATGGGGGACATTGTGCTGGTTGTATTGTATAGGTGACTTCCAAGTCAGCCATATTGCATGGGGGACATTGTGCTGGTTGCCATGTCCTATAGGTGACTTCCAAGTCAGCCATATTGCATGGGGGAAATTGTGCTGGTTGTCTTGTATAGGTGACTTCCAAGTCAGCCATATTGCTTGGGGGACATTGTGCTGGTTGCCATGTTCTATAGGTGACTTCCAAGTCAGCCATATTGCATGGGGGACATTGTGCTGGTGGCCATGTTCTATTGGTGACTTCCAAGTCAGCCATATTTCATGGGGGACATTGTGCTGGTTGTCTTGTATAGGTGACTTCCAAGTCAGCCATATTGCATGGGGGACATTGTGCTGGTGGCCATGTTCTATAGGTGACTTCCAAGTCAGCCATATTGCTTGGGGGACATTGTGCTGGTTGTATTGTATAGGTGACTTCCAAGTCAGCCATATTGCATGGGGGACATTGTGCTGGTTGCCATGTTGTATAGGTGACTTTCAAGTGAGCCATATTGCTTGGGGGACATTGTGCTGGTTGTGTTGTATAGGTGACTTCCAAGTCAGCCATATTGCATGGGGGACATTGTGCTGGTTGTCTTGTATAGGTGACTTCCGAATCAGCCGTGTTGCATGGGGGACATTTTGCTGGTTGTCTTGTATAGGTGACTTCCAAGTCAGCCATATTGCTTGGGGGACATTGTGCTGGTTGCCATGTTCGTTAGGTGACTTCCAAGTCAGCCATATTGCTTGGGGACATTGTGCTGGTGGCCATGTTCTATAGGTGACTTCCAAGTCAGCCATATTGCTTGGGGGACATTGTGCTGGTTGCCATGTTGTATAGGTGACTTCCAAGTCAGCCATATTGCATGGGGGACATTGTGCTGGTGGCCATGTTCTATAGGTGACTTCCAAGTCAGCCATATTGCATTTGGGACATTGTGCTGGTTGTCTTGTATAGGTGACTTCCAAGTCAGCCATATTGCTTGGGGGACATTGTGCTGGTTGCCATGTCCTATAGGTGACTTCCAAGTCAGCCATATTGCATGGGGGACATTGTGCTGGTTGTCTTGTATAGGTGACTTCCAAGTCAGCTATATTGCATGGGGGACATTGTGCTGGTTGCCATGTCCTATAGGTGACTTCCAAGTCAGCCATATTGCATGGGGGACATTGTGCTGGTTGTCTTGTATAGGTGACTTCCAAGTCAGCCATATTGCATGGGGGACATTGTGCTGGTGGCCATGTTGTATAGGTGACTTCCAAGTCAGCCATATTGCATAGGGGACATTGTGCTGGTTGCCATGTTGTGTAGGTGACTTCCAAGTGAGCCATATTGCATGGGGGACATTGTGCTGGTTGCCATGTTTTATAGGTGACTTCCAAGTCAGCCATATTGCATGGGGGACATTGTGCTGGTTGCCATGTTGTATAGGTGACTTCCAAGTCAGCCATATTGCTTGGGGGACATTGTGCTGGTTGCCATGTTGTATAGGTGACTTCCAAGTCAGCCATATTGCCTGGGGGACATTGTGCTGGTTGTATTGTATAGGTGACTTCCAAGTCAGCCATATTGCATGGGGGACATTGTGCTGGTTGTCTTGTATAGGTGACTTCCAAGTCAGCCATATTGCATGGGGGACATTGTGCTGGTGGCCATGTTGTATAGGTGACTTCCAAGTCAGCCATATTGCATGGGGGACATTGTGCTGGTTGCCATGTTGTATAGGTGACTTCCAAGTGAGCCATATTGCATGGGGGACATTGTGCTGGTTGCCATGTTTTATAGGTGACTTCCAAGTCAGCCATATTGCATGGGGGACATTGTGCTGGTTGCCATGTTGTATAGGTGACTTTCAAGTCAGCCATATTGCTTGGGGGACATAGTGCTGGTTGCCATGTTGTATAGGTAACTTCCAAGTCAGCCATATTGCCTGGGGGACATTGTGCTGGTTGTATTGTATAGGTGACTTCCAAATCAGCCATATTGCATGGGGGACATTGTGCTGGTTGCCATGTTGTATAGGTGACTTCCAAGTCAGCCATATTGCATGGGGGACATTGTGCTGGTTGCCATGTTGTATAGGTGACTTCCAAGTCAGCCATATTGCATGGGGGACATTGTGCTGGTTGCCATGTTGTATAGGTGACTTCCAAGTGAGCCATATTGCTTGGGGGACATTGTGCTGGTTGTGTTGTATAGGTGACTTCCAAGTCAGCCATATTGCATGGGGGACATTGTGCTGGTTGTCTTGTATAGGTGACTTCCAAGTCAGCCGTGTTGCATGGGGGACATTGTGCTGGTTGCCATGTTCTATAGGTGACTTCCAAGTCAGCCATATTGCATGGGGGACATTGTGCTGGTTGCCATGTTGTATAGGTGACTTCCAAGTGAGCCATATTTCTTGGGGGACATTGTGCTGGTTGCCATGTTGTATAGGTGACTTTCAAGTCAGCCATATTGCATGGGGGACATTGTGCTGGTGGCCATGTTCTATAGGTGACTTCCAAGTCAGCCATATTGCATGGGGACATTGTGCTGGTTGTCTTGTATAGGTGACTTCCAAGTCAGCCATATTGCATGGGGGACATTGTGCTGGTTGCCATGTTGTATAGGTGACTTCCAAGTCAGCCATATTGCATGGGGGACATTGTGCTGGTTGCCATGTTGTATAGGTGACTTCCAAGTCAGCCATATTGCATGGGGGACATTGTGCTGGTTGTGTTGTATAGGTGACTTCCAAGTCAGCCATATTTCATGGGGGACATTGTTCTGGTTGTATTGTATAGGTGACTTCCAAGTCAGCCATATTGCATGGGGGACATTGTGCTGGTTGTATTGTATAGGTGACTTCCAAGTGAGCCATATTGCTTGGGGGACATTGTGCTGGTGGCCATGTTGTATAGGTGACTTCCAAGTCAGCCATATTGCTTGGGGGACATTGTGCTGGTTGCCATGTTCTATAGGTGACTTCCAAGTCAGCCATATTGCATGGGGGACATTGTGCTGGTTGTGTTGTATAGGTGACTTCCAAATCAGCCATATTGCATGGGGGACATTGTGCTGGTTGTATTGTATAGGTGACTTCCAAGTCAGCCATATTGCATGGGGGACATTGTGCTGGTTGTATTGTATAGGTGACTTCCAAGTCAGCCATATTGCATGGGGGACATTGTGCTGGTGGCCATGTCCTATAGGTGACTTCCAAGTCAGCCATATTGCATGGGGGACATTGTGCTGGTTGTCTTGTATAGGTGACTTCCAAGTCAGCCATATTGCTTGGGGGACATTGTGCTGGTTGTATTGTATAGGTGACTTCCAAGTCAGCCATATTGCATGGGGGACATTGTGCTGGTTGCCATGTTGTATAGGTGACTTCCAAGTCAGCCATATTGCATGGGGGACATTGTGCTGGTGGCCATGTTCTATAGCTGACTTCCAAGTCAGCCATATTGCATTTGGGACATTGTGCTGGTTGTCTTGTATAGGTGACTTCCAAGTCAGCCATATTGCTTGGGGGACATTGTGCTGGTTGCCATGTCCTATAGGTGACTTCCAAGTCAGCCATATTGCATGGGGGACATTGTGCTGGTTGTCTTGTATAGGTGACTTCCAAGTCAGCCATATTGCATGGGGGACATTGTGCTGGTTGCCATGTTGTATAGGTGACTTCCAAGTCAGCCATATTGCATGGGGGACATTGTGCTGGTTGCCATGTTGTATAGGTGACTTCCAAGTGAGCCATATTGCTTGGGGGACATTGTGCTGGTTGTGTTGTATAGGTGACTTCCAAGTCAGCCATATTGCATGGGGGACATTGTGCTGGTTGTCTTGTATAGGTGACTTCCAAGTCAGCCGTGTTGCATGGGGGACATTGTGCTGGTGGCCATGTTCTATAGGTGACTTCCAAGTCAGCCATATTGCATGGGGGGCATTGTGCTGGTTGCCATGTCCTATAGGTGACTTCCAAGTCAGCCATATTGCATGGGGGACATTGTGCTGGTTGTCTTGTATAGGTGACTTCCAAGTCAGCCATATTGCTTGGGGGACATTGTGCTGGTTGCCATGTTGTATAGGTGACTTCCAAGTCAGCCATATTGCATGGGGGACATTGTGCTGGTGGCCATGTTCTATAGGTGACTTCCAAGTCAGCCACATTGCATGGGGGACATTGTGCTGGTTTCTTGTATAGGTGACTTCCAAGTGAGCCATATTGCTTGGGGGACATTGTGCTGGTGGCCATGTTGTATAGGTGACTTCCAAGTCAGCCATATTGCTTGGGGGACATTAAGCTGGTTGCCATGTTCTATAGGTGACTTCCAAGTCAGCCATATTGCATGGGGGACATTGTGCTGGTTGTGTTGTATAGGTGACTTCCAAATCAGCCATATTGCATGGGGGACATTGTGCTGGTTGTATTGTATAGGTGACTTCCAAGTCAGCCATATTGCATGGGGGACATTGTGCTGGTTGTATTGTATAGGTGACTTCCAAGTCAGCCATATTGCATGGGGGACATTGTGCTGGTGGCCATGTCCTATAGGTGACTTCCAAGTCAGCCATATTGCATGGGGGACATTGTGCTGGTTGTCTTGTATAGGTGACTTCCAAGTCAGCAATATTGCTTGGGGGACATTGTGCTGGTTGTATTGTATAGGTGACTTCCAAGTCAGCCATATTGCATGGGGACATTGTGCTGGTTGTATTGTATAGGTGACTTCCAAGTCAGCCATATTGCATGGGGGACATTGTGCTGGTTGTATTGTATAGGTGACTTCCAAGTGAGCCATATTGCTTGGGGGACATTGTGCTGGTGGCCATGTTCTATAGGTGACTTCCAAGTCAGCCATATTGCATGGGGGACATTGTGCTGGTTGCCATGTCCTATAGGTGACTTCCAAGTCAGCCATATTGCATGGGGGACATTGTGCTGGTTGCCATGTTGTATAGGTGACTTCCAAGTGAGCCATATTGCTTGGGGGACATTGTGCTGGTTGTTTTGTATAGGTGACTTCCAAGTCAGCCATATTGCATGGGGGACATTGTGCTGGTTGTCTTGTATAGGTGACTTCCAAGTCAGCCGTGTTGCATGGGGGACATTGTGCTGGTTGTATTGTATAGGTGACTTCCAAGTCAGCCATATTGCATGGGGGACATTGTGCTGGTTGCCATGTTGTAAAGGTGACTTCCAAGTCAGCCATATTGCATGGGGGACATTGTGCTGGTTGCCATGTTGTATAGGTGACTTCCAAGTCAGCCATATTGCATGGGGGACATTGTGCTGGTTGCCATGTTGTATAGGTGACTTACAATTCAGCCATATTGCATGGGGGAAATTGTGCTGGTTGTCTTGTATAGGTGACTTTTAAGTCAGCCATATTGCTTGGGGGACATTGTGCTGGTTGCCATGTTCTATAGGTGACTTCCAAGTCAGCCATATTGCTTGGGGGACATTGTGGTGGTTGCCATGTTGTATAGGTGACTTCCAAGTCAGCAAAATTGCTTGGGGGACATTGTGCTGGTTGCCATGTTGTATAGGTGACTTCCAAGTCTGCCATATTGCATGGGGGACATTGTGCTGGTGGCCATGTTCTATAGGTGACTTCCAAGTCAGCCATATTGCATGGGGGACATTGTGCTGGTTGTCTTGTATAGGTGACTTCCAAGTCAGCCATATTGCATGGGGGACATTGTGCTGGTTTTGTTGTATAGGTGACTTCCAAATCAGCCATATTGCATGGGGGACATTGTGCTGGTTGTATTGTATAGGTGACTTCCAAGTCAGCCATATTGCATGGGGGACATTGTGCTGGTTGTATTGTATAGGTGACTTCCAAGTCAGCCATATTGCATGGGGGACATTGTGCTGGTGGCCATGTCGTATAGGTGACTTCCAAGTCAGCCATATTGCATGGGGGACATTGTGCTGGTTGTCTTGTATAGGTGACTTCCAAGTCAGCCATATTGCTTGGGGGACATTGTGCTGGTTGTATTGTATAGGTGACTTCCAAGTCAGCCATATTGCATGGGGGACATTGTGCTGGTTGCCATGTTGTATAGGTGACTTCCAAGTCAGCCATATTGCATGGGGGACATTGTGCTGGTGGCCATGTTCTATAGGTGACTTCCAAGTCAGCCATATTGCATTTGGGACATTGTGCTGGTTGTATTGTATAGGTGACTTCCAAGTCAGCCATATTGCATGTGTTGCCATGTTGTATAGGTGACTTCCAAGTCAGCCATATTGCATGGGGGACATTGTGCTGGTTGTGTTGTATAGGTGACTTCCAAGTCAGCCATATTGCATGCGGGACATTGTGCTGGTTGTATTGCATAGGTGACGTCCAAGTCAGCCATATTGCATGGGGGACATTGTGCTGGTTGCCATGTTGTATAGGTGACTTCCAAGTCAGCCATATTGCATGGGGGACATTGTGCTGGTGGTCATGTTCTATAGGTGACTTCCAAGTCAGCCATATTGCATTTGGGACATTGTGCTGGTTGTCTTGTATAGGTGACTTCCAAGTCAGCCATATTGCATGGGGGACATTGTGCTGGTTGTGTTGTATAGGTGACTTCCAAATCAGCCATATTGCATGGGGGACATTGTGCTGGTTGTATTGTATAGGTGACTTCCAAGTCAGCCATATTGCATGGGGGACATTGTGCTGGTTGTCTTGTATAGGTGACTTCCAAGTCAGCCATATTGCTTGGGGGACATTGTGCTGGTTGTATTGTATAGGTGACTTCCAAATCAGCCATATTGCATGGGGGACATTGTGCTGGTTGCCATGTTGTATAGGTGACTTCCAATCAGCCATATTGCATGGGGGACATTGTGCTGGTGGCCATGTTCTATAGGTGACTTCCAAGTCAGCCATATTGCATTTGGGACATTGTGCTGGTTGTCTTGTATAGGTGACTTCCAAGTCAGCCATATTGCTTGGGGGACATTGTGCTGGTTGCCATGTCCTATAGGTGACTTCCAAGTCAGCCATATTGCATGGGGGATATTGTGCTGGTTGTCTTGTATAGGTGACTTCCAAGTCAGCCATATTGCATGGGGGACATTGTGCTGGTTGCCATGTTGTATAGGTGACTTCCAAGTCAGCCATATTGCATGGGGGACATTGTGCTGGTTGCCATGTTGTATAGGTGACTTCCAAGTGAGCCATATTGCTTGGGGGACATTGTGCTGGTTGTGTTGTATAGGTGACTTCCAAGTCAGCCATATTGCATGGGGGACATTGTGCTGGTTGTCTTGTATAGGTGACTTCCAAGTCAGCCGTTTTGCATGGGGACATTGTGCTGGTGGCCATGTTCTATAGGTGACTTCCAAGTCAGCCATATTGCATGGGGGACATTGTGCTGGTTGCCATGTTGTATAGGTGACTTCCAAGTCAGCCATATTGCTTGGGGGACATTGTGCTGGTTGCCATGTTCTATAGGTGACTTCCAAGTGAGCCATATTGCTTGGGGGACATTGTGCTGGTTGCCATGTTGTATAGGTGACTTCCAAGTCAGCCATATTGCATGGGGGACATTGTGCTGGTGGCCATGTTCTATAGGTGACTTCCAAGTCAGCCACATTGCATGGGGGACATTGTGCTGGTTTCTTGTATAGGTGACTTCCAAGTCAGCCATATTGCATGGGGGACATTGTGCTAGTTGCCATGTTGTATAGGTGACTTCCAAGTCAGCCATATTGCATGGGGGACATTGTGCTGGTTGCCATGTTGTATAGGTGACTTCCAAGTCAGCCATATTGCATGGGGGACATTGTGCTGGATGCCATGTTGTATAGGTGACTTCCAAGTGAGCCATATTGCATGGGGGACATTGTGCTGGTTGTGTTGTATAGGTGACTTCCAAGTCAGCCATATTGCATGGGGGACATTGTGCTGGTTGTGTTGTATAGGTGACTTCCAAGTCAGCCATATTGCATGGGGGACATTGTGCTGGTTGTATTGTATAGGTGACTTCCAAGTCAGCCATATTGCATGGGGGACATTGTGCTGGATGTATTGTATAGGTGACTTCCAAGTGAGCCATATTGCTTGGGGGACATTGTGCTGGTGGCCATGTTCTATAGGTGACTTCCAAGTCAGCCATATTGCATGGGGGACATTGTGCTGGTTGCCATGTCCAATAGGTGACTTCCAAGTCATCCATATTGCATGGGGGACATTGTGCTGGTTGCCATGTTGTATAGGTGACTTCCAAGTGAGCCATATTGCTTGGGGGACATTGTGCTGGTGGTGTTGTATAGGTGACTTCCAAGTCAGCCATATTGCATGGGGGACATTGTGCTGGTTGTCTTGTATAGGTGACTTCCAAGTCAGCCGTGTTGCATGGGGGACATTGTGCTGGTTGTATTGTATAGGTGACTTTCAAGTCAGCCATATTGCATGGGGGACATTGTGCTGGTGGCCATGTTGTAAAGGTGACTTCCAAGTCAGCCATATTGCATGGGGGACATTGTTCTGGTTGCCATGTTGTATAGGTGACTTCCAAGTCAGCTATATTGCATGGGGGACATTGTTCTGGTGGTCATGTTCTATAGGTGACTTCCAAGTCAGCCATATTGCATGGGGACATTGTGCTGGTTGTCTTGTATAGGTGACTTCCAAGTCAGCCATATTGCATGGGGGACATTGTGCTGGTTGCCATGTTGTATAGGTGACTTCCAAGTCAGCCATATTGCATGGGGACATTGTCCTGGTTGCCATGTTGTATAGGTGACTTCCAAGTCAGCCATATTGCATGGGGGACATTGTGCTGGTTGTGTTGTATAGGTGACTTCCAAGTCAGCCATATTGCATGGGGGACATTGTGCTGGTTGTATTGTATAGGTGACTTCCAAGTCAGCCATATTGCATGGGGGACATTGTGCTGGTTGTATTGTATAGGTGACTTCCAAGTGACCCATATTGCTTGGGGGACATTGTGCTAGTGGCCATGTTGTATAGGTGACTTCCAAGTCAGCCATATTGCTTGGGGGACATTGTGCTGGTTGCCATGTTCTATAGGTGACTTCCAAGTCAGCCATATTGCATTGGGGACATTGTGCTGGTTGTGTTGTATAGGTGACTTCCAAGTCAGCCATATTGCATGGGGGACATTGTGCTGGTTGTGTTGTATAGGTGACTTCCAAGTCAGCCATATTGCATGGGGGACATTGTGCTGGTTGTATTGCATAGGTGACTTCCAAGTCAGCCATATTGCATGGGGGACATTGTGCTGGTTGCCATGTTGTATAGGTGACTTCCAAGTCAGCCATATTGCATGGGGGACATTGTGCTGGTGGCCATGTTCTATAGGTGACTTCCAAGTCAGCCATATTGCATTTGGGACATTGTGCTGGTTGTCTTGTATAGGTGACTTCCAAGTCAGCCATATTGCATGGGGGACATTGTGCTGGTTGTGTTGTATAGGTGACTTCCAAATCAGCCATATTGCATGGGGGACATTGTGCTGGTTGTATTGTATAGGTGACTTCCAAGTCAGCCATATTGCATGGGGGACATTGTGCTGGTTGCCATGTTGTATAGGTGACTTCCAATCAGCCATATTGCATGGGGGACATTGTGCTGGTGGCCATGTTCTATAGGTGACTTCCAAGTCAGCCATATTGCATTTGGGACATTGTGCTGGTTGTCTTGTATAGGTGACTTCCAAGTCAGCCATATTGCTTGGGGGACATTGTGCTGGTTGCCATGTCCTATAGGTGACTTCCAAGTCAGCCATATTGCATGGGGGATATTGTGCTGGTTGTCTTGTATAGGTGACTTCCAAGTCAGCCATATTGCATGGGGGACATTGTGCTGGTTGCCATGTTGTATAGGTGACTTCCAAGTCAGCCATATTGCATGGGGGACATTGTGCTGGTTGCCATGTTGTATAGGTGACTTCCAAGTGAGCCATATTGCTTGGGGGACATTGTGCTGGTTGTGTTGTATAGGTGACTTCCAAGTCAGCCATATTGCATGGGGGACATTGTGCTGGTTGTCTTGTATAGGTGACTTCCAAGTCAGCCGTTTTGCATGGGGACATTGTGCTGGTGGCCATGTTCTATAGGTGACTTCCAAGTCAGCCATATTGCATGGGGGACATTGTGCTGGTTGCCATGTTGTATAGGTGACTTCCAAGTCAGCCATATTGCTTGGGGGACATTGTGCTGGTTGCCATGTTCTATAGGTGACTTCCAAGTGAGCCATATTGCTTGGGGGACATTGTGCTGGTTGCCATGTTGTATAGGTGACTTCCAAGTCAGCCATATTGCATGGGGGACATTGTGCTGGTGGCCATGTTCTATAGGTGACTTCCAAGTCAGCCACATTGCATGGGGGACATTGTGCTGGTTTCTTGTATAGGTGACTTCCAAGTCAGCCATATTGCATGGGGGACATTGTGCTAGTTGCCATGTTGTATAGGTGACTTCCAAGTCAGCCATATTGCATGGGGGACATTGTGCTGGTTGCCATGTTGTATAGGTGACTTCCAAGTCAGCCATATTGCATGGGGGACATTGTGCTGGATGCCATGTTGTATAGGTGACTTCCAAGTGAGCCATATTGCATGGGGGACATTGTGCTGGTTGTGTTGTATAGGTGACTTCCAAGTCAGCCATATTGCATGGGGGACATTGTGCTGGTTGTGTTGTATAGGTGACTTCCAAGTCAGCCATATTGCATGGGGGACATTGTGCTGGTTGTATTGTATAGGTGACTTCCAAGTCAGCCATATTGCATGGGGGACATTGTGCTGGATGTATTGTATAGGTGACTTCCAAGTGAGCCATATTGCTTGGGGGACATTGTGCTGGTGGCCATGTTCTATAGGTGACTTCCAAGTCAGCCATATTGCATGGGGGACATTGTGCTGGTTGCCATGTCCAATAGGTGACTTCCAAGTCATCCATATTGCATGGGGGACATTGTGCTGGTTGCCATGTTGTATAGGTGACTTCCAAGTGAGCCATATTGCTTGGGGGACATTGTGCTGGTGGTGTTGTATAGGTGACTTCCAAGTCAGCCATATTGCATGGGGGACATTGTGCTGGTTGTCTTGTATAGGTGACTTCCAAGTCAGCCGTGTTGCATGGGGGACATTGTGCTGGTTGTATTGTATAGGTGACTTTCAAGTCAGCCATATTGCATGGGGGACATTGTGCTGGTGGCCATGTTGTAAAGGTGACTTCCAAGTCAGCCATATTGCATGGGGGACATTGTTCTGGTTGCCATGTTGTATAGGTGACTTCCAAGTCAGCTATATTGCATGGGGGACATTGTTCTGGTGGTCATGTTCTATAGGTGACTTCCAAGTCAGCCATATTGCATGGGGACATTGTGCTGGTTGTCTTGTATAGGTGACTTCCAAGTCAGCCATATTGCATGGGGGACATTGTGCTGGTTGCCATGTTGTATAGGTGACTTCCAAGTCAGCCATATTGCATGGGGACATTGTCCTGGTTGCCATGTTGTATAGGTGACTTCCAAGTCAGCCATATTGCATGGGGGACATTGTGCTGGTTGTGTTGTATAGGTGACTTCCAAGTCAGCCATATTGCATGGGGGACATTGTGCTGGTTGTATTGTATAGGTGACTTCCAAGTCAGCCATATTGCATGGGGGACATTGTGCTGGTTGTATTGTATAGGTGACTTCCAAGTGACCCATATTGCTTGGGGGACATTGTGCTAGTGGCCATGTTGTATAGGTGACTTCCAAGTCAGCCATATTGCTTGGGGGACATTGTGCTGGTTGCCATGTTCTATAGGTGACTTCCAAGTCAGCCATATTGCATTGGGGACATTGTGCTGGTTGTGTTGTATAGGTGACTTCCAAGTCAGCCATATTGCATGGGGGACATTGTGCTGGTTGTGTTGTATAGGTGACTTCCAAGTCAGCCATATTGCATGGGGGACATTGTGCTGGTTGTATTGCATAGGTGACTTCCAAGTCAGCCATATTGCATGGGGGACATTGTGCTGGTTGCCATGTTGTATAGGTGACTTCCAAGTCAGCCATATTGCATGGGGGACATTGTGCTGGTGGCCATGTTCTATAGGTGACTTCCAAGTCAGCCATATTGCATTTGGGACATTGTGCTGGTTGTCTTGTATAGGTGACTTCCAAGTCAGCCATATTGCATGGGGGACATTGTGCTGGTTGTGTTGTATAGGTGACTTCCAAATCAGCCATATTGCATGGGGGACATTGTGCTGGTTGTATTGTATAGGTGACTTCCAAGTCAGCCATATTGCATGGGGGACATTGTGCTGGTTGTCTTGTATAGGTGACTTCCAAGTCAGCCATATTGCTTGGGGGACATTGTGCTGGTTGTATTGTATAGGTGACTTCCAAATCAGCCATATTGCATGGGGGACATTGTGCTGGTTGCCATGTTGTATAGGTGACTTCCAAGTCAGCCATATTGCATGGGGGACATTGTGCTGGTGGCCATGTTCTCTAGGTGACTTCCAAGTCAGCCATATTGCATTTGGGACATTGTGCTGGTTGTCTTGTATAGGTGACTTCCAAGTCAGCCATATTGCTTGGGGGACATTGTGCTGGTTGCCATGTCCTATAGGTGACTTCCAAGTCAGCCATATTGCATGGGGGACATTGTGCTGGTTGTCTTGTATAGGTGACTTCCAAGTCAGCCATATTGCATGGGGGACATTGTGCTGGTTGCCATGTTGTATAGGTGACTTCCAAGTCAGCCATATTGCATAGGGGACATTGTGCTGGTTGCCATGTTGTATAGGTGACTTCCAAGTGAGCCATATTGCTTGGGGGACATTGTGCTGGTTGTGTTGTATAGGTGACTTCCAAGTCAGCCATATTGCATGGGGGACGTTGTGCTGGTTGTCTTGTATAGGTGACTTCCAAGTCAGCCGTGTTGCATGGGGGACATTGTACTGTTGCCATGTTGTATAGGTGATTTCCAAGTCAGCCATATTGCTTGGGGGACATTGTGCTGGTTGCCATGTTCTATAGGTGACTTCCAAGTGAGCCATATTGCTTGGGGGACATTGTGCTGGTTGCCATGTTGTATAGGTGACTTCCAAGTCAGCCATATTGCATGGGGGACATTGTGCTGGTGGCCATGTTCTATAGGTGACTTCCAAGTCAGCCACATTGCATGGGGGACATTGTGCTGGTTTCTTGTATAGGTGACTTCCAAGTCAGCCATATTGCATGGGGGACATTGTGCTGGTTGCCATGTTGTATAGGTGACTTCCAAGTCAGCCATATTGCATGGGGGACATTGTGCTGGTTGCCATGTTGTATAGGTGACTTCCAAGTCAGCCATATTGCATGGGGGACATTGTGCTGGATGCCATGTTGTATAGGTGACTTCCAAGTGAGCCATATTGCATGGGGGACATTGTGCTGGTTGTGTTGTATAGGTGACTTCCAAGTCAGCCATATTGCATGGGGGACATTGTGCTGGTTGTGTTGTATAGGTGACTTCCAAGTCAGCCATATTGCATGGGGGACATTGTGCTGGTTGTATTGTATAGGTGACTTCCAAGTCAGCCATATTGCATGGGGGACATTGTGCTGGTTGTATTGTATAGGTGACTTCCAAGTGAGCCATATTGCTTGGGGGACATTGTGCTGGTGGCCTTGTTCTATAGGTGACTTCCAAGTCAGCCATATTGCATGGGGGACATTGTGCTGGTTGCCATGTCCAATAGGTGACTTCCAAGTCAGCCATATTGCATGGGGGACATTGTGCTGGTTGCCATGTTGTATAGGTGACTTCCAAGTGAGCCATATTGCTTGGGGGACATTGTGCTGGTTGTGTTGTATAGGTGACTTCCAAGTCAGCCATATTGCATGGGGGACATTGTGCTGGTTGCCATGTTGTATAGGTGACTTACAAGTCAGCCATATTGCATGGGGGACATTGTGCTGGTTGCCATGTCCTATAGGTGACTTCCAAGTCAGCCATATTGCATGGGGGAAATTGTGCTGGTTGTCTTGTATAGGTGACTTTTAAGTAAGCCACATTGCTTGGGGGACATTGTGCTGGTTGCCATGTTCTATAGGTGACTTCCAAGTCAGCCATATTGCTTGGTAGACATTGTGCTGGTTGCCATGTTGTATAGGTGACTTCCAAGTCAGCCATATTGCTTGGGGGACATTGTGCTGGTTGCCATTTTGTATAGGTGACTTCCAAGTCAGCCATATTGCATGGGGGACATTGTGCTGGTGGCCATGTTCTATAGGTGACTTCCAAGTCAGCCATATTGCATGGGGGACATTGTGCTGGTTGTCTTGTATAGGTGACTTCCAAGTCAGCCATATTGCATGGGGGACATTGTGCTGTTTGTGTTGTATAGGTGACTTCCAATTCAGCCATATTGCATGGGGGACATTGTGCTGGTTGTATTGTATAGGTGACTTCCAAGTCAGCCATATTGCATGGGGGACATTGTGCTGGTTGTATTGTATAGGTGACTTCCAAGTCAGCCATATTGCATGGGGGACATTGTGCTGGTTGTCTTGTATAGGTGACTTCCAAGTCAGCCATATTGCTTGGGGGACATTGTGCTGGTTGTATTGTATAGGTGACTTCCAAGTCAGCCATATTGCATGGGGGACATTGTGCTGGTTGCCATGTTGTATAGGTGACTTCCAAGTCAGCCATATTGCATGGGGGACATTGTGCTGGTGGCCATGTTCTATAGGTGACTTCCAAGTCAGCCATATTGCATTTGGGACATTGTGCTGGTTGTCTTGTATAGGTGACTTCCAAGTCAGCCATATTGCATGGGGGACATTGTGCTGGTTGTGTTGTATAGGTGACTTCCAAATCAGCCATATTGCATGGGGGACATTGTGCTGGTTGTATTGTATAGGTGACTTCCAAGTCAGCCATATTGCATGGGGGACATTGTGCTGGTTGTATTGTATAGGTGACTTCCAAGTCAGCCATATTGCATGGGGGACATTGTGCTGGTTGCCATGTTGTATAGGTGACTTCCAAGTCAGCCATATTGCATGGGGGACATTGTGCTGGTGGCCATGTTCTATAGGTGACTTCCAAGTCAGCCATATTGCATTTGGGACATTGTGCTGGTTGTATTGTATAGGTGACTTCCAAGTCAGCCATATTGCATGGGGGACATTGTGCTGGTTGTATTGTATAGGTGACTTCCAAGTGAGCCATATGGCTTGGGGGACATTGTGCTGGTGGCCATGTTCTATAGGTGACTTCCAAGTCAGCCATATTGCATGGGGGACATTGTGCTGGTTGCCATGTCCTATAGGTGACTTCCAAGTCAGCCATATTGCATGGGGGACATTGTGCTGGTTGTCTTGTATAGGTGACTTCCAAGTCAGCCATATTGCTTGGGGGACATTGTGCTGGTTGCCATGTTCTATAGGTGACTTCCAAGTCAGCCATATTGCTTGGGGGACATTGTGCTGGTGGCCATGTTCTATAGGTGACTTCCAAGTCAGCCATATTGCTTGGGGGACATTGTGCTGGTTGTATTGTATAGGTGACTTCCAAGTCAGCCATATTGCATGGGGGACATTGTGCTGGTTGCCATGTTGTATAGGTGACTTCCAAGTCAGCCATATTGCATGGGGGACATTGTGCTGGTGGCCATGTTCTATAGGTGACTTCCAAGTCAGCAATATTGCATGGGGGACATTGTGCTGGTTGTCTTGTATAGGTGACTTCCAAGTCAGCCATATTGCATGGGGGACATTGTGCTGGTTGTGTTGTATAGGTGACTTCCAATTCAGCCATATTGCATGGGGGACATTGTGCTGCTTGTCTTGTATAGGTGACTTCCAAGTCAGCCATATTGCATGGGGGACATTGTGCTGGTTGTATTGTATAGGTGACTTCCAAGTCAGCCATATTGCTTGGGGGACATTGTGCTGGTTGTATTGTATAGGTGACTTCCAAGTCAGCCATATTGCATGGGGGACATTGTGCTGGTTGCCATGTTGTATAGGTGACTTCCAAGTCAGCCATATTGCATGGGGGACATTGTGCTGGTGGCCATGTTCTATAGGTGACTTCCAAGTCAGCCATATTGCATTTGGGACATTGTGCTGGTTGTCTTGTATAGGTGACTTCCAAGTCAGCCATATTGCATGGGGGACATTGTGCTGGTTGTGTTGTATAGGTGACTTCCAAATCAGCCATATTGCATGGGGGACATTGTGCTGGTTGTATTGTATAGGTGACTTCCAAGTCAGCCATATTGCATGGGGGACATTGTGCTGGTTGTATTGTATAGGTGACTTCCAAGTCAGCCATATTGCATGGGGGACATTGTGCTGGTTGCCATGTTGTATAGGTGACTTCCAAGTCAGCCATATTGCATGGGGGACATTGTGCTGGTGGCCATGTTCTATAGGTGACTTCCAAGTCAGCCATATTGCATTTGGGACATTGTGCTGGTTGTATTGTATAGGTGACTTCCAAGTCAGCCATATTGCATGGGGGACATTGTGCTGGTTGTATTGTATAGGTGACTTCCAAGTGAGCCATATGGCTTGGGGGACATTGTGCTGGTGGCCATGTTCTATAGGTGACTTCCAAGTCAGCCATATTGCATGGGGGACATTGTGCTGGTTGCCATGTCCTATAGGTGACTTCCAAGTCAGCCATATTGCATGGGGGACATTGTGCTGGTTGTCTTGTATAGGTGACTTCCAAGTCAGCCATATTGCTTGGGGGACATTGTGCTGGTTGCCATGTTCTATAGGTGACTTCCAAGTCAGCCATATTGCTTGGGGGACATTGTGCTGGTGGCCATGTTCTATAGGTGACTTCCAAGTCAGCCATATTGCTTGGGGGACATTGTGCTGGTTGTATTGTATAGGTGACTTCCAAGTCAGCCATATTGCATGGGGGACATTGTGCTGGTTGTATTGTATAGGTGACTTCCAAGTCAGCCATATTGCATGGGGGACATTGTACTGGTGGCCATGTCCTATAGGTGACTTCCAAGTCAGCCATATTGCATGGGGGACATTGTGCTGGTTGTCTTGTATAGGTGACTTCCAAGTCAGCCATATTGCTTGGGGGACATTGTGCTGGTTGTATTGTATAGGTGACTTCCAAGTCAGCCATATTGCATGGGGGAAATTGTGCTGGTTGCCATGTTGTATAGGTGACTTCCAAGTCAGCCATATTGCATGGTGGACATTGTGCTGGTGGCCATGTTCTATAGGTGACTTCCAAGTCAGCCATATTGCATTTGGGACATTGTGCTGGTTGTCTTGTATAGGTGACTTCCAAGTCAGCCATATTGCATGGGGGACATTGTTCTGGTTGTGTTGTATAGGTGACTTCCAAATCAGCCATATTGCATGGGGGACATTGTGCTGGTTGTATTGTATAGGTGACTTCCAAGTCAGCCATATTGCTTGGGGGACATTGTGCTGGTTGTATTGTATAGGTGACTTCCAAGTCAGCCATATTGCATGGGGGACATTGTGCTGGTTGTCTTGTATAGGTGACTTCCAAGTCAGCCATATTGCTTGGGGGACATTGTGCTGGTTGTATTGTATAGGTGACTTCCAAGTCAGCCATATTGCATGGGGGACATTGTGCTGGTTGCCATGTTGTATAGGTGACTTCCAAGTCAGCCATATTGCATGGGGGACATTGTGCTGGTGGCCATGTTCTATAGGTGACTTCCAAGTCAGCCATATTGCATTTGGGACATTGTGCTGGTTGTATTGTATAGGTGACTTCCAAGTCAGCCATATTGCATGGGGGACATTGTGCTGGTTGTATTGTATAGGTGACTTCCAAGTGAGCCATATGGCTTGGGGGACATTGTGCTGGTGGCCTTGTTCTATAGGTGACTTCCAAGTCAGCCATATTGCATGGGGGACATTGTGCTGGTTGCCATGTCCTATAGGTGACTTCCAAGTCAGCCATATTGCATGGGGGACATTGTGCTGGTTGTCTTGTATAGGTGACTTCCAAGTCTGCCATATTGCTTGGGGGACATTGTGCTGGTTGCCATGTTCTATAGGTGACTTCCAAGTCAGCCATATTGCTTGGGGGACATTGTGCTGGTGGCCATGTTCTATAGGTGACTTCCAAGTCAGCCATATTGCTTGGGGGACATTGTGCTGGTTGTATTGTATAGGTGACTTCCAAGTCAGCCATATTGCATGGGGGACATTGTGCTGGTTGTATTGTATAGGTGACTTCCAAGTCAGCCATATTGCATGGGGGACATTGTGCTGGTGGCCATGTCCTATAGGTGACTTCCAAGTCAGCCATATTGCATGGGGGACATTGTGCTGGTTGTCTTGTATAGGTGACTTCCAAGTCAGCCATATTGCTTGGGGGACATTGTGCTGGTTGTATTGTATAGGTGACTTCCAAGTCAGCCATATTGCATGGGGGAAATTGTGCTGGTTGCCATGTTGTATAGGTGACTTCCAAGTCAGCCATATTGCATGGTGGACATTGTGCTGGTGGCCATGTTCTATAGGTGACTTCCAAGTCAGCCATATTGCATTTGGGACATTGTGCTGGTTGTCTTGTATAGGTGACTTCCAAGTCAGCCATATTGCATGGGGGACATTGTGCTGGTTGTGTTGTATAGGTGACTTCCAAATCAGCCATATTGCATGGGGGACATTGTGCTGGTTGTATTGTATAGGTGACTTCCAAGTCAGCCATATTGCTTGGGGGACATTGTGCTGGTTGTATTGTATAGGTGACTTCCAAGTCAGCCATATTGCATGGGGGACATTGTGCTGGTTGTCTTGTATAGGTGACTTCCAAGTCAGCCATATTGCTTGGGGGACATTGTGCTGGTTGTATTGTATAGGTGACTTCCAAGTCAGCCATATTGCATGGGGGACATTGTGCTGGTTGCCATGTTGTATAGGTGACTTCCAAGTCAGCCATATTGCATGGGGGACATTGTGCTGGTGGCCATGTTCTCTAGGTGACTTCCAAGTCAGCCATATTGCATTTGGGACATTGTGCTGGTTGTCTTGTATAGGTGACTTCCAAGTCAGCCATATTGCTTGGGGGACATTGTGCTGGTTGCCATGTCCTATAGGTGACTTCCAAGTCAGCCATATTGCATGGGGGACATTGTGCTGGTTGTCTTGTATAGGTGACTTCCAAGTCAGCCATATTGCATGGGGGACATTGTGCTGGTTGCCATGTTGTATAGGTGACTTCCAAGTCAGCCATATTGCATAGGGGACATTGTGCTGGTTGCCATGTTGTATAGGTGACTTCCAAGTGAGCCATATTGCTTGGGGGACATTGTGCTGGTTGTGTTGTATAGGTGACTTCCAAGTCAGCCATATTGCATGGGGGACGTTGTGCTGGTTGTCTTGTATAGGTGACTTCCAAGTCAGCCGTGTTGCATGGGGGACATTGTACTGTTGCCATGTTGTATAGGTGATTTCCAAGTCAGCCATATTGCTTGGGGGACATTGTGCTGGTTGCCATGTTCTATAGGTGACTTCCAAGTGAGCCATATTGCTTGGGGGACATTGTGCTGGTTGCCATGTTGTATAGGTGACTTCCAAGTCAGCCATATTGCATGGGGGACATTGTGCTGGTGGCCATGTTCTATAGGTGACTTCCAAGTCAGCCACATTGCATGGGGGACATTGTGCTGGTTTCTTGTATAGGTGACTTCCAAGTCAGCCATATTGCATGGGGGACATTGTGCTGGTTGCCATGTTGTATAGGTGACTTCCAAGTCAGCCATATTGCATGGGGGACATTGTGCTGGTTGCCATGTTGTATAGGTGACTTCCAAGTCAGCCATATTGCATGGGGGACATTGTGCTGGATGCCATGTTGTATAGGTGACTTCCAAGTGAGCCATATTGCATGGGGGACATTGTGCTGGTTGTGTTGTATAGGTGACTTCCAAGTCAGCCATATTGCATGGGGGACATTGTGCTGGTTGTGTTGTATAGGTGACTTCCAAGTCAGCCATATTGCATGGGGGACATTGTGCTGGTTGTATTGTATAGGTGACTTCCAAGTCAGCCATATTGCATGGGGGACATTGTGCTGGTTGTATTGTATAGGTGACTTCCAAGTGAGCCATATTGCTTGGGGGACATTGTGCTGGTGGCCTTGTTCTATAGGTGACTTCCAAGTCAGCCATATTGCATGGGGGACATTGTGCTGGTTGCCATGTCCAATAGGTGACTTCCAAGTCAGCCATATTGCATGGGGGACATTGTGCTGGTTGCCATGTTGTATAGGTGACTTCCAAGTGAGCCATATTGCTTGGGGGACATTGTGCTGGTTGTGTTGTATAGGTGACTTCCAAGTCAGCCATATTGCATGGGGGACATTGTGCTGGTTGCCATGTTGTATAGGTGACTTACAAGTCAGCCATATTGCATGGGGGACATTGTGCTGGTTGCCATGTCCTATAGGTGACTTCCAAGTCAGCCATATTGCATGGGGGAAATTGTGCTGGTTGTCTTGTATAGGTGACTTTTAAGTAAGCCACATTGCTTGGGGGACATTGTGCTGGTTGCCATGTTCTATAGGTGACTTCCAAGTCAGCCATATTGCTTGGTAGACATTGTGCTGGTTGCCATGTTGTATAGGTGACTTCCAAGTCAGCCATATTGCTTGGGGGACATTGTGCTGGTTGCCATTTTGTATAGGTGACTTCCAAGTCAGCCATATTGCATGGGGGACATTGTGCTGGTGGCCATGTTCTATAGGTGACTTCCAAGTCAGCCATATTGCATGGGGGACATTGTGCTGGTTGTCTTGTATAGGTGACTTCCAAGTCAGCCATATTGCATGGGGGACATTGTGCTGTTTGTGTTGTATAGGTGACTTCCAATTCAGCCATATTGCATGGGGGACATTGTGCTGGTTGTATTGTATAGGTGACTTCCAAGTCAGCCATATTGCATGGGGGACATTGTGCTGGTTGTATTGTATAGGTGACTTCCAAGTCAGCCATATTGCATGGGGGACATTGTGCTGGTTGTCTTGTATAGGTGACTTCCAAGTCAGCCATATTGCTTGGGGGACATTGTGCTGGTTGTATTGTATAGGTGACTTCCAAGTCAGCCATATTGCATGGGGGACATTGTGCTGGTTGCCATGTTGTATAGGTGACTTCCAAGTCAGCCATATTGCATGGGGGACATTGTGCTGGTGGCCATGTTCTATAGGTGACTTCCAAGTCAGCCATATTGCATTTGGGACATTGTGCTGGTTGTCTTGTATAGGTGACTTCCAAGTCAGCCATATTGCATGGGGGACATTGTGCTGGTTGTGTTGTATAGGTGACTTCCAAATCAGCCATATTGCATGGGGGACATTGTGCTGGTTGTATTGTATAGGTGACTTCCAAGTCAGCCATATTGCATGGGGGACATTGTGCTGGTTGTATTGTATAGGTGACTTCCAAGTCAGCCATATTGCATGGGGGACATTGTGCTGGTTGCCATGTTGTATAGGTGACTTCCAAGTCAGCCATATTGCATGGGGGACATTGTGCTGGTGGCCATGTTCTATAGGTGACTTCCAAGTCAGCCATATTGCATTTGGGACATTGTGCTGGTTGTATTGTATAGGTGACTTCCAAGTCAGCCATATTGCATGGGGGACATTGTGCTGGTTGTATTGTATAGGTGACTTCCAAGTGAGCCATATGGCTTGGGGGACATTGTGCTGGTGGCCATGTTCTATAGGTGACTTCCAAGTCAGCCATATTGCATGGGGGACATTGTGCTGGTTGCCATGTCCTATAGGTGACTTCCAAGTCAGCCATATTGCATGGGGGACATTGTGCTGGTTGTCTTGTATAGGTGACTTCCAAGTCAGCCATATTGCTTGGGGGACATTGTGCTGGTTGCCATGTTCTATAGGTGACTTCCAAGTCAGCCATATTGCTTGGGGGACATTGTGCTGGTGGCCATGTTCTATAGGTGACTTCCAAGTCAGCCATATTGCTTGGGGGACATTGTGCTGGTTGTATTGTATAGGTGACTTCCAAGTCAGCCATATTGCATGGGGGACATTGTGCTGGTTGCCATGTTGTATAGGTGACTTCCAAGTCAGCCATATTGCATGGGGGACATTGTGCTGGTGGCCATGTTCTATAGGTGACTTCCAAGTCAGCAATATTGCATGGGGGACATTGTGCTGGTTGTCTTGTATAGGTGACTTCCAAGTCAGCCATATTGCATGGGGGACATTGTGCTGGTTGTGTTGTATAGGTGACTTCCAATTCAGCCATATTGCATGGGGGACATTGTGCTGCTTGTCTTGTATAGGTGACTTCCAAGTCAGCCATATTGCATGGGGGACATTGTGCTGGTTGTATTGTATAGGTGACTTCCAAGTCAGCCATATTGCTTGGGGGACATTGTGCTGGTTGTATTGTATAGGTGACTTCCAAGTCAGCCATATTGCATGGGGGACATTGTGCTGGTTGCCATGTTGTATAGGTGACTTCCAAGTCAGCCATATTGCATGGGGGACATTGTGCTGGTGGCCATGTTCTATAGGTGACTTCCAAGTCAGCCATATTGCATTTGGGACATTGTGCTGGTTGTCTTGTATAGGTGACTTCCAAGTCAGCCATATTGCATGGGGGACATTGTGCTGGTTGTGTTGTATAGGTGACTTCCAAATCAGCCATATTGCATGGGGGACATTGTGCTGGTTGTATTGTATAGGTGACTTCCAAGTCAGCCATATTGCATGGGGGACATTGTGCTGGTTGTATTGTATAGGTGACTTCCAAGTCAGCCATATTGCATGGGGGACATTGTGCTGGTTGCCATGTTGTATAGGTGACTTCCAAGTCAGCCATATTGCATGGGGGACATTGTGCTGGTGGCCATGTTCTATAGGTGACTTCCAAGTCAGCCATATTGCATTTGGGACATTGTGCTGGTTGTATTGTATAGGTGACTTCCAAGTCAGCCATATTGCATGGGGGACATTGTGCTGGTTGTATTGTATAGGTGACTTCCAAGTGAGCCATATGGCTTGGGGGACATTGTGCTGGTGGCCATGTTCTATAGGTGACTTCCAAGTCAGCCATATTGCATGGGGGACATTGTGCTGGTTGCCATGTCCTATAGGTGACTTCCAAGTCAGCCATATTGCATGGGGGACATTGTGCTGGTTGTCTTGTATAGGTGACTTCCAAGTCAGCCATATTGCTTGGGGGACATTGTGCTGGTTGCCATGTTCTATAGGTGACTTCCAAGTCAGCCATATTGCTTGGGGGACATTGTGCTGGTGGCCATGTTCTATAGGTGACTTCCAAGTCAGCCATATTGCTTGGGGGACATTGTGCTGGTTGTATTGTATAGGTGACTTCCAAGTCAGCCATATTGCATGGGGGACATTGTGCTGGTTGTATTGTATAGGTGACTTCCAAGTCAGCCATATTGCATGGGGGACATTGTACTGGTGGCCATGTCCTATAGGTGACTTCCAAGTCAGCCATATTGCATGGGGGACATTGTGCTGGTTGTCTTGTATAGGTGACTTCCAAGTCAGCCATATTGCTTGGGGGACATTGTGCTGGTTGTATTGTATAGGTGACTTCCAAGTCAGCCATATTGCATGGGGGAAATTGTGCTGGTTGCCATGTTGTATAGGTGACTTCCAAGTCAGCCATATTGCATGGTGGACATTGTGCTGGTGGCCATGTTCTATAGGTGACTTCCAAGTCAGCCATATTGCATTTGGGACATTGTGCTGGTTGTCTTGTATAGGTGACTTCCAAGTCAGCCATATTGCATGGGGGACATTGTTCTGGTTGTGTTGTATAGGTGACTTCCAAATCAGCCATATTGCATGGGGGACATTGTGCTGGTTGTATTGTATAGGTGACTTCCAAGTCAGCCATATTGCTTGGGGGACATTGTGCTGGTTGTATTGTATAGGTGACTTCCAAGTCAGCCATATTGCATGGGGGACATTGTGCTGGTTGTCTTGTATAGGTGACTTCCAAGTCAGCCATATTGCTTGGGGGACATTGTGCTGGTTGTATTGTATAGGTGACTTCCAAGTCAGCCATATTGCATGGGGGACATTGTGCTGGTTGCCATGTTGTATAGGTGACTTCCAAGTCAGCCATATTGCATGGGGGACATTGTGCTGGTGGCCATGTTCTATAGGTGACTTCCAAGTCAGCCATATTGCATTTGGGACATTGTGCTGGTTGTATTGTATAGGTGACTTCCAAGTCAGCCATATTGCATGGGGGACATTGTGCTGGTTGTATTGTATAGGTGACTTCCAAGTGAGCCATATGGCTTGGGGGACATTGTGCTGGTGGCCTTGTTCTATAGGTGACTTCCAAGTCAGCCATATTGCATGGGGGACATTGTGCTGGTTGCCATGTCCTATAGGTGACTTCCAAGTCAGCCATATTGCATGGGGGACATTGTGCTGGTTGTCTTGTATAGGTGACTTCCAAGTCTGCCATATTGCTTGGGGGACATTGTGCTGGTTGCCATGTTCTATAGGTGACTTCCAAGTCAGCCATATTGCTTGGGGGACATTGTGCTGGTGGCCATGTTCTATAGGTGACTTCCAAGTCAGCCATATTGCTTGGGGGACATTGTGCTGGTTGTATTGTATAGGTGACTTCCAAGTCAGCCATATTGCATGGGGGACATTGTGCTGGTTGTATTGTATAGGTGACTTCCAAGTCAGCCATATTGCATGGGGGACATTGTGCTGGTGGCCATGTCCTATAGGTGACTTCCAAGTCAGCCATATTGCATGGGGGACATTGTGCTGGTTGTCTTGTATAGGTGACTTCCAAGTCAGCCATATTGCTTGGGGGACATTGTGCTGGTTGTATTGTATAGGTGACTTCCAAGTCAGCCATATTGCATGGGGGAAATTGTGCTGGTTGCCATGTTGTATAGGTGACTTCCAAGTCAGCCATATTGCATGGTGGACATTGTGCTGGTGGCCATGTTCTATAGGTGACTTCCAAGTCAGCCATATTGCATTTGGGACATTGTGCTGGTTGTCTTGTATAGGTGACTTCCAAGTCAGCCATATTGCATGGGGGACATTGTGCTGGTTGTGTTGTATAGGTGACTTCCAAATCAGCCATATTGCATGGGGGACATTGTGCTGGTTGTATTGTATAGGTGACTTCCAAGTCAGCCATATTGCTTGGGGGACATTGTGCTGGTTGTATTGTATAGGTGACTTCCAAGTCAGCCATATTGCATGGGGGACATTGTGCTGGTTGTCTTGTATAGGTGACTTCCAAGTCAGCCATATTGCTTGGGGGACATTGTGCTGGTTGTATTGTATAGGTGACTTCCAAGTCAGCCATATTGCATGGGGGACATTGTGCTGGTTGCCATGTTGTATAGGTGACTTCCAAGTCAGCCATATTGCATGGGGGACATTGTGCTGGTGGCCATGTTCTATAGGTGACTTCCAAGTCAGCCATATTGCATTTGGGACATTGTGCTGGTTGTATTGTATAGGTGACTTCCAAGTCAGCCATATTGCATGGGGGACATTGTGCTGGTTGTATTGTATAGGTGACTTCCAAGTGAGCCATATGGCTTGGGGGACATTGTGCTGGTGGCCATGTTCTATAGGTGACTTCCAAGTCAGCCATATTGCATGGGGGACATTGTGCTGGTTGCCATGTCCTATAGGTGACTTCCAAGTCAGCCATATTGCATGGGGGACATTGTGCTGGTTGTCTTGTATAGGTGACTTCCAAGTCTGCCATATTGCTTGGGGGACATTGTGCTGGTTGCCATGTTCTATAGGTGACTTCCAAGTCAGCCATATTGCTTGGGGGACATTGTGCTGGTGGCCATGTTCTATAGGTGACTTCCAAGTCAGCCATATTGCTTGGGGGACATTGTGCTGGTTGTATTGTATAGGTGACTTCCAAGTCAGCCATATTGCATGGGGGACATTGTTCTGGTTGTATTGTATAGGTGACTTCCAAGTCAGCCATATTGCATGGGGGACATTGTGCTGGTGGCCATGTCCTATAGGTGACTTCCAAGTCAGCCATATTGCATGGGGGACATTGTGCTGGTTGTCTTGTATAGGTGACTTCCAAGTCAGCCATATTGCTTGGGGGACATTGTGCTGGTTGTATTGTATAGGTGACTTCCAAGTCAGCCATATTGCATGGGGGAAATTGTGCTGGTTGCCATGTTGTATAGGTGACTTCCAAGTCAGCCATATTGCATGGTGGACATTGTGCTGGTGGCCATGTTCTATAGGTGACTTCCAAGTCAGCCATATTGCATTTGGGACATTGTGCTGGTTGTCTTGTATAGGTGACTTCCAAGTCAGCCATATTGCATGGGGGACATTGTGCTGGTTGTGTTGTATAGGTGACTTCCAAATCAGCCATATTGCATGGGGGACATTGTGCTGGTTGTATTGTATAGGTGACTTCCAAGTCAGCCATATTGCATGGGGGACATTGTGCTGGTTGTCTTGTATAGGTGACTTCCAAGTCAGCCATATTGCTTGCGGGACATTGTGCTGGTTGTATTGTATAGGTGACTTCCAAGTCAGCCATATTGCATGGGGGACATTGTGCTGGTTGCCATGTTGTATAGGTGACTTCCAAGTCAGCCATATTGCATGGGGGACATTGTGCTGGTGGCCATGTTCTATAGGTGACTTCCAAGTCAGCCATATTGCATTTGGGACATTGTGCTGGTTGTATTGTATAGGTGACTTCCAAGTCAGCCATATTGCATGGGGGACATTGTGCTGGTTTTATTGTATAGGTGACTTCCAAGTCAGCCATATTGCATGGGGGACATTGTGCTGGTGGCCATGTTGTAAAGGTGACTTCCAAATCAGCCATATTGCATGGGGGACATTGTGCTGGTTGTATTGTATAGGTGACTTCCAAGTCAGCCATATTGCATGGGGGACATTGTGCTGGTTGTCTTGTATAGGTGACTTCCAAGTCAGCCATATTGCTTGGGGGACATTGTGCTGGTGGCCATGTCCTATAGGTGACTTCCAAATCAGCCATATTGCATGGGGGACATTGTGCTGGTTGTATTGTATAGGTGACTTCCAAGTCAGCCATATTGCATGGGGGACATTGTGCTGGTTGTATTGTATAGGTGACTTCCAAGTCAGCCATATTGCATGGGGAACATTGTGGTGGTTGCCATGTTGTATAGGTGACTTCCAAGTCAGCCATATTGCATGGGGGACATTGTGCTGGTGGCCATGTTCTATAGGTGACTTCCAAGTCAGCCATATTGCATTTGGGACATTGTGCTGGTTGTATTGTATAGGTGACTTCCAAGTCAGCCATATTGCATGGGGGACATTGTGCTGGTTGTATTGTATAGGTGACTTCCAAGTGAGCCATATGGCTTGGGGGACATTGTGCTGGTGGCCATGTTCTATAGGTGACTTCCAAGTCAGCCATATTGCATGGGGGACATTGTGCTGGTTGCCATGTCCTATAGGTGACTTCCAAGTCAGCCATATTGCATGGGGGACATTGTGCTGGTTGTCTTGTATAGGTGACTTCCAAGTCAGCCATATTGCTTGGGGGACATTGTGCTGGTTGCCATGTTCTATAGGTGACTTCCAAGTCAGCCATATTGCTTGGGGGACATTGTGCTGGTGGCCATGTTCTATTGGTGACTTCCAAGTCAGCCATATTGCTTGGGGGACATTGTGCTGGTTGTATTGTATAGGTGACTTCCAAGTCAGCCATATTGCATGGGGGACATTGTGCTGGTTGTATTGTATAGGTGACTTCCAAGTCAGCCATATTGCATGGGGGACATTGTACTGGTGGCCATGTCCTATAGGTGACTTCCAAGTCAGCCATATTGCATGGGGGACATTGTGCTGGTTGTCTTGTATAGGTGACTTCCAAGTCAGCCATATTGCTTGGGGGACATTGTGCTGGTTGTATTGTATAGGTGACTTCCAAGTCAGCCATATTGCATGGGGGAAATTGTGCTGGTTGCCATGTTGTATAGGTGACTTCCAAGTCAGCCATATTGCATGGTGGACATTGTGCTGGTGGCCATGTTCTATAGGTGACTTCCAAGTCAGCCATATTGCATTTGGGACATTGTGCTGGTTGTCTTGTATAGGTGACTTCCAAGTCAGCCATATTGCATGGGGGACATTGTGCTGGTTGTGTTGTATAGGTGACTTCCAAATCAGCCATATTGCATGGGGGACATTGTGCTGGTTGTATTGTATAGGTGACTTCCAAGTCAGCCATATTGCTTGGGGGACATTGTACTGGTTGTATTGTATAGGTGACTTCCAAGTCAGCCATATTGCATGGGGGACATTGTGCTGGTTGTCTTGTATAGGTGACTTCCAAGTCAGCCATATTGCTTGGGGGACATTGTGCTGGTTGTATTGTATAGGTGACTTCCAAGTCAGCCATATTGCATGGGGGACATTGTGCTGGTTGCCATGTTGTATAGGTGACTTCCAAGTCAGCCATATTGCATGGGGGACATTGTGCTGGTGGCCATGTTCTATAGGTGACTTCCAAGTCAGCCATATTGCATTTGGGACATTGTGCTGGTTGTATTGTATAGGTGACTTCCAAGTCAGCCATATTGCATGGGGGACATTGTGCTGGTTGTATTGTATAGGTGACTTCCAAGTGAGCCATATGGCTTGGGGGACATTGTGCTGGTGGCCATGTTCTATAGGTGACTTCCAAGTCAGCCATATTGCATGGGGGACATTGTGCTGGTTGCCATGTCCTATAGGTGACTTCCAAGTCAGCCATATTGCATGGGGGACATTGTGCTGGTTGTCTTGTATAGGTGACTTCCAAGTCTGCCATATTGCTTGGGGGACATTGTGCTGGTTGCCATGTTCTATAGGTGACTTCCAAGTCAGCCATATTGCTTGGGGGACATTGTGCTGGTGGCCATGTTCTATAGGTGACTTCCAAGTCAGCCATATTGCTTGGGGGACATTGTGCTGGTTGTATTGTATAGGTGACTTCCAAGTCAGCCATATTGCATGGGGGACATTGTGCTGGTTGTATTGTATAGGTGACTTCCAAGTCAGCCATATTGCATGGGGGACATTGTGCTGGTGGCCATGTCCTATAGGTGACTTCCAAGTCAGCCATATTGCATGGGGGACATTGTGCTGGTTGTCTTGTATAGGTGACTTCCAAGTCAGCCATATTGCTTGGGGGACATTGTGCTGGTTGTATTGTATAGGTGACTTCCAAGTCAGCCATATTGCATGGGGGAAATTGTGCTGGTTGCCATGTTGTATAGGTGACTTCCAAGTCAGCCATATTGCATGGTGGACATTGTGCTGGTGGCCATGTTCTATAGGTGACTTCCAAGTCAGCCATATTGCATTTGGGACATTGTGCTGGTTGTCTTGTATAGGTGACTTCCAAGTCAGCCATATTGCATGTGGGACATTGTGCTGGTTGTGTTGTATAGGTGACTTCCAAATCAGCCATATTGCATGGGGGACATTGTGCTGGTTGTATTGTATAGGTGACTTCCAAGTCAGCCATATTGCATGGGGGACATTGTGCTGGTTGTCTTGTATAGGTGACTTCCAAGTCAGCCATATTGCTTGGGGGACATTGTGCTGGTTGTATTGTATAGGTGACTTCCAAGTCAGCCATATTGCATGGGGGACATTGTGCTGGTTGCCATGTTGTATAGGTGACTTCCAAGTCAGCCATATTGCATGGGGGACATTGTGCTGGTGGCCATGTTCTATAGGTGACTTCCAAGTCAGCCATATTGCATTTGGGACATTGTGCTGGTTGTATTGTATAGGTGACTTCCAAGTCAGCCATATTGCATGGGGGACATTGTGCTGGTTTTATTGTATAGGTGACTTCCAAGTCAGCCATATTGCATGGGGGACATTGTGCTGGTGGCCATGTTGTAAAGGTGACTTCCAAATCAGCCATATTGCATGGGGGACATTGTGCTGGTTGTATTGTATAGGTGACTTCCAAGTCAGCCATATTGCATGGGGGACATTGTGCTGGTTGTCTTGTATAGGTGACTTCCAAGTCAGCCATATTGCTTGGGGGACATTGTGCTGGTGGCCATGTCCTATAGGTGACTTCCAAATCAGCCATATTGCATGGGGGACATTGTGCTGGTTGCCATGTTGTATAGGTGACTTCCAAGTCAGCCATATTGCATGGGGGACATTGTGCTGGTTGTGTTGTATAGGTGACTTCCAAGTCAGCTATATTGCATGGGGGACATTGTGCTGGTTGTATTGTATAGGTGACTTCCAAGTCAGCCATATTGCATGGGGGACATTGTGCTGGTTGTATTGTATAGGTGACTTCCAAGTGACCCATATTGCTTGGGGGACATTGTGCTAGTGGCCATGTTGTATAGGTGACTTCCAAGTCAGCCATATTGCTTGGGGGACATTGTGCTGGTTGCCATGTTCTATAGGTGACTTCCAAGTCAGCCATATTGCATTGGGGACATTGTGCTGGTTGTGTTGTATAGGTGACTTCCAAGTCAGCCATATTGCATGGGGGACATTGTGCAGGTTGTGTTGTATAGGTGACTTCCAAGTCAGCCATATTGCATGGGGGACATTGTGCTGGTTGTATTGCATAGGTGACTTCCAAGTCAGCCATATTGCATGGGGGACATTGTGCTGGTTGCCATGTTGTATAGGTGACTTCCAAGTCAGCCATATTGCATGGGGGACATTGTGCTGGTGGCCATGTTCTATAGGTGACTTCCAAGTCAGCCATATTGCATTTGGGACATTGTGCTGGTTGTCTTGTATAGGTGACTTCCAAGTCAGCCATATTGCATGGGGGACATTGTGCTGGTTGTGTTGTATAGGTGACTTCCAAATCAGCCATATTGCATGGGGGACATTGTGCTGGTTGTATTGTATAGGTGACTTCCAAGTCAGCCATATTGCATGGGGGACATTGTGCTGGTTGTCTTGTATAGGTGACTTCCAAGTCAGCCATATTGCTTGGGGGACATTGTGCTGGTTGTATTGTATAGGTGACTTCCAAATCAGCCATATTGCATGGGGGACATTGTGCTGGTTGCCATGTTGTATAGGTGACTTCCAAGTCAGCCATATTGCATGGGGGACATTGTGCTGGTGGCCATGTTCTCTAGGTGACTTCCAAGTCAGCCATATTGCATTTGGGACATTGTGCTGGTTGTCTTGTATAGGTGACTTCCAAGTCAGCCATATTGCTTGGGGGACATTGTGCTGGTTGCCATGTCCTATAGGTGACTTCCAAGTCAGCCATATTGCATGGGGGACATTGTGCTGGTTGTCTTGTATAGGTGACTTCCAAGTCAGCCATATTGCATGGGGGACATTGTGCTGGTTGCCATGTTGTATAGGTGACTTCCAAGTCAGCCATATTGCATGGGGGACATTGTGCTGGTTGCCATGTTGTATAGGTGACTTCCAAGTGAGCCATATTGCTTGGGGGACATTGTGCTGGTTGTGTTGTATAGGTGACTTCCAAGTCAGCCATATTGCATGGGGGACATTGTGCTGGTTGTCTTGTATAGGTGACTTCCAAGTCAGCCGTGTTGCATGGGGGACATTGTGCTGGTTGCCATGTTGTATAGGTGACTTCCAAGTCAGCCATATTGCTTGGGGGACATTGTGCTGGTTGCCATGTTCTATAGGTGACTTCCAAGTGAGCCATATTGCTTGGGGGACATTGTGCTGGTTGCCATGTTGTATAGGTGACTTCCAAGTCAGCCATATTGCATGGGGGACATTGTGCTGGTGGCCATGTTCTATAGGTGACTTCCAAGTCAGCCACATTGCATGGGGGACATTGTGCTGGTTTCTTGTATAGGTGACTTCCAAGTCAGCCATATTGCATGGGGGACATTGTGCTGGTTGCCATGTTGTATAGGTGACTTCCAAGTCAGCCATATTGCATGGGGGACATTGTGCTGGTTGCCATGTTGTATAGGTGACTTCCAAGTCAGCCATATTGCATGGGGGACATTGTGCTGGATGCCATGTTGTATAGGTGACTTCCAAGTGAGCCATATTGCATGGGGGACATTGTGCTGGTTGTGTTGTATAGGTGACTTCCAAGTCAGCCATATTGCATGGGGGACATTGTGCTGGTTGTGTTGTATAGGTGACTTCCAAGTCAGCCATATTGCATGGGGGACATTGTGCTGGTTGTATTGTATAGGTGACTTCCAAGTCAGACATATTGCATGGGGGACATTGTGCTGGTTGTATTGTATAGGTGACTTCCAAGTGAGCCATATTGCTTGGGGGACATTGTGCTGGTGGCCATGTTCTATAGGTGACTTCCAAGTCAGCCATATTGCATGGGGGACATTGTGCTGGTTGCCATGTCCAATAGGTGACTTCCAAGTCAGCCATATTGCATGGGGGACATTGTGCTGGTTGCCATGTTGTATAGGTGACTTCCAAGTGAGCCATATTGCTTGGGGGACATTGTGCTGGTTGTGTTGTATAGGTGACTTCCAAGTCAGCCATATTGCATGGGGGACATTGTGCTGGTTGTCTTGTATAGGTGACTTCCAAGTCAGCCGTGTTGCATGGGGGACATTGTGCTGGTGGCCATGTTGTAAAGGTGACTTCCAAGTCAGCCATATTGCATGGGGGACATTGTGCTGGTTGCCATGTTGTATAGGTGACTTCCAAGTCAGCCATATTGCATGGGGGACATTGTGCTGGTTGCCATGTTGTATAGGTGACTTACAAGTCAGCCATATTGCATGGGGGACATTGTGCTGGTTGCCATGTCCTATAGGTGACTTCCAAGTCAGCCATATTGCATGGGGGAAATTGTGCTGGTTGTCTTGTATAGGTGACTTTTAAGTAAGCCACATTGCTTGGGGGACATTGTGCTGGTTGCCATGTTCTATAGGTGACTTCCAAGTCAGCCATATTGCTTGGTAGACATTGTGCTGGTTGCCATGTTGTATAGGTGACTTCCAAGTCAGCCATATTGCATGGGGGACATTGTGCTGGTGGCCATGTTCTATAGGTGACTTCCAAGTCAGCCATATTGCATGGGGGACATTGTGCTGGTTGTCTTGTATAGGTGACTTCCAAGTCAGCCATATTGCATGGGGGACATTGTGCTGGTTGTGTTGTATAGGTGACTTCCAATTCAGCCATATTGCATGGGGGACATTGTGCTGGTTGTATTGTATAGGTGACTTCCAAGTCAGCCATATTGCATGGGGGACATTGTGCTGGTTGTATTGTATAGGTGACTTCCAAGTCAGCCATATTGCATGGGGGACATTGTGCTGGTTGTCTTGTATAGGTGACTTCCAAGTCAGCCATATTGCTTGGGGGACATTGTGCTGGTTGTATTGTATAGGTGACTTCCAAGTCAGCCATATTGCATGGGGGACATTGTGCTGGTTGCCATGTTGTATAGGTGACTTCCAAGTCAGCCATATTGCATGGGGGACATTGTGCTGGTGGCCATGTTCTATAGGTGACTTCCAAGTCATCCATATTGCATTTGGGACATTGTGCTGGTTGTCTTGTATAGGTGACTTCCAAGTCAGCCATATTGCATGGGGGACATTGTGCTGGTTGTGTTGTATAGGTGACTTCCAAATCAGCCATATTGCATGGGGGACATTGTGCTGGTTGTATTGTATAGGTGACTTCCAAGTCAGCCATATTGCATGGGGGACATTGTGCTGGTTGTATTGTATAGGTGACTTCCAAGTCAGCCATATTGCATGGGGGACATTGTGCTGGTTGCCATGTTGTATAGGTGACTTCCAAGTCAGCCATATTGCATGGGGGACATTGTGCTGGTGGCCATGTTCTATAGGTGACTTCCAAGTCAGCCATATTGCATTTGGGACATTGTGCTGGTTGTATTGTATAGGTGACTTCCAAGTCAGCCATATTGCATGGGGGACATTGTGCTGGTTGTATTGTATAGGTGACTTCCAAGTGAGCCATATGGCTTGGGGGACATTGTGCTGGTGGCCATGTTCTATAGGTGACTTCCAAGTCAGCCATATTGCATGGGGGACATTGTGCTGGTTGCCATGTCCTATAGGTGACTTCCAAGTCAGCCATATTGCATGGGGGACATTGTGCTGGTTGTCTTGTATAGGTGACTTCCAAGTCAGCCATATTGCTTGGGGGACATTGTGCTGGTTGCCATGTTCTATAGGTGACTTCCAAGTCAGCCATATTGCTTGGGGGACATTGTGCTGGTGGCCATGTTCTATAGGTGACTTCCAAGTCAGCCATATTGCTTGGGGGACATTGTGCTGGTTGTATTGTATAGGTGACTTCCAAGTCAGCCATATTGCATGGGGGAAATTGTGCTGGTTGTATTGTATAGGTGACTTCCAAGTCAGCCATATTGCATGGGGGACATTGTGCTGGTGGCCATGTTGTATAGGTGACTTACAAGTCAGCCATATTGCATGGGGGACATTGTGCTGGTTGCCATGTCCTATAGGTGACTTCCAAGTCAGCCATATTGCATGGGGGAAATTGTGCTGGTTGTCTTGTATAGGTGACTTTTAAGTAAGCCACATTGCTTGGGGGACATTGTGCTGGTTGCCATGTTCTATAGGTGACTTCCAAGTCAGCCATATTGCTTGGTAGACATTGTTCTGGTTGCCATGTTGTATAGGTGACTTCCAAGTCAGCCATATTGCTTGGGGGACATTGTGCTGGTTGCCATGTTGTATAGGTGACTTCCAAGTCAGCCATATTGCATGGGGGACATTGTGCTGGTGGCCATGTTCTATAGGTGACTTCCAAGTCAGCCATATTGCATGGGGGACATTGTGCTGGTTGTCTTGTATAGGTGACTTCCAAGTCAGCCATATTGCATGGGGGACATTGTGCTGGTTGTGTTGTATAGGTGACTTCCAATTCAGCCATATTGCATGGGGGACATTGTGCTGGTTGTATTGTATAGGTGACTTCCAAGTCAGCCATATTGCATGGGGGACATTGTGCTGGTTGTATTGTATAGGTGACTTCCAAGTCAGCCATATTGCATGGGGGACATTGTGCTGGTTGTCTTGTATAGGTGACTTCCAAGTCAGCCATATTGCTGGGGGGACATTGTGCTGGTTGTATTGTATAGGTGACTTCCAAGTCAGCCATATTGCATGGGGGACATTGTGCTGGTTGCCATGTTGTATAGGTGACTTCCAAGTCAGCCATATTGCATGGGGGACATTGTGCTGGTGGCCATGTTCTATAGGTGACTTCCAAGTCAGCCATATTGCATTTGGGACATTGTGCTGGTTGTCTTGTATAGGTGACTTCCAAGTCAGCCATATTGCATGGGGGACATTGTGCTGGTTGTGTTGTATAGGTGACTTCCAAATCAGCCATATTGCATGGGGGACATTGTGCTGGTTGTATTGTATAGGTGACTTCCAAGTCAGCCATATTGCATGGGGGACATTGTGCTGGTTGTATTGTATAGGTGACTTCCAAGTCAGCCATATTGCATGGGGGACATTGTGCTGGTTGCCATGTTGTATAGGTGACTTCCAAGTCAGCCATATTGCATGGGGGACATTGTGCTGGTGGCCATGTTCTATAGGTGACTTCCAAGTCAGCCATATTGCATTTGGGACATTGTGCTGGTTGTATTGTATAGGTGACTTCCAAGTCAGCCATATTGCATGGGGGACATTGTGCTGGTTGTATTGTATAGGTGACTTCCAAGTGAGCCATATGGCTTGGGGGACATTGTGCTGGTGGCCATGTTCTATAGGTGACTTCCAAGTCAGCCATATTGCATGGGGGACATTGTGCTGGTTGCCATGTCCTATAGGTGACTTCCAAGTCAGCCATATTGCATGGGGGACATTGTGCTGGTTGTCTTGTATAGGTGACTTCCAAGTCAGCCATATTGCTTGGGGGACATTGTGCTGGTTGCCATGTTCTATAGGTGACTTCCAAGTCAGCCATATTGCATGGGGGACATTGTGCTGGTGGCCATGTCCTATAGGTGACTTCCAAGTCAGCCATATTGCATGGGGGACATTGTGCTGGTTGTCTTGTATAGGTGACTTCCAAGTCAGCCATATTGCTTGGGGGACATTGTGCTGGTTGTATTGTATAGGTGACTTCCAAGTCAGCCATATTGCATGGGGGAAATTGTGCTGGTTGCCATGTTGTATAGGTGACTTCCAAGTCAGCCATATTGCATGGTGGACATTGTGCTGGTGGCCATGTTCTATAGGTGACTTCCAAGTCAGCCATATTGCATTTGGGACATTGTGCTGGTTGTCTTGTATAGGTGACTTCCAAGTCAGCCATATTGCATGGGGGACATTGTGCTGGTTGTGTTGTATAGGTGACTTCCAAATCAGCCATATTGCATGGGGGACATTGTGCTGGTTGTATTGTATAGGTGACTTCCAAGTCAGCCATATTGCTTGGGGGACATTGTGCTGGTTGTATTGTATAGGTGACTTCCAAGTCAGCCATATTGCATGGGGGACATTGTGCTGGTTGTCTTGTATAGGTGACTTCCAAGTCAGCCATATTGCTTGGGGGACATTGTGCTGGTTGTATTGTATAGGTGACTTCCAAGTCAGCCATATTGCATGGGGGACATTGTGCTGGTTGCCATGTTGTATAGGTGACCTCCAAGTCAGCCATATTGCATGGGGGACATTGTGCTGGTGGCCATGTTCTATAGGTGACTTCCAAGTCAGCCATATTGCATTTGGGACATTGTGCTGGTTGTATTGTATAGGTGACTTCCAAGTCAGCCATATTGCATGGGGGACATTGTGCTGGTTGTATTGTATAGGTGACTTCCAAGTGAGCCATATGGCTTGGGGGACATTGTGCTGGTGGCCATGTTCTATAGGTGACTTCCAAGTCAGCCATATTGCATGGGGGACATTGTGCTGGTTGCCATGTCCTATAGGTGACTTCCAAGTCAGCCATATTGCATGGTGGACATTGTGCTGGTTGTCTTGTATAGGTGACTTCCAAGTCTGCCATATTGCTTGGGGGACATTGTGCTGGTTGCCATGTTCTATAGGTGACTTCCAAGTCAGCCATATTGCTTGGGGGACATTGTGCTGGTGGCCATGTTCTATAGGTGACTTCCAAGTCAGCCATATTGCTTGGGGGACATTGTGCTGGTTGTATTGTATAGGTGACTTCCAAGTCAGCCATATTGCATGGGGGACATTGTGCTGGTTGTATTGTATAGGTGACTTCCAAGTCAGCCATATTGCATGGGGGACATTGTGCTGGTGGCCATGTCCTATAGGTGACTTCCAAGTCAGCCATATTGCATGGGGGACATTGTGCTGGTTGTCTTGTATAGGTGACTTCCAAGTCAGCCATATTGCTTGGGGGACATTGTGCTGGTTGTATTGTATAGGTGACTTCCAAGTCAGCCATATTGCATGGGTGAAATTGTGCTGGTTGCCATGTTGTATAGGTGACTTCCAAGTCAGCCATATTGCATGGTGGACATTGTGCTGGTGGCCATGTTCTATAGGTGACTTCCAAGTCAGCCATATTGCATTTGGGACATTGTGCTGGTTGTCTTGTATAGGTGACTTCCAAGTCAGCCATATTGCATGGGGGACATTGTGCTGGTTGTGTTGTATAGGTGACTTCCAAATCAGCCATATTGCATGGGGGACATTGTGCTGGTTGTATTGTATAGGTGACTTCCAAGTCAGCCATATTGCATGGGGGACATTGTGCTGGTTGTCTTGTATAGGTGACTTCCAAGTCAGCCATATTGCTTGGGGGACATTGTGCTGGTTGTATTGTATAGGTGACTTCCAAGTCAGCCATATTGCATGGGGGACATTGTGCTGGTTGCCATGTTTGTATAGGTGACTTCCAAGTCAGCCATATTGCATGGGGGACATTGTGCTGGTGGCCATGTTCTATAGGTGACTTCCAAGTCAGCCATATTGCATTTGGGACATTGTGCTGGTTGTATTGTATAGGTGACTTCCAAGTCAGCCATATTGCATGGGGGACATTGTGCTGGTTGTATTGTATAGGTGACTTCCAAGTCAGCCATATTGCATGGGGGACATTGTGCTGGTGGCCATGTTGTAAAGGTGACTTCCAAGTCAGCCATATTGCATGGGGGACATTGTTCTGGTTGCCATGTTGTATAGGTGCCTTCCAAGTTAGCTATATTGCATGGGGGACATTGTGCTGGTGGCCATGTTCTATAGGTGACTTCCAAGTCAGCCATATTGCATGGGGACATTGTGCTGGTTGTCTTGTATAGGTGACTTCCAAGTCAGCCATATTGCATGGGGGACATTGTGCTGGTTGCCATGTTGTATAGGTGACTTCCAAGTCAGCCATATTGCATGGGGGACATTGTGCTGGTTGCCATGTTGTATAGGTGACTTCCAAGTCAGCCATATTGCATGGGGGACATTGTGCTGGTTGTGTTGTATAGGTGACTTCCAAGTCAGCCATATTGCATGGGGGACATTGTGCTGGTTGTATTGTATAGGTGACTTCCAAGTCAGCCATATTGCATGGGGGACATTGTGCTGGTTGTATTGTATAGGTGACTTCCAAGTGACCCATATTGCTTGGGGGACATTGTGCTAGTGGCCATGTTGTATAGGTGACTTCCAAGTCAGCCATATTGCTTGGGGGACATTGTGCTGGTTGCCATGTTCTATAGGTGACTTCCAAGTCAGCCATATTGCATTGGGGACATTGTGCTGGTTGTGTTGTATAGGTGACTTCCAAGTCAGCCATATTGCATGGGGGACATTGTGCTGGTTGTGTTGTATAGGTGACTTCCAAGTCAGCCATATTGCATGGGGGACATTGTGCTGGTTGTATTGCATAGGTGACTTCCAAGTCAGCCATATTGCATGGGGGACATTGTGCTGGTTGCCATGTTGTATAGGTGACTTCCAGGTCAGCCATATTGCATGGGGGACATTGTGCTGGTGGCCATGTTCTATAGGTGACTTCCAAGTCAGCCATATTGCATTTGGGACATTGTGCTGGTTGTCTTGTATAGGTGACTTCCAAGTCAGCCATATTGCATGGGGGACATTGTGCTGGTTGTGTTGTATAGGTGACTTCCAAATCAGCCATATTGCATGGGGGACATTGTGCTGGTTGTATTGTATAGGTGACTTCCAAGTCAGCCATATTGCATGGGGGACATTGTGCTGGTTGTCTTGTATAGGTGACTTCCAAGTCAGCCATATTGCTTGGGGGACATTGTGCTGGTTGTATTGTATAGGTGACTTCCAAATCAGCCATATTGCATGGGGGACATTGTGCTGGTTGCCATGTTCTCTAGGTGACTTCCAAGTCAGCCATATTGCATGGGGGACATTGTGCTGGTGGCCATGTTCTCTAGGTGACTTCCAAGTCAGCCATATTGCATTTGGGACATTGTGCTGGTTGTCTTGTATAGGTGACTTCCAAGTCAGCCATATTGCTTGGGGGACATTGTGCTGGTTGCCATGTCCTATAGGTGACTTCCAAGTCAGCCATATTGCATGGGGGACATTGTGCTGGTTGTCTTGTATAGGTGACTTCCAAGTCAGCCATATTGCATGGGGGACATTGTGCTGGTTGCCATGTTGTATAGGTGACTTCCAAGTCAGCCATATTGCATGGGGGACATTGTGCTGGTTGCCATGTTGTATAGGTGACTTCCAAGTGAGCCATATTGCTTGGGGGACATTGTGCTGGTTGTGTTGTATAGGTGACTTCCAAGTCAGCCATATTGCATGGGGGACATTGTGCTGGTTGTCTTGTATAGGTGACTTCCAAGTCAGCCGTGTTGCATGGGGGACATTGTGCTGGTTGCCATATTGTATAGGTGACTTCCAAGTCAGCCATATTGCTTGGGGGACATTGTGCTGGTTGCCATGTTCTATAGGTGACTTCCAAGTGAGCCATATTGCTTGGGGGACATTGTGCTGGTTGCCATGTTGTATAGGTGAATTCCAAGTCAGCCATATTGCATGGGGGACATTGTGCTGGTGGCCATGTTCTAAAGGTGACTTCCAAGTCAGCCACATTGCATGGGGGTCATTGTGCTGGTTTCTTGTATAGGTGACTTCCAAGTCAGCCATATTGCATGGGGGACATTGTGCTGGTTGCCATGTTGTATAGGTGACTTCCAAGTCAGCCATATTGCATAGGGGACATTGTGCTGGTTGCCATGTTGTATAGGTGACTTCCAAGTCAGCCATATTGCATGGGGGACATTGTGCTGGATGCCATGTTGTATAGGTGACTTCCAAGTGAGCCATATTGCATGGGGGACATTGTGCTGGTTGTGTTGTATAGGTGACTTCCAAGTCAGCCATATTGCATGGGGGACATTGTGCTGGTTGTGTTGTATAGGTGACTTCCAAGTCAGCCATATTGCATGGGGGACATTGTGCTGGTTGTATTGTATAGGTGACTTCCAAGTCAGCCATATTGCATCCGGGACATTGTGCTGGTTGTATTGTATAGGTGACTTCCAAGTGAGCCATATTGCTTGGGGGACATTGTGCTGGTGGCCATGTTCTATAGGTGACTTCCAAGTCAGCCATATTGCATGGGGGACATTGTGCTGGTTGCCATGTCCAATAGGTGACTTCCAAGTCAGCCATATTGCATGGGGGACATTGTGCTGGTTGCCATGTTGTATAGGTGACTTCCAAGTGAGCCATATTGCTTGGGGGACATTGTGCTGGTTGTGTTGTATAGGTGACTTCCAAGTCAGCCATATTGCATGGGGGACATTGTGCTGGTTGTCTTGTATAGGTGACTTCCAAGTCAGCCGTGTTGCATGGGGGACATTGTGCTGGTGGCCATGTTGTAAAGGTGACTTCCAAGTCAGCCATATTGCATGGGGGACATTGTGCTGGTTGCCATGTTGTATAGGTGACTTCCAAGTCAGCCATATTGCATGGGGGACATTGTGCTGGTTGCCATGTTGTATAGGTGACTTACAAGTCAGCCATATTGCATGGGGGACATTGTGCTGGTTGCCATGTCCTATAGGTGACTTCCAAGTCAGCCATATTGCATGGGGGAAATTGTGCTGGTTGTCTTGTATAGGTGACTTTTAAGTAAGCCACATTGCTTGGCGGACATTGTGCTGGTTGCCATGTTCTATAGGTGACTTCCAAGTCAGCCATATTGCTTGGTAGACATTGTGCTGGTTGCCATGTTGTATAGGTGACTTCCTTGTCAGCCATATTGCTTGGGGGACATTGTGCTGGTTGCCATGTTGTATAGGTGACTTCCAAGTCAGCCATATTGCATGGGGGACATTGTGCTGGTGGCCATGTTCTATAGGAGACTTCCAAGTCAGCCATATTGCATGGGGGACATTGTGCTGGTTGTCTTGTATAGGTGACTTCCAAGTCAGCCATATTGCATGGTGGACATTGTGCTGGTTGTGTTGTATAGGTGACTTCCAATTCAGCCATATTGCATGGGGGACATTGTGCTGGTTGTATTGTATAGGTGACTTCCAAGTCAGCCATATTGCATGGGGGACATTGTGCTGGTTGTATTGTATAGGTGACGTCCAAGTCAGCCATATTGCATGGGGGAAATTGTGCTGGTTGTCTTGTATAGGTGACTTTCAAGTCAGCCATATTGCTTGGGGGACATTGTGCTGGTTGTATTGTATAGGTGACTTCCAAGTCAGCCATATTGCATGGGGGACATTGTGCTGGTTGCCATGTTGTATAGGTGACTTCCAAGTCAGCCATATTGCATGGGGGACATTGTGCTGGTGGCCATGTTCTATAGGTGACTTCCAAGTCAGCCATATTGCATTTGGGACATTGTGCTGGTTGTCTTGTATAGGTGACTTCCAAGTCAGCCATATTGCATGGGGGACATTGTGCTGGTTGTGTTGTATAGGTGACTTCCAAGTCAGCCATATTGCATGGGGGACATTGTGCTGGTGGCCATGTTCTATAGGTGACTTCCAAGTCAGCCATATTGCATTTGGGACATTGTGCTGGTTGTATTGTATAGGTGACTTCCAAGTCAGCCATATTGCATGGGGGACATTGTGCTGGTTGCCATGTTGTATAGGTGACTTCCAAGTCAGCCATATTGCATGGGGGACATTCTGCTGGTGGCCATGTTCTATAGGTGACTTCCAAGTCAGCCATATTGCATTTGGGACATTGTGCTGGTTGTATTGTATAGGTGACTTCCAAGTCAGCCATATTGCATGGGGGACATTGTGCTGGTTGTATTGTATAGGTGACTTCCAAGTGAGCCATATGGCTTGGGGGACATTGTGCTGGTGGCCATGTTCTATAGGTGACTTCCAAGTCAGCCATATTGCATGGGGGACATTGTGCTGGTTGCCATGTCCTATAGGTGACTTCCAAGTCAGCCATATTGCATGGGGGACATTGTGCTGGTTGTCTTGTATAGGTGACTTCCAAGTCAGCCATATTGCTTGGGGGACATTGTGCTGGTTGCCATGTTCTATAGGTGACTTCCAAGTCAGCCATATTGCTTGGGGGACATTGTGCTGGTGGCCATGTTCTATAGGTGACTTCCAAGTCAGCCATATTGCTTGGGGGACATTGTGCTGGTTGTATTGTATAGGTGACTTCCAAGTCAGCCATATTGCATGGGGGACATTGTGCTGGTTGTATTGTATAGGTGACTTCCAAGTCAGCCATATTGCATGGAGGACATTGTGCTGGTGGCCATGTCCTATAGGTGACTTCCAAGTCAGCCATATTGCATGGGGGACATTGTGCTGGTTGTCTTGTATAGGTGACTTCCAAGTCAGCCATATTGCTTGGGGGACATTGTGCTGGTTGTATTGTATAGGTGACTTCCAAGTCAGCCATATTGCATGGGGGAAATTGTGCTGGTTGCCATGTTGTATAGGTGACTTCCAAGTCAGCCATATTGCATGGTGGACATTGTGCTGGTGGCCATGTTCTATAGGTGACTTCCAAGTCAGCCATATTGCATTTGGGACATTGTGCTGGTTGTCTTGTATAGGTGACTTCCAAGTCAGCCATATTACATGGGGGACATTGTGCTGGTTGTGTTGTATAGGTGACTTCCAAATCAGCCATATTGCATGGGGGACATTGTGCTGGTTGCATTGTATAGGTGACTTCCAAGTCAGCCATATTGCTTGGGGGACATTGTGCTGGTTGTATTGTATAGGTGACTTCCAAGTGAGCCATATGGCTTGGGGGACATTGTGCTGGTGGCCATGTTCTATAGGTGACTTCCAAGTCAGCCATATTGCATGGGGGACATTGTGCTGGTTGCCATGTCCTATAGGTGACTTCCAAGTCAGCCATATTGCATGGGGGACATTGTGCTGGTTGTCTTGTATAGGTGACTTCCAAGTCAGCCATATTGCTTGGGGGACATTGTGCTGGTTGCCATGTTCTATAGGTGACTTCCAAGTCAGCCATATTGCTTGGGGGACATTGTGCTGGTGGCCATGTTCTATAGGTGACTTCCAAGTCAGCCATATTGCTTGGGGGACATTGTGCTGGTTGTATTGTATAGGTGACTTCCAAGTCAGCCATATTGCATGGGGGACATTGTGCTGGTTGTATTGTATAGGTGACTTCCAAGTCAGCCATATTGCATGGAGGACATTGTGCTGGTGGCCATGTCCTATAGGTGACTTCCAAGTCAGCCATATTGCATGGGGGACATTGTGCTGGTTGTCTTGTATAGGTGACTTCCAAGTCAGCCATATTGCTTGGGGGACATTGTGCTGGTTGTATTGTATAGGTGACTTCCAAGTCAGCCATATTGCATGGGGGAAATTGTGCTGGTTGCCATGTTGTATAGGTGACTTCCAAGTCAGCCATATTGCATGGTGGACATTGTGCTGGTGGCCATGTTCTATAGGTGACTTCCAAGTCAGCCATATTGCATTTGGGACATTGTGCTGGTTGTCTTGTATAGGTGACTTCCAAGTCAGCCATATTACATGGGGGACATTGTGCTGGTTGTGTTGTATAGGTGACTTCCAAATCAGCCATATTGCATGGGGGACATTGTGCTGGTTGCATTGTATAGGTGACTTCCAAGTCAGCCATATTGCTTGGGGGACATTGTGCTGGTTGTATTGTATAGGTGACTTCCAAGTCAGCCATATTGCATGGGGGACATTGTGCTGGTTGTCTTGTATAGGTGACTTCCAAGTCAGCCATATTGCTTGGGGGACATTGTGCTGGTTGTATTGTATAGGTGACTTCCAAGTCAGCCATATTGCATGGGGGACATTGTGCTGGTTGCCATGTTGTATAGGTGACTTCCAAGTCAGCCATATTGCATGGGGGACATTGTGCTGGTGGCCATGTTCTATAGGTGACTTCCAAGTCAGCCATATTGCATTTGGGACATTGTGCTGGTTGTATTGTATAGGTGACTTCCAAGTCAGCCATATTGCATGGGGGACATTGTGCTGGTTGTATTGTATAGGTGACTTCCAAGTGAGCCATATGGCTTGGGGGACATTGTGCTGGTGGCCATGTTCTATAGGTGACTTCCAAGTCAGCCATATTGCATGGGGGACATTGTGCTGGTTGCCATGTCCTATAGGTGACTTCCAAGTCAGCCATATTGCATGGGGGACATTGTGCTGGTTGTCTTGTATAGGTGACTTCCAAGTCTGCCATATTGCTTGGGGGACATTGTGCTGGTTGCCATGTTCTATAGGTGACTTCCAAGTCAGCCATATTGCTTCGGGGACATTGTGCTGGTGGCCATGTTCTATAGGTGACTTCCAAGTCAGCCATATTGCTTGGCGGACATTGTGCTGGTTGTATTGTATAGGTGACTTCCAAGTCAGCCATATTGCATGGGGGACATTGTGCTGGTTGTATTGTATAGGTGACTTCCAAGTCAGCCATATTGCATGGGGGACATTGTGCTGGTGGCCATGTCCTATAGGTGACTTCCAAGTCAGCCATGTTGCATGGGGGACATTGTGCTGGTTGTCTTGTATAGGTGACTTCCAAGTCAGCCATATTGCTTGGGGGACATTGTGCTGGTTGTATTGTATAGGTGACTTCCAAGTCAGCCATATTGCATGGGGGAAATTGTGCTGGTTGCCATGTTGTATAGGTGACTTCCAAGTCAGCCATATTGCATGGTGGACATTGTGCTGGTGGCCATGTTCTATAGGTGACTTCCAAGTCAGCCATATTGCATTTGGGACATTGTGCTGGTTGTCTTGTATAGGTGACTTCCAAGTCAGCCATATTGCATGGGGGACATTGTGCTGGTTGTGTTGTATAGGTGACTTCCAAATCAGCCATATTGCATGGGGGACATTGTGCTGGTTGTATTGTATAGGTGACTTCCAAGTCAGCCATATTGCATGGGGGACATTGTGCTGGTTGTCTTGTATAGGTGACTTCCAAGTCAGCCATATTGCTTGGGGGACATTGTGCTGGTTGTATTGTATAGGTGACTTCCAAGTCAGCCATATTGCATGGGGGACATTGTGCTGGTTGCCATGTTGTATAGGTGACTTCCAAGTCAGCCATATTGCATGGGGGACATTGTGCTGGTGGCCATGTTCTATAGGTGACTTCCAAGTCAGCCATATTGCATTTGGGACATTGTGCTGGTTGTATTGTATAGGTGACTTCCAAGTCAGCCATATTGCATGGGGGACATTGTGCTGGTTGTATTGTATAGGTGACTTCCAAGTGAGCCATATGGCTTGGGGGACATTGTGCTGGTGGCCATGTTCTATAGGTGACTTCCAAGTCAGCCATATTGCATGGGGACATTGTGCTGGTTGCCATGTCCTATAGGTGACTTCCAAGTCAGCCATATTGCATGGGGGACATTGTGCTGGTTGTCTTGTATAGGTGACTTCCAAGTCAGCCATATTGCTTGGGGGACATTGTGCTGGTTGCCATGTTCTATAGGTGACTTCCAAGTCAGCCATATTGCTTGGGGGACATTGTGCTGGTGGCCATGTTCTATAGGTGACTTCCAAGTCAGCCATATTGCTTGGGGGACATTGTGCTGGTTGTATTGTATAGGTGACTTCCAAGTCAGCCATATTGCATGGGGGACATTGTGCTGGTTGTATTGTATAGGTGACTTCCAAGTCAGCCATATTGCATGGGGGACATTGTGCTGGTGGCCATGTCCTATAGGTGACTTCCAAGTCAGCCATATTGCATGGGGGACATTGTGCTGGTTGTCTTGTATAGGTGACTTCCAAGTCAGCCATATTGCTTGGGGGACATTGTGCTGGTTGTATTGTATAGGTGACTTCCAAGTCAGCCATATTGCATGGGGGACATTGTGCTGGTTGCCATGTTGTATAGGTGACTTCCAAGTCAGCCATATTGCATGGGGGACATTGTGCTGGTGGCCATGTTCTATAGGTGACTTCCAAGTCAGCCATATTGCATTTGGGACATTGTGCTGGTTGTATTGTATAGGTGACTTCCAAGTCAGCCATATTGCATGGGGGACATTGTGCTGGTTGTATTGTATAGGTGACTTCCAAGTCAGCCATATTGCATGGGGGACATTGTGCTGGTTGTGTTGTATAGGTGACTTCCAAATCAGCCATATTGCATGGGGGACATTGTGCTGGTTGTCTTGTATAGGTGACTTCCAAGTCAGCCATATTGCTTGGGGGACATTGTGCTGGTTGTATTGTATAGGTGACTTCCAAGTCAGCCATATTGCATGGGGGACATTGTGCTGGTTGCCATGTTGTATAGGTGACTTCCAAGTCAGCCATAATGCATGGGGGACATTGTGCTGGTGGCCATGTTCTATAGGTGACTTCCAAGTCAGCCATATTGCATTTGGGACATTGTGCTGGTTGTATTGTATAGGTGACTTCCAAGTCAGCCATATTGCATGGGGGACATTGTGCTGGTTGTATTGTATAGGTGACATCCAAGTCAGCCATATTGCATGGGGGACATTGTGGTGGTGGCCATGTTCTATAGGTGACTTCCAAGTCAGCCATATTGCATGGGGGACATTGTGCTGGTTGCCATGTCCTATAGGTGACTTCCAAGTCAGCCATATTGCATGGGGGACATTGTGCTGGTTGTCTTGTATAGGTGACTTCCAAGTCAGCCATATTGCTTGCGGGACATTGTGCTGGTTGCCATGTTCTATAGGTGACTTCCAAGTCAGCCATATTGCTTGGGGGACATTGTGCTGGTGGCCATGTTCTATAGGTGACTTCCAAGTCAGCCATATTGCTTGGGGGACATTGTGCTGGTTGTATTGTATAGGTGACTTCCAAGTCAGCCATATTGCATTGGGGACATTGTGCTGGTTGTATTGTATAGGTGACTTCCAAGTCAGCCATATTGCATGGGGGACATTGTGCTGGTGGCCATGTCCTATAGGTGACTTCCAAGTCAGCCATATTGCATGGGGGACATTGTGCTGGTTGTCTTGTATAGGTGACTTCCAAGTCAGCCATATTGCTTGGGGGACATTGTGCTGGTTGTATTGTATAGGTGACTTCCAAGTCAGCCATATTGCATGGGGGAAATTGTGCTGGTTGCCATGTGCTATAGGTGACTTCCAAGTCAGCCATATTGCATGGTGGACATTGTGCTGGTGGCCATGTTCTATAGGTGACTTCCAAGTCAGCCATATTGCATTTGGGACATTGTGCTGGTTGTCTTGTATAGGTGACTTCCAAGTCAGCCATATTGCATGGGGGACATTGTGCTGGTTGTATTGTATAGGTGACTTCCAAGTCAGCCATATTGCATGGGGGACATTGTGCTGGTTGTCTTGTATAGGTGACTTCCAAGTCAGCCATATTTCTTGGGGGACATTGTGCTGGTTGTATTGTATAGGTGACTTCCAAGTCAGCCATAGTGCATGGGGGACATTGTGCTGGTTGCCATGTTGTATAGGTGACTTCCAAGTCAGCCATATTGCATGGGGGACATTGTGCTGGTGGCCATGTTCTATAGGTGACTTCCAAGTCAGCCATATTGCATTTGGGACATTGTGCTGGTTGTATTGTATAGGTGACTTCCAAGTCAGCCATATTGCATGGGGGAAATTGTGCTGGTTGCCATGTTGTATAGGTGACTTCCAAGTCAGCCATATTGCATGGTGGACATTGTGCTGGTGGCCATGTCCTATAGGTGACTTCCAAGTCAGCCATATTGCATTTGGGACATTGTGCTGGTTGTCTTGTATAGGTGACTTCCAAGTCAGCCATATTGCTTGGGGGACATTGTGCTGGTTGCCATGTTCTATAGGTGACTTCCAAGTCAGCCATATTGCTTGGGGGACATTGTGCTGGTGGCCATGTTCTATAGGTGACTTCCAAGTCAGCCATATTGCTTGGGGGACATTGTGCTGGTTGTATTGTATAGGTGACTTCCAAGTCAGCCATATTGCATGGGGGACATTGTGCTGGTTGTATTGTATAGGTGACATCCAAGTCAGCCATATTGCATGGGGGACATTGTGCTGGTGGCATTGTCCTATAGGTGACTTCCAAGTCAGCCATATTGCATGGGGGACATTGTGCTGGTTGTATTGTATAGGTGACTTCCAAGTGAGCCATATTGCTTGGGGGACATTGTGCTGGTGGCCATGTTCTATAGGTGACTTCCAAGTCAGCCATATTGCATGGGGGACATTGTGCTGGTTGCCATGTCCTATAGGTGACTTCCAAGTCAGCCATATTGCATGGGGGACATTGTGCTGGTTGTCTTGTATAGGTGACTTCCAAGTCAGCCATATTGCTTGCGGGACATTGTGCTGGTTGCCATGTTCTATAGGTGACTTCCAAGTCAGCCATATTGCTTGGGGGACATTGTGCTGGTGGCCATGTTCTATAGGTGACTTCCAAGTCAGCCATATTGCTTGGGGGACATTGTGCTGGTTGTATTGTATAGGTGACTTCCAAGTCAGCCATATTGCATGGGGGACATTGTGCTGGTTGTATTGTATAGGTGACTTCCAAGTCAGCCATATTGCATGGGGGACATTGTGCTGGTGGCCATGTCCTATAGGTGACTTCCAAGTCAGCCATATTGCATGGGGGACATTGTGCTGGTTGTCTTGTATAGGTGACTTCCAAGTCAGCCATATTGCTTTGGGGACATTGTGCTGGTTGTATTGTATAGGTGACTTCCAAGTCAGCCATATTGCATGGGGGAAATTGTGCTGGTTGCCATGTGCTATAGGTGACTTCCAAGTCAGCCATATTGCATGGTGGACATTGTGCTGGTGGCCATGTTCTATAGGTGACTTCCAAGTCAGCCATATTGCATGGGGGACATTGTGCTGGTTGTATTGTATAGGTGACTTCCAAGTCAGCCATATTGCATGGGGGACATTGTGCTGGTTGTCTTGTATAGGTGACTTCCAAGTCAGCCATATTGCTTGGGGGACATTGTGCTGGTTGTATTGTATAGGTGACTTCCAAGTCAGCCATAGTGCATGGGGGACATTGTGCTGGTTGCCATGTTGTATAGGTGACTTCCAAGTCAGCCATATTGCATGGGGGACATTGTGCTGGTGGCCATGTTCTATAGGTGACTTCCAAGTCAGGCATATTGCATTTGGGACATTGTGCTGGTTGTATTGTATAGGTGACTTCCAAGTCAGCCATATTGCATGGGGGACATTGTGCTGGTTGTATTGTATAGGTGACTTCCAAGTGAGCCATATGGCTTGGGGGACATTGTGCTGGTGGCCATGTTCTATAGGTGACTTCCAAGTCAGCCATATTGCATGGGGGACATTGTGCTGGTTGCCATGTCCTATAGGTGACTTCCAAGTCAGCCATATTGCATGGGGGACATTGTGCTGGTTGTCTTGTATAGGTGACTTCCAAGTCAGCCATATTGCTTGGGGGACATTGTGCTGGTTGCCATGTTCTATAGGTGACTTCCAAGTCAGCCATATTGCTTGGGGGACATTGTGCTGGTGGCCATGTTCTATAGGTGACTTCCAAGTCAGCCATATTGCTTGGGGGACATTATGCTGGTTGTATTGTATAGGTGACTTCCAAGTCAGCCATATTGCATGGGGGACATTGTGCTGGTTGTATTGTATAGGTGACATCCAAGTCAGCCATATTGCATGGGGGACATTGTGCTGGTGGCATTGTCCTATAGGTGACTTCCAAGTCAGCCATATTGCATGGGGGACATTGTGCTGGTTGTCTTGTATAGGTGACTTCCAAGTCAGCCATATTGCTTGGGGGACATTGTGCTGGTTGTATTGTATAGGTGACTTCCAAGTAAGCCATATTGCATGGGGGAAATTGTGCTGGTTGCCATGTTGTATAGGTGAATTCCAAGTCAGCCATATTGCATGGTGGACATTGTGCTGGTGGCCATGTTCTATAGGTGACTTCCAAGTCAGCCATATTGCATTTGGGACATTGTGCTGGTTGTCTTGTATAGGTGACTTCCAAGTCAGCCATATTGCTTGGGGGACATTGTGCTGGTTGCCATGTTCTATAGGTGACTTCCAAGTCAGCCATATTGCTTGGGGGACATTGTGCTGGTGGCCATGTTCTATAGGTGACTTCCAAGTCAGCCATATTGCTTGGGGGACATTATGCTGGTTGTATTGTATAGGTGACTTCCAAGTCAGCCATATTGCATGGGGGACATTGTGCTGGTTGTATTGTATAGGTGACATCCAAGTCAGCCATATTGCATGGGGGACATTGTGCTGGTGGCATTGTCCTATAGGTGACTTCCAAGTCAGCCATATTGCATGGGGGACATTGTGCTGGTTGTCTTGTATAGGTGACTTCCAAGTCAGCCATATTGCTTGGGGGACATTGTGCTGGTTGTATTGTATAGGTGACTTCCAAGTAAGCCATATTGCATGGGGGAAATTGTGCTGGTTGCCATGTTGTATAGGTGACTTCCAAGTCAGCCATATTGCATGGTGGACATTGTGCTGGTGGCCATGTTCTATAGGTGACTTCCAAGTCAGCCATATTGCATTTGGGACATTGTGCTGGTTGTCTTGTATAGGTGACTTCCAAGTCAGCCATATTGCATGGGGGACATTGTGCTGGTTGTGTTGTATAGGTGACTTCCAAATCAGCCATATTGCATGGGGGACATTGTGCTGGTTGTATTGTATAGGTGACTTCCAAGTCAGCCATATTGCATGGGGGACATTGTGCTGGTTGTCTTGTATAGGTGACTTCCAAGTCAGCCATATTGCTTGGGGGACATTGTGCTGGTTGTATTGTATAGGTGACTTCCAAGTCAGCCATATTGCATGGGGGACATTGTGAAGGTTGCCATGTTGTATAGGTGACTTCCAAGTCAGCCATATTGCATGGGGGACATTGTGCTGGTGGCCATGTTCTATAGGTGACTTCCAAGTCAGCCATATTGCATTTGGGACATTGTGCTGGTTGTATTGTATAGGTGACTTCCAAGTCAGCCATATTGCATGGGGGACATTGTGCTGGTTGTATTGTATAGGTGACTTCCAAGTCAGCCATATTGCATGGGGGACATTGTGCTGGTTGTGTTGTATAGGTGACTTCCAAATCAGCCATATTGCATGGGGGACATTGTGCTGGTTGTATTGTATAGGTGACTTCCAAGTCAGCCATATTGCATGGGGGACATTGTGCTGGTTGTCTTGTATAGGTGACTTCCAAGTCAGCCATATTGCTTGGGGGACATTGTGCTGGTTGTATTGTATAGGTGACTTCCAAGTCAGCCATATTGCATGGGGGCCATTGTGCTGGTTGCCATGTTGTATAGGTGACTTCCAAGTCAGCCATATTGCATGGGGGACATTGTGCTGGTTGCCATGTTCTATAGGTGACTTCCAAGTCAGCCATATTGCATTTGGGACATTGTGCTGGTTGTATTGTATAGGTGACTTCCAAGTCAGCCATATTGCATGGGGGACATTGTGCTGGTTGTATTGTATAGGTGACTTCCAAGTGAGCCATATTGCTTGGGGGACATTGTGCTGGTGGCCATGTTCTATAGGTGACTTCCAAGTCAGCCATATTGCATGGGGGACATTGTGCTGGTTGCCATGTCCTATAGGTGACTTCCAAGTCAGCCATATTGCATGGGGGACATTGTGCTGGTTGTCTTGTATAGGTGACTTCCAAGTCAGCCATATTGCTTGGGGGACATTGTGCTGGTTGCCATGTTCTATAGGTGACTTCCAAGTCAGCCATATTGCTTGGGGGACATTGTGCTGGTGGCCATGTTCTATAGGTGACTTCCAAGTCAGCCATATTGCTTGGGGGACATTGTGCTGGTTGTATTGTATAGGTGACTTCCAAGTCAGCCATATTGCTTGGGGGACATTGTGCTGGTTGTATTGTATAGGTGACTTCCAAGTCAGCCATATTGCATGGGGGAAATTGTGCTGGTTGCCATGTTGTATAGGTGACTTCCAAGTCAGCCATATTGCATGGTGGACATTGTGCTGGTGGCCATGTTCTATAGGTGACTTCCAAGTCAGCCATATTGCATTTGGGACATTGTGCTGGTTGTCTTGTATAGGTGACTTCCAAGTCAGCCATATTGCATGGGGGACATTGTGCTGGTTGTGTTGTATAGGTGACTTTCAAATCAGCCATATTGCATGGGGGACATTGTGCTGGTTGTATTGCATAGGTGACTTCCAAGTCAGCCATATTGCATGGGGGACATTGTGCTGGTTGTCTTGTATAGGTGACTTCCAAGTCAGCCATATTGCTTGGGGGACATTGTGCTGGTTGTATTGTATAGGTGACTTCCAAGTCAGCCATATTGCATGGGGGACATTGTGCTGGTTGCCATGTTGTATAGGTGACTTCCAAGTCAGCCATATTGCATGGGGGACATTGTGCTGGTGGCCATGTTCTATAGTTGACTTCCAAGTCAGCCATATTGCATTTGGGACATTGTGCTGGTTGTATTGTATAGGTGACTTCCAAGTCAGCCATATTGCATGGGGGACATTGTGCTGGTTGTATTGTATAGGTGACTTCCATGTCAGCCATATTGCATTGGGGACATTGTGCTGGTTGCCATGTTGTATAGGTGACTTCCAAGTCAGCCATATTGCTTGGGGGACATTGTGCTGGTGGCCATGTTCTATAGGTGACTTCCAAGTCAGCCATATTGCATGGGGGACATTGTGCTGGTTGCCATGTCCTATAGGTGACTTCCAAGTCAGCCATATTGCATGGGGGACATTGTGCTGGTTGTCTTGTATAGGTGACTTCCAAGTCAGCCATATTGCTTGGGGGACATTGTGCTGGTTGCCATGTTCTATAGGTGACTTCCAAGTCAGCCATATTGCTTGGGGGACATTGTGCTGGTGGCCATGTTCTATAGGTGACTTCCAAGTCAGCCATATTGCTTGGGGGACATTGTGCTGGTTGCCATGTTGTATATGTGACATCCAAGTCAGCCATATTGCATGGGGGACATTGTGCTGGTGGCCATGTTCTATAGGTGACTTCCAAGTCAGCCATATTGCATGGGGGACATTGTGCTGGTTGCCATGTTGTATAGGTGACTTCCAAGTCAGCCATATTGCATGGGGGACATTGTGCTGGTTGTATTGTATAGGTGACTTCCAAGTCAGCCATATTGCATGGGGGACGTTGTGCTGGTTGCCATGTCCTATAGGTGACTTTCAAGTCAGCCATATTGCATGGGGGAAATTGTGCTGGTTGTCTTGTATAGGTGACTTCCAAGTCAGCCATATTGCTTGGCGGACATTGTGCTGGTTGCCATGTTCTATAGGTGACTTCCAAGTCAGCCATATTGCATGGGGGACATTGTGCTGGTGGCCATGTTCTATAGGTGTCTTCCAAGTCAGCCATATTGTATTTGGGACATTGTGCTGGTTGTATTGTATAGGTGACTTCCAAGTCAGCCATATTGCTTGGGGGACATTGTGCTGGTTGTATTGTATAGGTGACTTCCAAGTCAGCCATATTGCATGGGGGACATTGTGCTGGTTGCCATGTTGTATAGGTGACTTCCAAGTCAGCCATATTGCATGGGGGACATTGTGCTGGTGGCCATGTTCTATAGGTGACTTCCAAGTCAGCCATATTGCATTTGGGACATTGTGCTGGTTGTATTGTATAGGTGACTTCCAAGTCAGCCATATTGCATGGGGGACATTGTGCTGGTTGTATTGTATAGGTGACTTCCAAGTGAGCCATATTGCTTGGGGGACATTGTGCTGGTGGCCATGTTCTATAGGTGACTTCCCAGTCAGCCATATTGCATGGGGGACATTGTGCTGGTTGCCATGTCCTATAGGTGACTTCCAAGTCAGCATATTGCATGGGGGACATTGTGCTGGTTGTCTTGTATAGGTGACTTCCAAGTCAGCCATATTGCTTGGGGGACATTGTGCTGGTTGCCATGTTCTATAGGTGACTTCCAAGTCAGCCATATTGCTTGGGGGACATTGTGCTGGTGGCCATGTTCTATAGGTGACTTCCAAGTCAGCCATATTGCTTGGGGGACATTGTGCTGGTTGTATTGTATAGGTGACTTCCAAGTCAGCCATATTGCATGGGGGACATTGTGCTGGTTGTATTGTATAGGTGACTTCCAAGTCAGCCATATTGCATGGGGGACATTGTGCTGGTGGCCATGTCCTATAGGTGACTTCCAAGTCAGCCATATTGCATGGGGGACATTGTGCTGGTTGTCTTGTATAGGTGACTTCCAAGTCAGCCATATTGCTTGGGGCGGTCCCGGGCGGTCCGGGGCGGTCCCGGGCGGTCCAGGGCGGTCCCGGGCGGTCCCGAGCGGTCCCGGGCGATCCCGTGCGGTCGCGGGCGGTCCCGGGCGGTCCCGGGCGGTCCCGGGCAGTCGCGGGCGGTCCCGGGCGGTCCGGGGCGGTCCCTGGCGGTCCGGGGCGGTCCCGGGCGGTCCCGGGTGGTCCAGGGCGGTCCCGGGCGGTCCTGGGCGGTCATGGGCGGTCCCGCGCGGTCCGGGGCGGTCCCGGGCGGTCCTGGGCGGTCCCGGGCGGTCCCGGGCGGTCCCGGGCGGTCCCGGGCGTTCCCAGGCGGTCCGGGGCGGTTCGGGGCGGTCCTGGGCGGTCCCAGGCGGGCCGGGGCGGTCCCGGGCGGTCCCGGGCGGTCCTGGGCAGTCCGGGGCGGTCCCGGGCGGTCCCGGGCGGTCCGGGGCGGTCCCGGGCGGTCCCGGGCGTTCCCGGGCAGTCCGGGGCGGTCGCGGGCGGTCCGGGGCGGTCCCGGGCGGTCCCGGGCGGTCCCGGGCGGTCCCGGGCGGTCCCGGGCGGTCCGGGGCAGTCCGGGCCAGTCCGGGGTGGTCCCGGGCGGTCCCGGGCAGTCCGGGGCGGTCCCGGGCGGTCCCGGGCGGTCCGGGGCGGTCCCGGGCGGTCCCGGGCGGTCCCGGGCAGTCCGGGGCGGTCCCGGGCGGTCCGGGGCGGTCCCGGGCAGTCCGGGCCGGTCCTGGGCGGTCCGGGGCGTTCCAGGGCGGTCCCGGGCGGTCCACGGCGGTCCCGGGCGGTCCCGGGTGGTCCCGGGCGGTCCCGGGCGGTCCCGGGCGGTCCCGGGCGGTCCGGGGCGGTCCCGGGCGGTCCGGGGCGGTCCCGGGCGATCCGGGGCGGTCCCGGGCGGTCCCGGGCGGTCCGGGGCGGTCCGGGGCGGTCCCGGGCGGTCCCGGGCGGTCCTGGGCGGTCCCGGGCGGTCCCGGGCGGTCCCGGGCGGTCCGTTGTGGTCCCGGGCCGTCCCGGGCGGTCCTGGGCGGTCCCGGGCGGTCCCGGGCGGTCCCGGGCGGTCCCTGGCGGTCCGGGGCAGTCCGGGGCGGTCCCGGGCGGTCCGGCGCGGTCCCGGGCGGTCCAGGGCGGTCACGGGCGGTCCGGGGCGGTCCCGGGCGGTCCGGGGCGGTCCCGGGCGGTCCGGGGCGGTCCCGGGCGGTCCCGAGCGGTCCCGGGCGATCCCGGGCGGTCGCGGGCGGTCCTGGGCGGTCCTGGGCGGTCCCGGGCGGTCGCGGGGAGTCCCGGGCGGTCCGGGGCGGTCCCTGGCGGTCCGGGGCAGTCCTGGGTGGTCCCGGGCGGTCAAGGGCGGTCCCGGGCGGTCCTGGGCGGTCCCGGGCGGTCCCGGGCGGTCCCGGGCAGTCTCGGGCACTCCCGGGCGGTCCGGGGCGGTCCCGGGCGGTCCTGGGCGGTCCCGGGCGGTCCCGGGCGGTCCCGGGCGGTCCGGGGCGGTCCGGGGCGGTCCTGGGCGGTCCCAGGCGGGCCGGGGCGGTCCCGGGCGGTCCCGGGCGGTCCCGGGCAGTCCGGGGCGGTCCCGGGCGGTCCCGAGCGGTCCGGGGCGGTCCCGGGCGGTCCCGGGCGGTCCCGGGCAGTCCGGGGCGGTTGCGGGCGGTCCGGGGCGGTCCCGGGCGGTCCCGGGCGGTCCCGGGCGGTCCCGAGCGGTCCGGGGCGGTCCGGGCCAGTCCGGGGCAGTCCCGGGTGGTCCCGGGAAGTCCGGGGCGGTCCCGGGCGGTCCCGAGCGGTCCGGGGCGGTCCCGGGCGGTCCCGGGCAATCCCGGGCAGTCCGGGGGGGTCCCGAGCGGTCCGGGGCGGTCCCGGGCGGTCCGGGCCGGTCCTGGGCGGTCCGGGGCGTTGCAGGGCGGTCCCGGGCGATCCAGGGCGGACCCGGGCGGTCCCGGGTGGTCCCGGGCGGTCCCGGGCGGTCCCGGGCGGTCCCCGGCGGTCCGGGGCGGTCCCGGGCGGTCCGGGGCGGTCCCGGGCGATCCGAGGCGGTCCCGGGCGGTCCCGGGCGGTCCCGGGCGGTCCAGGGCGGTCCCGGGCGGTCCGGGGCGGTCCGGGGCGGTCCCGGGCGGTCCTGGGCGGTCCCGGGCGGTCCCGGGCGGTCCCGGGCGGTCCGGGGCGGTCCCGGGCGGTCCCGGGCGGTCTGGGGCAGTCCCGGGCGGTCCCGGGCGGTCCGGGGCGGTCCCGGGCGGTCCCGTGTGGTCCCGGGCGGTCCCAGACGGTCCGGACGGTCCTGGGCGGTCCCGGGCGGTCCCGGGCGGTCCCGGGCGTTCCAGGGCCGTCCCGGGCGGTCCCGGGCGGTCCAGGGCGGTCCCGGGCGGTCCGAGCCGGTCCTGGGCGTTCCGGGGCAGTCCGGGGCGGTCCCGGGCGGTCCGGGGCGGTCCCGGGCGGTCCGAGCCGGTCCTGGGCGGTCCGGGGCGTTCCAGGGCGGTCCCGGGCGGTCCAGGGCGGTCCCGGGCGGTCCCGGGTGGTCCCGGGCAGTCCGGGGCGGTCCCGGGCGGTCCGGGGCGGTCCCGGGCGGTCCGGGCCGGTCCTGGGCGGTCCGGGGCGTTCCAGGGCGGTCCCGGGCGGTCCAGGGCGGTCCCGGGCGGTCCCGGGTGGTCCCGGGCGGTCCCGGGCGGTCCCGGGCGGTCCCGGGCGGTCCGGGGCGGTCCCGGGCGGTCCGGGGCGGTCCCGGGCGATCTGGGGCGGTCCCGGGCGGTCCCGGGCGGTCCCGGGCGGTCCCGGGCGGTCCCGGGCGGTCCGGGGCGGTCCGGGGCGGTCCCGGGCGGTCCCGGGCGGTCCTGGGCGGTCCCGGGCGGTCCCGGGCGGTCCCGGGCGGTCCCGGGCGGTCCGTTGTGGTCCCGGGCCGTCCCGGGCGGTCCCGGGCGGTCCCGGGCGGTCCCAGGCGGTCCCGGGCGGTCCCTGGCGGTCCGGGGCGGTCCGGGGCGGTCCCGGGCGGTCCGGGGCGGTCCCGGGCGGTCCAGGGCGGTCACGGGCGGTCCGGGGTGGTCCCGGGCGGTCTGGGGCGGTCCCGGGTGGTCCGGGGCGGTCCCGGGCGGTCCCGAGCGGTCCCGGGCGATCCCGGGCGGTCGCGGGCGGTCCTGGGCGGTCGTGGGCGGTCCCGGGCGGTCGCGGGCGGTCCCGGGCGGTCCGGGGCGGTCCCTGGCGGTCCGGGGCAGTCCTGGGTGGTCCCGGGCGGTCAAGGGCGGTCCCGGGCGGTCCTGGGCGGTCCCGGGCGGTCCCAGGCGGTCCCGGGCAGTCTCGGGCGCTCCCGGGCGGTCCGGGGCGGTCCCGGGCGGTCCTGGGCGGTCCCGGGCGGTCCCGGGCGGTCCCGGGCGGTCCCGGGCGGTCCGGGGCGGTCTGGGGCGGTCCTGGGCGGTCCCAGGCGGGCCGGGGCGGTCCCGGGCGGTCCCGGGCGGTCCCGGGCAGTCCGGGGCGGTCCCGGGCGGTCCCGAGCAGTCCCGGGCAGTCCGGGGCGGTTGCGGGCGGTCCGGGGCGGTCCCGGGCGGTCCCGGGCGGTCCCGGGCGGTCCCGGGCGGTCCGGGGCGGTCCGGGCCAGTACGGGGCAGTCCCGGGTGGTCCCGGGCAGTCCGGGGCGGTCCCGGGCGGTCCCGGGCGGTCCGGGGCGGTCCCGGGTGGTCCCGGGCAATCCCGGGCAGTCCGGGGGGGTCCCGAGCGGTCCGGGGCAGTCCCGGGCGGTCCGGGCCGGTCCTGGGCGGTCCGGGGCGTTCCAGGGCGGTCCCGGGCGATCCAGGGCGGTCCCGGGCGGTCCCGGGTAGTCCCGGGCGGTCCCGGGCGGTCCCGGGCGGTCCCCGGCGGTCCGGGGCGGTCCCGGGCGGTCCGGGGCGGTCCCGGGCGATCCGAGGCGGTCCCGGGCGGTCCCGGGCGGTCCCGGGCGGTCCCGGGCGGTCCCGGGCGGTCTGGGGCGGTCCGGGGCGGTCCCGGGCGGTCCTGGGCGGTCCCGGGCGGTCCCGGGCGGTCCCGGGCGGTCCGGGGCGGTCCCGGGCGGTCCCGGGCGGTCTGGGGCAGTCCCGGGCGGTCCCGGGCGGTCCGGGGCGGTCCCGGGCGGTCCCGTGTGGTCCCGGGCGGTCCCAGACGGTCCGGACGGTCCTGGGCGGTCCCGGGCGGTCCCGGGCGGTCCCGGGCGTTCCAGGGCCGTCCCGGGCGGTCCCGGGCGGTCCAGGGCGGTCCCGGACGGTCCGGGGCGGTCCGGGGCGGTCCCGGGCGGTCCTGGGTGGTCCCGGGCGGTCCCGGGCGGTCCCGGGCGGTCCGGGGCGGTCCCGGATGGTCCGGGGCGGTCCCGGGCGGTCCCGGGCGGTCCCGGGCGGTCCGGGGCGGTCCGGGGCGGTCCCGGGCGGTCCCGGTCGGTCCCGGGCGGTCCGGGGCGGTCCGGGGCGGTCCCGGGCGGTCCCGGGCGGTCCCGGGCTGTCCCGGGCAGTCCCGGGCGGTCCCGGGCGGTCCCGGGCGGTTCCGGGCGGTCCGGGGCGGTCCCGGGCGGTCCCGGGCGGTCCGGGGCGGTCCCGGGCGGTCCCGGGCGGTCCCGGGCGGTCCCGGGCGGTCCCGGGCGGTCCCGGGAAATTTCCCGAGTGGCCCTTGGCGGTCCCGGGCGGTCCCGGGCGGTCCGGGGCGGTCCCGGGCGGTCCTGGGCGGTCCGGGGCGGTCCCGGGCGGTCCCGTGTGGTCCCGGGTGGTCCCAGATGGTCCGGACGGTCCTGGGCGGTCCCGGGCGGTCCCGGGCAGTCCCGGGCGGTCCCGGGCGGTCCAGGGCGGTTCCGGGCGGTCCCGGGTGGTCCTGGGCGGTCCCGGGCAGTACCGGGCGGTCCCGGGCGGTCTGGGCCGGTCCTGGGCGGTCCGGGGCGTTCCAGGGCGGTCCCGGGCGGTCCAGGGCGGTCCCGGGGGGTCCGGGGCGGTCCCGGGCGGTCCCGGGCGGTCCCGGGCGGTCCCGGGCGGTCCGGGGCAGTCCCTGGCGATCCGGGGCGGTCCCAGGCGGTCCCGGGCGGTCCCGGGCGGTCCCGGGCGGTCCCGGGCGGTCTGGGGCGGTCCGGGGCGGTCCCGGGCGGTCCCGGGCGGTCCTGGGCGGTCCCGGGCGGTCCCGGGCGGTCCGGGGCGGTCCCGGGCGGTCCCGGGCGGTCCGGGGCGGTCCCGGGCAGTCCCGAGCGGTCCTGGCGATCCCGGGTGGTTCGTGGCGGTCCTGGGCGGTCCCGGGCGGTCCGGCGCGGTCCCGGGCGGTCCCGGGCGGTCCGGGGCGGTCCCGGGCGGTCCCGTGTGGTCCCGGGCGGTCCCAGACGGTCCGGACGGTCCTGGGCGGTCCCGGGCGGTCCGGGGCGGTCCCGGACGGTCCGGGGCGGTCCCGGGCGGTCCCGGGCGGTCCCGGGCGGTCCGGGGCGGTCCGGGGTGGTCCCGGGCGGTCGCGGGCGGTCCCGGGCGGTCCCGGGCGGTCCGGGGCGGTCCGGGGCGGTCCCGGGCGGTCCCGGGCGGTCCCGGGCTGTCCCAGGCAATCCCGGGCGGTCCCGGGCGGTCCCGGGCGGTCCCGGGCGGTCCGGGGCGGTCCCGGGTGGTCCCGGGCGGTATGGGGCGGTCCCGGGTGGTTCCGGGCGGTCCCGGGCAGTCCCGGGCGGTCCCGGGCGGTCCCGGGCTATCCCGGGTGGTCCGTGGCGGTCCCGGGCGGTCCCAGGCGGTCCAGGGCGGTCCCGGGCGGTCTCGGGCGGTCCGGGGCGGTCCCGGGCGTTCCAGGGCGGTTCCGGGCGGTCCCGGGTGGTCCTGGGCGGTGCCGGGCGGTCCCGGGCGGTCCCGGGCGGTCCGGGCCGGTCCTGGGCGGTCCCGTGTGGTGCCGGGCGGTCCCAGACGGTCCGGACGGTCCTGGGCGGTCCCGGGCGGTCCCGGGCGGTCCCGGGCGGTCCCGAACGGTCCCGGGCGTTCCAGGGCGGTCCCGGGCGGTCCTGGGCGGTCCCGGGCGGTCCCGGGCGGTCCCGGGCGGTCCCGGGTGGTCCGTTGTGGTCCCGGGCCGTCCCGGGCGGTCCCGGGCGGTCCCGGGCGGTCCCGGGCGGTCCCGGGCGGTCCCTGGCGGTCCGGGGCGGTCCGGGGCGGTCCCGGGCGGTCCGGGGCGGTCCCGGGCGGTCCAGGGCGGTCACGGGCGGTCCAGGGCGGTCCCGGGCGGTCCGGGGCGGTCCCGGGCGGTCCGGGGCGGTCCCGGGCGGTCCCGAGCGGTCCCGGGCGATCCCGGGCGGTCGCGGGCGGTCCTGGGCGGTCCTGGGTGGTCCCGGGCGGTCGCGGGCGGTCCCGGGCGGTCCGGGGCGGTCCCTGGCGGTCCGGGGCAGTCCTGGGTGGTCCCGGGCGGTCAAGGGCGGTCCCGGGCGGTCGCGGGCGGTCCTGGGCGGTCCCGGGCGGTCCCAGGCGGTCCCGGGCAGTCTCGGGCGCTCCCGGGCGGTCCGGGGCGGTCCCGGGCGGTCCTGGGCGGTCCCGGGCGGTCCCGGGCGGTCCCGGGCGGTCCCGGGCGGTCCGGGGCGGTCCGGGGCGGTCCTGGGCGGTCCCAGGCGGGCCGGGGCGGTCCCGGGCGGTCCCGGGCGGTCCCGGGCAGTCCGGGGCGGTCCCGGGCGGTCCCGAGCGGTCCCGGGCAGTCCGGGGCGGTCCCAGGCGGTCCCGGGCAGTCTCGGGCGCTCCCGGGCGGTCGCGGGCGGTCCTGGGCGGTCCCGGGCGGTCCCAGGCGGTCCCGGGCAGTCTCGGGCGCTCCCGGGCGGTCCGGGGCGGTCCCGGGCGGTCCTGGGCGGTCCCGGGCGGTCCCGGGCGGTCCCGGGCGGTCCCGGGCGGTCCGGGGCGGTCCGGGGCGGTCCTGGGCGGTCCCAGGCGGGCCGGGGCGGTCCCGGGCGGTCCCGGGCGGTCCCGGGCAGTCCGGGGTGGTCCCGGGCGGTCCCGAGCGGTCCCGGGCAGTCCGGGGCGGTTGCGGGCGGTCCGGGGCGGTCCCGGGCGGTCCCGGGCGGTCCCGGGCGGTCCCGGGCGGTCCGGGGCGGTCCGGGCCAGTACGGGGCAGTCCCGGGTGGTCCCGGGCAGTCCGGGGCGGTCCCGGGCGGTCCCGGGCGGTCCGGGGCGGTCCCGGGCGGTCCCGGGCAATCCTGGGCAGTCCGGGGGGGTCCCGAGCGGTCCGGGGCGGTCCCGGGCGGTCCGGGCCGGTCCTGGGCGGTCCGGGGCATTCCAGGGCGGTCCCGGGCGATCCAGGGCGGTCCCGGGCGGTCCCGGGTAGTCCCGGGCGGTCCCGGGCGGGCCCGGGCGGTCCCCGGCGGTCCGGGGCGGTTCTGGGCGGTCCGGGGCGGTCCCGGGCGATCCGAGGCGGTCCCGGGCGGTCCCGGGCGGTCCCGGGCGGTCCCGGGCGGTCCCGGGCGGTCCGGGGCGGTCCGGGGCGGTCCCGGGCGGTCCTGGGCGGTCCCGGGCGGTCCCGGGCGGTCCGGGGCGGTCCCGGGCGGTCCCGTGTGGTCCCGGGCGGTCCCAGACGGTCCGGACGGTCCTGGGCGGTCCCGGGCGGTCCCGGGCGGTCCCGGGCGTTCCAGGGCCGTCCCGGGCGGTCCCGGGCGGTCCAGGGCGGTCCCGGACGGTCCGGGGCGGTCCGGGGCGGTCCCGGGCGGTCCTGGGTGGTCCCGGGCGGTCCCGGGCGGTCCCGGGCGGTCCCGGGCGGTCCGGGGCGGTCCCGGATGGTCCGGGGCGGTCCCGGGCGGTCCCGGGCGGTCCCGGGCGGTCCGGGGCGGTCCGGGGCGGTCCCGGGCGGTCCCGGGCGGTCCCGGGCGGTCCCGGGCGGTCCCGGCCTGTCCCGGGCAGTCCCGGGCGGTCCCGGGCGGTCCCGGGCGGTTCCGGGCGGTCCGGGGCGGTCCCGGGCCGTCCCGGGCGGTCCGGGGCGGTCCCGGGCGGTCCCGGGCGGTCCCGGGCGGTCCCGGGCGGTCCCGGGCGGTCCCGGGAAATTTCCCGAGTGGTCCGTGGCGGTCCCGGGCGGTCCCGGGCGGTCCGGGGCGGTCCCGGGCGGTCCTGGGCGGTCCGGGGCGGTCCCGGGCGGTCCCGTGTGGTCCCGGGTGGTCCCAGACGGTCCGGACGGTCCTGGGCGGTCCCGGGCGGTCCCGGGCGGTCCCGGGCGGTCCCGGGCGGTCCAGGGCGGTTCCGGGCGGTCCCGGGTGGTCCTGGGCGGTCCCGGGCAGTACGGGGCGGTCCCGGGCGGTCTGGGCCGGTCCTGGGCGGTCCGGGGCGTTCCAGGGCGGTCCCGGGCGGTCCAGGGCGGTCCCGGGGGGTCCGGGGCGGTCCCGGGCGGTCCCGGGCGGTCCCGGGCGGTCCCGGGCGGTCCGGGGCGGTCCCTGGCGATCCGGGGCGGTCCCAGGCGGTCCCGGGCGGTCCCGGGCGGTCCCGGGCGGTCCCGGGCGGTCTGGGGCGGTCCGGGGCGGTCCCGGGCGGTCCCGGGCGGTCCGGGGCGGTCCCGGGCGGTCCCGGGGCGGTCCCGGGCGGTCCCGAGCGGTCCCGGGCGATCCCGGGCGGTCGCGGGCGGTCCTGGGCGGTCCTGGGCGGTCCCGGGCGGTCGCGGGCGGTCCCGGGCGGTCCGGGGCGGTCCCTGGCGGTCCGGGGCAGTCCTGGGTGGTCCCGGGCGGTCAAGGGCGGTCCCGGGCGGTCGCGGGCGGTCCTGGGCGGTCCCGGGCGGTCCCAGGCGGTCCCGGGCAGTCTCGGGCGCTCCGGGCGGTCCGGGGCGGTCCCGGGCGGTCCTGGGCGGTCCCGGGCGGTCCCGGGCGGTCCCGGGCGGTCCCGGGCGGTCCGGGGCGGTCCGGGCGGTCCTGGGCGGTCCCAGGCGGGCCGGGGCGGTCCCGGGCGGTCCCGGGCGTTCCCGGGCAGTCCGGGGCGGTCCCGGGCGGTCCCGAGCGGTCCCGGGCAGTCCGGGGCGGTCCCAGGCGGTCCCGGGCAGTCTCGGGCGCTCCCGGGCGGTCGCGGGCGGTCCTGGGCGGTCCCGGGCGGTCCCAGGCGGTCCCGGGCAGTCTCGGGCGCTCCCGGGCGGTCCGGGGCGGTCCCGGGCGGTCCTGGGCGGTCCCGGGCGGTTCCGGGCGGTCCCGGGCGGTCCCGGGCGGTCCGGGGCGGTCCGGGGCGGTCCTGGGCGGTCCCAGGCGGGCCGGGGCGGTCCCGGGCGGTCCCGGGCGGTCCCGGGCAGTCCGGGGCGGTCCCGGGCGGTCCCGAGCGGTCCCGGGCAGTCCGGGGCGGTTGCGGGCGGTCCGGGGCGGTCCCGGGCGGTCCCGGGCGGTCCCGGGCGGTCCCGGGCGGTCCGGGGCGGTCCGGGCCAGTACGGGGCAGTCCCGGGTGGTCCCGGGCAGTCCGGGGCGGCGGTCCCGGGCGGTCCCGGGCGGTCCGGGGCGGTCCCGGGCGGTCCCGGGCAATCCCGGGCAGTCCGGGGGGGTCCCGAGCGGTCCGGGGCGGTCCCGGGCGGTCCGGGCCGGTCCTGGGCGGTCCGGGGCGTTCCAGGGCGGTCCCGGGCGATCCAGGCGGTCCCGGGCGGTCCCGGGTAGTCCCGGGCGGTCCCGGGCGGTCCCGGGCGGTCCCCGGCGGTCCGGGGCGGTCCCGGGCGGTCCGGGGCGGTCCCGGGCGATCCGAGGCAGTCCCGGGCGGTCCCGGGCGGTCCTGGGCGGTCCCGGGCGGTCCCGGGCGGTCCGGGGCGGTCCGGGGCGGTCCCGGGCGGTCCTGGGCGGTCCCGGGCGGTCCCGGGCGGTCCGGGGCGGTCCCGGGCGGTCCCGTGTGGTCCCGGGCGGTCCCAGACGGTCCGGACGGTCCTGGGCGGTCCCGGGCGGTCCCGGGCGGTCCCGGGCGTTCCAGGGCCGTCCCGGGCGGTCCCGGGCGGTCCAGGGCGGTCCCGGACGGTCCGGGGCGGTCCGGGGCGGTCCCGGGCGGTCCTGGGTGGTCCCGGGCGGTCCCGGGCGGTCCCGGGCGGTCCCGGGCGGTCCGGGGCGGTCCCGGATGGTCCGGGGCGGTCCCGGGCGGTCCCGGGCGGTCCCGGGCGGTCCGGGGCGGTCCGGGGCGGTCCCGGGCGGTCCCGGGCGGTCCCGGGCGGTCCCGGGCGGTCCCGGGCTGTCCCGGGCAGTCCCGGGCGGTCCCGGGCGGTCCCGGGCGGTTCCGGGCGGTCCGGGGCGGTCCCGGGCGGTCCCGGGCGGTCCGGGGCGGTCCCGGGCGGTCCCGGGCGGTCCCGGGCGGTCCCGGGCGGTCCCGGGCGGTCCCGGGAAATTTCCCGAGTTGTCCGTGGCGGTCCCGGGCGGTCCCGGGCGGTCCGGGGCGGTCCCGGGCGGTCCTGGGCGGTCCGGGGCGGTCCCGGGCGGTCCCGCGTGGTCCCGGGTGGTCCCAGACGGTCCGGACGGTCCTGGGCGGTCCCGGGCGGTCCCGGGCGGTCCCGGGCGGTCCCGGGCGGTCCAGGGCGGTTCCGGGCGGTCCCGGGTGGTCCTGGGCGGTCCCGGGCAGTACGGGGCGGTCCCAGGCGGTCTGGGCCGGTCCTGGGCGGTCCGGGGCGTTCCAGGGCGGTCCCGGGCGGTCCAGGGCGGTCCCGGGGGGTCCGGGGCGGTCCCGGGCGGTCCCGGGCGGTCCCGGGCGGTCCCGGGCGGTCCGGGGCGGTCCCTGGCGATCCGGGGCGGTCCCAGGCGGTCCCGGGCGGTCCCGGGCGGTCCGGGGCGGTCCCGGGCGGTCCCGGGCGGTCCGGGGCGGTCCCGGGCGGTCCAGGGCGGTCCCGGGCGGTCCCGGGCAGTCCCGGGCGGTCCTGGCGATCCCGGGTGGTCCGTGGCGGTCCTGGGCGGTCCCGGGCGGTCCGGCGCGGTCCCGGGCGGTCCCGGGCGGTCCGGGGCGGTCCCGGGCGGTCCCGTGTGGTCCCGGGCGGTCCCAGACGGTCCGGACGGTCCTGGGCGGTCCCGGGCGGTTTGGGGCGGTCCCGGACGGTCCGGGGCGGTCCCGGGCGGTCCCGGGCGGTCCCGGGCGGTCCGGGGCGGTCCGGGGTGGTCCCGGGCGGTCCCGGGCGGTCCCGGGCGGTCCCGGGCGGTCCGGGGCGGTCCGGGGTGGTCCCGGGCGGTCCCGGGCGGTCCCGGGCTGTCCCAGGCAATCCCGGGCGGTCCCGGGCGGTCCCGGGCGGTCCCGGGCGGTCCGGGGCGGTCCCGGGTGGTCCCGGGCGGTCTGGGGCGGTCCCGGGTGGTTCCGGGCGGTCCCGGGCAGTCCCGGGCGGTCCCGGGCGGTCCCGGGCTATCCCGGGTGGTCCGTGGCGGTCCCGGGCGGTCCCGGGCGGTCCAGGGCGGTCCCGGGCGGTCTCGGGCGGTCCGGGGGCGGTCCCGGGCGTTCCAGGGCGGTTCCGGGCGGTCCCGGGTGGTCCTGGGCGGTGCCGGGCGGTCCCGGGCGGTCCCGGGCGGTCCGGGCCGGTCCTGGGCGGTCCCGTGTGGTCCCCGGGCGGTCCCAGACGGTCCGGACGGTCCTGGGCGGTCCCGGGCGGTACCGGGCGGTCCCGGGCGGTCCCGAACGGTCCCGGGCGTTCCAGGGCGGTTCTGGGCGGTCCCGAGTGGTCCTGGGCGGTCCCGGGCGGTCCCGGGCGGTCCCGGGCAGTCCGGGCCGGTCCTGGGCGGTCCGGGGCGTTCCAGGGCGGTCCCGGGCGGTCCAGGGCGGTCCCAGGCGGTCCGGGGCCGTCCCGGGCGATCCGGGGCGGTCCCGGGCGGTCCCGGGCGGTCCGGGGCGGTCCCGGGCGGTCCCGGGCGGTCCGGGGCGGTCCGGGGCGGTCATTGCGGTCCCGGGCGGTCCTGGGCGTTCCCGGGCGGTCCCGGGCGGTCCAGGGCGGTCCCGGGCGGCCCCGGGCGGTCCTGGGCGGTCTCGGGCGGTCCCGGGCGGTCCCGGGCTATCCCGAGTGGTCCCGGGTGGTCCCAGACGGTCCGGACGGTCCTGGGCGGTCCCGGGCGGTCCCGGGCGGTCCCGGGCGGTCCCGGGCGGTCCCGGGCGGTTCCGGGCGGTCCCGGGTGGTCCTGGGCGGTCCCGGGCAGTACGGGGCGGTCCCGGGCGGTCTGGGCCGGTCCTGGGCGGTCCGGGGCGTTCCAGGGCGGTCCCGGGCGGTCCAGGGGCGGTCCCGGGGGGTCCGGGGCGGTCCCGGGCGGTCCCGGGCGGTCCCGGGCGGTCCCGGGCGGTCCGGGGCGGTCCCTGGCGATCCGGGGCGGTCCCAGGCGGTCCCGGGCGGTCCCGGGCGGTCCCGGGCGGTCCCGGGCGGTCTGGGGCGGTCCGGGGCGGTCCCGGGCGGTCCCGGGCGGTCCGGGGCGGTCCCGGGCGGTCCGGGGCGGTCCCGGGCGGTCCCGAGCGGTCCCGGGCGATCCCGGGCGGTCGCGGGCGGTCCTGGGCGGTCCTGGGCGGTCCCGGGCGGTCGCGGGCGGTCCCGGGCGGTCCGGGGGCGGTCCCTGGCGGTCCGGGGCAGTCCTGGGTGGTCCCGGGCGGTCAAGGGCGGTCCCGGGCGGTCGCGGGCGGTCCTGGGCGGTCCCGGGCGGTCCCAGGCGGTCCCGGGCAGTCTCGGGCGCTCCCGGGCGGTCCGGGGCGGTCCCGGGCGGTCCTGGGCGGTCCCGGGCGGTCCCGGGCGGTCCCGGGCGGTCCCGGGCGGTCCGGGGCGGTCCGGGGCGGTCCTGGGCGGTCCCAGGCGGGCCGGGGCGGTCCCGGGCGGTCCCGGGCGTTCCCGGCAGTCCGGGGCGGTCCCCGGGCGGTCCCGAGCGGTCCCGGGCAGTCCGGGGCGGTCCCAGGCGGTCCCGGGCAGTCTCCGGCGCTCCCGGGCGGTCGCGGGCGGTCCTGGGCGGTCCCGGGCGGTCCCAGGCGGTCCCGGGCAGTCTCGGGCGCTCCCGGGCGGTCCGGGGCGGTCCCGGGCGGTCCTGGGCGGTCCCGGGCGGTTCCGGGCGGTCCCGGGCGGTCCCGGGCGGTCCGGGGCGGTCCGGGGCGGTCCTGGGCGGTCCCAGGCGGGCCGGGGCGGTCCCGGGCGGTCCCGGGCGGTCCCGGGGCAGTCCGGGGCGGTCCCGGGCGGTCCCGAGCGGTCCCGGGCAGTCCGGGGCGGTTGCGGGCGGTCCGGGGCGGTCCCGGGCGGTCCCGGGCGGTCCCGGGCGGTCCGGGCGGTCCGGGGCGGTCCGGGCCAGTACGGGGCAGTCCCGGGTGGTCCCGGGCAGTCCGGGGCGGTCCCGGGCGGTCCCGGGCGGTCCGGGGCGGTCCCGGGCGGTCCCGGGCAATCCCGGGCAGTCCGGGGGGGTCCCGAGCGGTCCGGGGCGGTCCCGGGCGGTCCGGGCCGGTCCTGGGCGGTCCGGGGCGTTCCAGGGCGGTCCCGGGCGATCCAGGGCGGTCCCGGGCGGTCCCGGGTAGTCCCGGGCGGTCCCGGGCGGTCCCGGGCGGTCCCCGGCGGTCCGGGGCGGTCCCGGGCGGTCCGGGGCGGTCCCGGGCGATCCGAGGCAGTCCCGGGCGGTCCCGGGCGGTCCTGGGCGGTCCCGGGCGGTCCCGGGCGGTCCGGGGCGGTCCGGGGCGGTCCCGGGCGGTCCTGGGCGGTCCCGGGCGGTCCCGGGCGGTCCGGGGCGGTCCCGGGCGGTCCCGTGTGGTCCCGGGCGGTCCCAGACGGTCCGGACGGTCCTGGGCGGTCCCGGGCGGTCCCGGGCGTCCCGGGCGTTCCAGGGCCGTCCCGGGCGGTCCCGGGCGGTCCAGGGCGGTCCCGGACGGTCCGGGGCGGTCCGGGGCGGTCCCGGGCGGTCCTGGGTGGTCCCGGGCGGTCCCGGGCGGTCCCGGGCGGTCCCGGGCGGTCCGGGGCGGTCCCGGATGGTCCGGGGCGGTCCCCGGGCGGTCCCGGGCGGTCCCGGGCGGTCCGGGGCGGTCCGGGGCGGTCCCGGGCGGTCCCGGGCGGTCCCGGGCGGTCCCGGGCGGTCCCGGGCTGTCCCGGGCAGTCCCGGGCGGTCCCGGGCGGTCCCGGGCGGTTCCGGGCGGTCCGGGGCGGTCCCGGGCGGTCCCGGGCGGTCCGGGGCGGTCCCGGGCGGTCCCGGGCGGTCCCGGGCGGTCCCGGGCGGTCCCGGGCGGTCCCGGGAAATTTCCCCGAGTTGTCCGTGGCGGTCCCGGGCGGTCCCGGGCGGTCCGGGGCGGTCCCGGGCGGTCCTGGGCGGTCCGGGGCGGTCCCGGGCGGTCCCGCGTGGTCCCGGGTGGTCCCAGACGGTCCGGACGGTCCTGGGCGGTCCCGGGCGGTCCCGGGCGGTCCCGGGCGGTCCCGGGCGGTCCAGGGCGGTTCCGGGCGGTCCCGGGTGGTCCTGGGCAGTCCCGGGCAGTACGGGCGGTCCCGGGCGGTCTGGGCCGGTCCTGGGCGGTCCGGGGCGTTCCAGGGCGGTCCCGGGCGGTCCAGGGCGGTCCCGGGGGGTCCGGGGCGGTCCCGGGCGGTCCCGGGCGGTCCCGGGCGGTCCCGGGCGGTCCGGGGCGGTCCCT